>NC_052156.1:150250803-150550803 GCF_902713615.1 Scyliorhinus canicula
CGGCCACTGTTATAAAGGCACTGCACAGCATTTTCACCCTATTCGGTTTCCCTGCACACGTCCACAGTGACCAGGGCACCTCTTTCATCAACGATGAGCTGCGTCACTACCTGCTCAGTAAGGGCATCGCCTCGAGCAGGACGACGAGCTACAACCCGCAGGGAAATGGACAGGTGGTGAGGGAGAACGCAATGGTATGGAAGGCAATTCTTCTTGCCCTTCGGTCTAGAAGTCTCCAGATTCCCCGCTGGCAGGAGGTTCTCCCCGATGCGCTGCACTCCATTAGATCGCTCCTCTGCACAGGCACGAACAAGACCCCTCACGACCGTTTGTTTGTCTTCCCTAGGAAGTCCATCTCCGGGGTCTCGCATCCATCCTGGCTGACAACTCCGGGACCTGTCCTTCTCCGGAAGCGTACGAGGAGCCATAAGACCGACCCCCTGGTCAAGAGGGTCCAGCTGCTGCACGCCAACCCCCAATATGCCTACGTCACGCACCAAAAGGACAGCAAGATACGGTCTCCCTCCGGGACCTGGCCCCCGCTGGTTCCCATGTCAACGTGCCCCACTCTCCACCCCCCCCCCGGGCTCCTGTACTGTCCCAAGCCTACACTGCTGCCATCCACCACCACCCTGCCGCTACCCACCATCCCCCCACCACCATCCATCACCCCCCTGCCTACTCCACTCCTCAACCGTCGCCGACACGCCAGACCGAAGCTCCAGACAACACGCTCTCAGGGTCAACAACTACAACGCCCGCACTGCCAGAGCTGAGGTGGTCCAAAAAAACAATCCAGCCTCCAGACAGACTGAACGTATGATGACCCTACTTCACCACTGGACTTCATTTTTTAACAGGGGTGAATGTGGTGCATGTATTCACCATAATATAAGTTGTCTGTATAGTACTGTGGCCTATGGTCAGGAAATGGTAATGTGATCTCCTTCCATGTGTTGTACTGGAACCCTGGTGGGCTCCGCCCCCCCCGACGGTATATAGACCGGCCACCTGAGGGCGGCACTTTGTTACAGCAGTCACAGGCAGGCAGGTTCTTGGCTAATAAAGCCTATGTATAAAGCCTCGTCTTGTAGTGAATTGATGGTACATCAGGTTGCTTTTGCTAAAGCTGTTGGGGAGGGTTTAAACTAATGTGGCAGGGGGGTGGGAATCATATGAGGAGGTTAGTGGACAGTAAGGAGGTAGCAACTAAAGCCTATAAGGAACTAGATCATGAAGTCAGCATGACTATGGGGAAGAGTAGGCAGGGAGCAATGATAAACGCAAAGGGACTGGTGGTCTGAGGTACATTTGTTTTAATGCAAGAAGTGTAGTAGGAAAGGCAAATGAACTTAGGGCTTGGATTAGTACCTGGGAGTATGATGCTATTGCTATTACTGAGACTTGGTTGAGGGAAGAGCATGATTGGTCACTAAATATCCCAGGATATCGATGCTTTAGGCGGGATAGAAAGAGAGGTAAAAGGGGTGGAGGAGTTGCATTACTGGTCAGAGAGGATATCACAGCTGTGCTGAAGGAGGGCACTATGGAGGACTCTAGCAGTGAGACGATATGGGCAGAGCTCAGAAATAGGAAGAGTACGGTAACAATGTTGGGCTGCACTACGGACGTCCCAACAGCGAGCATGAGATAGAGGTACAAATATGTAAACAGATTATGGAAAGATGTAGGAGCAACAGGGTGGTGGTGATAGGAGATTTTAATTTTCCCAACATTGACTGGGATACACAGTGTCAGAGGTCTAGATGGAGCAGAATTTGTAAGGAGCATCCAGGAGGGTTTTCTAGAGCAGTATGTAAATAGTCCAATTCGGGAAGGGGCCATACTGGACCTGGTGTTGGGGAATGAGCCCGGCCAGGTGGTTGAAGTTTCAGTCGGGGATTACTTTGGGAATAGTGATCACAATTCCGTAAGTTTTAGAATACTCATGGACAAAGACGAGAGTGGTCCTAAAGGAGAGTGCTAAATTGGGGGAAGGCCAACTATACCAAAATTCGGCAGGAGCTGAGGAATGTGGATTGGAAGCAGCTGTTTAAAGGTAAATCCACATTTGGTATGTGGGAGGCTTTGAAAGAGAGGTTGATTAGAGTGCGGGACAGACATATCCCTGTGAAAATGAGGGACAGAAATGGCAAGATTAGGGAACCATGGATGACAGGTGAAATTGTGAGACTAGCTTAGAGCAAAAAGGAAGCATACATAAGGCTATGGCGACTGAAGACAGACGAAGCTTTGGGAGAACATTGGGAATGTAGGACCAATCTGAAACAAGAGAGCTAAAAGGGGTCATGAAATATCTTTAGCAAACAGGGTTACGGAAAATCCAAAAGCCTTTTATTCATATATAAGGAGCAAGAGGGTAACTAGAGAAAGGTTTGGCCCACTCAAGGACAAAGGAGGAAAGTTATGCGTGGAGTCTGATAAAATAGGTGAGATTCTTAACGGGTACTTTGCATCGGTATTCATCAAGGAGAGGGACATGACAGATGTTGAAGTTAGGGATGAATGTTTAAATACTCTTGGTCATGTCGGCATAAGGAAGGGGGAGGTTTTGGGTATTTTAAAAGGCATTAAGGTGGACAAGCCCCAGGTCCAGATGGGATCTATCCCAGGTTACTGAGGGAAGTGAGAGAGGAAATAGCTGGGGCCTTAACAGACATCTTTGTAGCATCCTTGCACTCGGGTGAGGTATCGGAGGACTGGAGAATTGCTAATGTTGTCCCCTTGTTTAAGAAGGGTAGCAGGGATAATCCAGGTAATTATAGACCGGTGAGCTTGACATCAGTGGTAGGGAAGCTGCTGGAGATGATACTAAGGGATCGGAGCTATTCCCATTTGGAAGAAAATGGGCTGATGTGATAGGCAACATGGTTTCATGCAGGGAAGGTCATGTCTTACCAACTTAATAGAATTCTTTGAGGAAGTGACAAAGTTGATTGATGAGGGAAGGGCTGTAGATGTCATATACATGGACTTCAGAAAGGCATTTGATAAGGTTCCCCATGGTAGGCTGATGGAGAAAGTGAAGTCTCATGGGGTCCAGGGTGTACTAGCTAGATAGATAAAGAACTGGCTGGGCAACAAGAGACAGAGTAGTAGTGGAAGGGAGTTTCTCAAAATGGAGAACTGTAACCAGTGGTGTTCCACAGGGATCTGTGCTGGGACCACTGTTGTTTGTGATATACATAAATGATCTGGAGGAAGGTATAGGTGGTCTGATTAGTAAGTTTGCAGATGACAAGATTGGTGGAGTAGCAGATAGTGAAGGGGACTGTCAGAGAATACAGCAGAATATAGATAGATTGGAGAGTTGGGCGGAGAAATGGCAGATGGAGTTCAATCCGGGCAAATGCGAGGTGATGCATTTTGGAAGATCGAATTCAAGAGCGAACTATACGGTAAATGAAAAAGCCCTGGGAAAAATTGATGTACAGAGAGATCTGGGTGTTAAGGTCCATTGTAGTGAAGGTGGCTGTGCAGGTCTATAGAGTGATCAAGAAGGCATATAGTATGCTTTCCTTAATCAGAAGGGGTATTGAGTAGAAGAGTTGGCATGTCATGGTACAGTTGTATGAGATTTTGGTTCGGCCACATTTGGAATACTGCGTACAGTTCTGGTCGCCACATTACCAAAAGGATGTGGATGCTTTGGAGAAGGTGCAGAGGAGGTTTACCAGGAAGTTGCCTGGTATGGAGGGTGCTAGCTATGAAGAGAGGTTGAGTACATTAGGATTATTTTCATTAGAAAGACGGAGTTGAGGGGGGGATCTCATTGAGGTCTACGAAATCATGAGAGGTATAGACAGGGTGGATAGCAAGAAGCTTCCCCCCCAACCCCGAGTGGGGGACTCAATTACTAGGGGTCACGAGTTCAAGGTGGAAAAGTTTAATGGAGATATGCGTGGAAAGTTCTTTACACAGAGGGTGGTAGGTGCCTGGAACGCATTGCCGGTGGAGGTGGTAGGGACGGGCACGATAGCGTCATTTAAGATGTATCTAGACAGATGCATGAATTGGCAAGGAGCAGAGGGATACAGATCCTTAGAAAATAGGCGACAGTTTCAGATAGAGGATCTGAATCGGTGCAGGCTTGGAGGGCCGAAGGGCCTGTTCCCGTGCTGTAATTTTTCTTTGTTCTGTACCAACCCATCTCACTTTTAAAACGCTGATGTTAAGCTGCTTGCAAAGTCTCTGGCGCTCCGGCTGGAGCCTTGCCTCCCATGTATAATTTCAGAGAATCAACAGGCTTCATGAAGGGCAGACAATTATCAACCAATATGTCACCTTTTAAAGGTTATTCTTTCTAGAGTATCTCGAGATTTGCTTGTTATATAATTCCCCTGTGGCCAACTTTTTACACTACACTCAGATTACTTTCCCTTAAATAGGACACTGGACAGGATTGCCTCATTCTCCACTTTTGTTTGTCTTAGCAATAGAGCAGATGTATTTCGTGTTGAGGGCCTCTAGCCAATGGAGGGGTATTAGTTGTGAAGGGTGGAGCATTGGTTATCTCCAAGCAGATGACCTCCTATATATTACAGAGCCAACTCCCTCAATTGAGGGGATAATGACACTTAATATCTTTGGCTCCTTCTCTGGCTAGAAATAAAATTTCGGCAAGAGGTAATGTTTTCTGGTTAATCCCCTCTGGCAGGCGAGCCCAATTAGGCGTGCTACCTTTCACCTCTCAAATACAGGTTTTCACTAGTTGGGGGTCCGGGTGGCCAACAACTGGGACTCACCTCAAGTCGAGTTACTCAAGCCTGATCAATAATGTTAAAACGGGCCTACAGAGGTGGAACAACCTTCCTCTAACTTTGGTGGGTTGGATTCAAACAATTAAAAGCAGCATACTTGCTTGGTTTTTATTTCTCTTTCAATGTCTCCCCATTGTTTTGCCCAAATCTTTTTATATTAAGGTTAACAAATTTATATCTACTTTTATTTGGGCGGGTAAGAATCCCAGAATCTGCTGTATTTTACTGTAAAGGAACAGACAGAGGGATTGGCCCTCCCAAATTTGTTTTACTACTTGGCTGCCAGCATCCAAAACGTTCTGATGCAGATCAGTGACCCAGACTCTATTTGGGGCCAAATGGAGGCTCACTCTTGCACTACTTCTACTCTCCTTGCCATAATTACTGCACCATTGTCCTTTTTTCCTGCTAGATTTTCCTCAAACCCAGCAGTAGCCTCTTCTCTTAGGATTTGGAAACAATTTTGACAACATGTTTTGGGGCCTTCTCTGGCTGCAAGATAAATTTAGGAAAGTGAATGCTTTGTGGTTGGGGTGCTGAGGCAGAGGAGGAGTGCTGAGGGGAGTACCATTCCGGCTTGCTGGAAGTCACTTTTGGTATTTGGATGTCCAGACCGCAAGGGACTTGGGGAAACTCCGGAGGTTGAATTATACGAACCTGGTGGCAAAGCAAACTTGCAAAGATGGGTGGGTCTCCCATTATCCCCGACCGGACGAGTACGATCGGTTAACATGAACACCTTGCAGAGATTTTTATTTTTATTCAAATGCTTTCCGACATACTTAACCAAAGCTTTTTTCAGAGATTAACCGTCTGGTGACAGGGTGTATTTGGGCGATTAAGAGCCCCGAGGATCAGGAGGACGTTGCTCCAGAGGGAGAGACAGTAAGGGTGCTTGGCCCTGCCAAACTTTCTATCGGGCAGCTAATGCTTAAAAGGTGCTAGAGTGGTCCGGAGATTCAGATGAGCTTTGGGTTCGGTTGGAAGCAGAGTCTGTGAGGGAAGCAAGCCTAGCAGCGCTGGTATCAGCTCAGTTACCAGTGGTACCAAAGAAACACTTGTTTAACACGGTAGCTGTAGTCACATTAAAAATTTGGAAGCAACTCAGCCATTATTTTAATTTAAGGTCCGCCTCTAGCCCAGCCCCTATCTGTGCAAACCAGTTATTTGAACCTTCTAGGTCAGATGTAACATTTTGGGAATGGAAGGATTATGGTTTCAAGAAAGTGGGAGATTTATTTTTAAACGGTTAGTTCGCTAGCCGTGGGGAACGGAAAGAAAAATATGAGCTCAAAGAGGCTGATGGGTTCAGGTATCTCCAGGTGTCTCCTGCACGGGGGCCTCCCTTCGGCCCTGGCCACAGCTGTACTCCCATCCGCACCGAACGAAGACTCAACGAGTCCAGCGGTGATTGCAACACTCCAGTCGTGGAACCAACAGCAACAGCTCCTCGAATGAATCAAAATGTCCGTTAAAGCCCCCATCTGCAACAACCACAGGTTCACGCCAGCCACAATGGATGCCACCTTCAAAAGTTGGAGACAGGCCAGACAGGACCTTGACAGTTTGACAGACTACACAGACAACAGACTGACAACACTTGAGGAACTAACAGTGAAGTTCCACATGACGGTGATAATGAGCTAAGATACATGCTGGTCAAAATCTTCCTGCATAGGGAAACAAGGACGTACCCACGACCGCTGCAGCAATCGCTGTTAGAGGACTTACTGGACACGTACTTACGAGGTAGAGGGAACTGCGGCGACCTGTACGAGCAACTAACAGGTAGGGCAGGTACACAGAGCCCACTTAACCTTACCCATGGGGGGAGGGGAGGGGGAGGGGAGGGGGAGGGGAGGGGGGGGGAGGGGGGGGAGGGAGGGGAGGGAGGGGAGGGAGGGAGGGAGGGGAGGGAGGGGAGGGAGGGGGAGAGGGGGAGGAGCTGTTGGGTTACGGGTATAGGGTGGATGCGTGCGTTTGGGTAGGGTGATCATTGCTCGGCACAAAATCGATGGCCGAAGGGCCTGTTCTGTGCTGTACTGTCCTATGTTCTATGGTGATCAGCAGCACCACCCAAAGCTGCAAACTGACCGGCCAACCTATTGGAATTTCTCCAGATGGAGAAAATTAAATTTGGAATAAAGAGGTATGGATCCCAACCATGACCAGCAAACAACATAATACACAGTGTCACACCAACCAGACAGAAACAGGACATAAAAACTGATGAGGGAAGAGGGCACGCCAGAAGACCTGAAGGGGGAGAGGGAGGCAGGGAACACAGGTAGAAATGAACTGGAAAAAGTAAAACAAGAAGCCATAACCATTGTAAATAACAAAAGTCAGTTGATGTAAATAATAAAAGGTGACTGATGTGTATATATTTCTCTTTTTCTTATTTTTGTTCCGATGTTTTGTATAATTTGAAAAATCTTTAATAAAAACATTTGAAAAAAGGAATCTCCAGGTGTGCAGCTGGACCAAAAGTACTTTTCAGCTTTTCCGATGAAGCAGCCTTCTACCTTGCTCGAGAGGGTCTTATCCTGCTCTGGTTCGGAAGTGGCCAACACGTCGGGTATATAGCCATGGATGATGGGGGAGGAGACAGACTACGTTGATGGCATGAAGGCAAAGTGGACAGACGAGCTGGGACTGAATCAGCGGTTTGGAGTGTGATGCTGAGGGTGAACTCGTCCTGTGTGAGGCTGACTCTCATCAGATGTGCAGGTTAGGTGGATTGGTCACACTAAATTGGCCCAAAGGTTAAATGGGGTTACTGGGATAGGGTGGAGACGTGGTCTTAAGTAGGGTGCTATTTCCATGGGCCGGAGCAGATGCGATGGGCCAAATGGCCTCCTTCTGCACTGTAATTATCCAGCTATAAATGGTGTTCCGGGCACACTTCACAAAGGCTAGAATGAGTTGATATTTTTGAAGGGGTGATTGACAGACTTGATGGGTGTTTTAGGGGGCCTGCGCATTATGCGCACATGTTCTGGTCGCGCTAAAAGCATTTTTTTATTTTATTTTTCCAATTAAAGAGCAACTTAGTGTGGCCAATCCACCGACCCTGCACATCTTTAGGTTTTGGAGGAGGGGCCCACGCAGACATGGGGAGAATGTGGATACTCCTCAAGGACAGTGACTCAGAGCTGGGATCGAACCTGGGTCCTTCCTCACCGTGAGGCAACAGTGTTAACCACTGCGCCAACGTGACACCTACTGGTCGTGCTCAAAGCTGGCAGACTTCTGGAGGTTCTTTTTTTTTAAAGACTATGTCGATTTGGGGGGGGGGGGGGAAAATGTGTGTTTGTGCCAGAACTCCGGATGGGGTCGACATCCTGGCCTTTTGCCTCACCTATGGCAAGGAGGCAGATTCCCATGGGTCGGAGGTCGACTACACCAAGCACTTCAGTGTGGCCGGGCAGCACCAAGCACTTCAGCGTTTATTTTGTACGTTAAAGAGCTGGTCAATATTAGCTGTTAGGAGGGAGGGATTCACTAACTAAGTTTTACTGTTTTAATGAAAGGCAGGTGGAGGGGAAGGGGGCTCTTACTGTTTAATTGCTATTCTGTGTTTTTGTAGGTTTTGGATTAAAATTGTTAAAAAAATTTTATTAAAATATTTCCAAATAAAATTCAGTTCAAGGTGTTACAAAGGGCGCACTTGGCCAAGGCAAGGTTTTTTTTCAAACGTCGAGGACGGATGGGATTGCTGTTTCACTTGCCCCAGCTAACTATACGCATATGGTTTGTTCCTACCCCAAACTTGCAAGAGATTCTGGGCTTCCTTGTTTAGTGCAATGTCGGAGCTAATCTACGTAGATTTAGCCTTTGTCTACTGGTAGCCAAATTTGGGATTTTCGATTCACGCTGTTTCACTCTGGGGTGGAGGCAGACATTGTCGCCTTTGCCTCACTGATAGCCCGGAGGAGAATATTGCTCGGCTGGAGGTCTCCTATTCCAACCAGTCAAGATCAGGGCCGGCCCAAGGTACCGGCAACTCGGGCAGTCGCCCGGGGCGCCATGTGCCTAGTTGGGCGACCTAACGTCATTCCTACACTTAGAGAAACTTAGTTGGTGGAGACGTTTTACCCGAGATGGCAACCATTTATTTCCTTTAAGGATCTTGACCAGCGCCGGCCCTAGGGTTGCTGGCGCCCCGGGCAAGCTGAACTTCAACGCCCTTTGGGGGGAAGGGGCGGGGCCGAGGGGGGGGGGGTGCGGGGGCGGGGGGCCGAGGGGGGGCGGGGCCGAGGCCGGGGGGGGGGGGGGCGGCCACCGCGCATGCGCTGGTTGGCACCGGCCCAACTGCGCATGCGCGGGACCCGAGTCTCTGGCGCCCCCTAGCACATGGCGCCCCGGGCGACTGCCCGAGTTGCCGGTACCTTGGACCGGCCCTGATCTTGACACTGTCAGATGCTAGGGGGTTTAGTTATAGAGTTTAAGTTAATTATGTGTTTTTGTTTTATATTTGCTTGCAATTTTGTTTTAAGGGGCAATTTAGCATGGTCAATTCACCTCACCTGCACATCTTTGGGTTGTGGGAGCGAAACCCACGTAGACACGGGGAGAATGTGCAAACTCCACACGGACAGTGACCCAGAGGCGGGACCAAACTTGGACCATGGCGCCGTATGGCAGCAGTGCTAACCACTGCACCACCGTGCTTCCCCCATTTGTGTGCAATTTCTTGCACTCTTGCATGCTCATTGGTTGTTTGTGATTTGATGTAAAACTTCAATAAAACATATATTTTTAAAGCAAATGCAGCTTTCATGGACCTGAGCGATGATGAGTAGTTTGCTATTGTTATGCGCCCAGCAATGAAAAGGCTGCATTTCACAAGCATGTTATAATGCATGGGAAAACCATGGGTAAGGAAATAAGCAGCAGGACTCGAGTAAATTGAAACACTAAAAGAATCTTTACTATACAAACTTGAACAAAACAAATACAAACAATAATGACTAAATAGATACACTGAGCAAATCAGATAATGATTCTAAACAAGATAATTTTGTTTTAAAAAATATATTATTCCAAACGTAAAAAATAGAAACAAAACCACATTCCAACAAAACAGAATTAATAGTTTTGTACAATTTTCCTCTTTTATGAAGCTCATTCTCGCACAGGAGGATGTTGATTTCACTCGCCGTATCACTTCATACCAAAGACCAGATTCTGTTTCCCTCCCCAACTCCCCTTCCCACTTAATTATTTTCACCAGCGCCTTACCCTGCTCTCCCAACCACCCGTATGGGAATGGGACAGTTCAGCGCCGACGTTTCAGCGCCGCCGTTTCAGCGCCAGGACGTTTCAGCGCCAGGACGCTTCAGCGCTCATTCATTCAGAAATCATTCTTGAGTATGGTCACAGGTATGACACAGGTATACCAGCTTTTACACTTAGTGATTTGGTCGTTTCATCGTTCTAACTGTCTTTAGATTATGTTGGAGTTTTATTATGATTACTGTTTAGATAAAGTTAGAGTTTTGTTAACAAGTTTTTATACTTACTTAGTTATTTGGTAAATTTCTTTTGGTAAATTTGGTAAGTTCCATATCTTTAAACCCATGGCTGAATCAGTGAAAAGCAAGCGAGGCAGAGAGAAGTTCTGTCATGAAGGTTTTATATATCGTTTTGACAAAGAAAGCAAGAAACAAAAGCAAGTTAAGTTTTGGCGATGCCATGAGGATGGTAGGTGCAAGGCCCGCATTCACACGTTAGAAAGAGAGGTGATCGAAAAGATCAACGAACATACTCATCCCCCATCTGCAGTTGCTATCGAAGTGGGAAAGGTCATAACTGATGCGAGACCGGGCTGAAAAGACTTGTGAGCCTCCAAGTACGATTATCAACAAGTGCATTGAAAAAATGTCCGTGGCAGGTATGGCACAGTTACCAAACAGGCAGGCAATGCGAAAAATTATTCGTAGAAAGCGAGACGAAGTTAATCAGGTCCCCGATAATCCAAGATCGATTCAAGAGCTTCAGTTACCTCATCAATACATGATCTATAAACCCACCCCAGAAACCGAGGAAAATTTCTGTTTAAAGGATAGTGGTACGAACAACGAACGGATTATTATATTTGGGAGAGAGAGTTGGTTAGAACACATGGCAACTTCCACGACTTGGTATGCTGACGGAACATTTGCGGTAGCACCACACCTATTTTATCAAGTTTATATCATCATGGTTAGGAAAAATAACGGAGTTCACCCTGTATTGTACGTGCTTTTACAAAACAAACAGTATGCGACCTATATGATGTTATTTGCGATGGTAAAAGAGATGATTACAAATGCAGGACCTGCCATTATCAATTGTGATTTTGAACGCGCTGCTTTTACTGCCATGAAAGACTCCTTCCCCAACATAGAAGTAAGAGGCTGCCTTTTTCATCTGTCTCAAAATATACTGAGGCAGATAACTGGTTTTGGTCTCATGCGTTTATATAAGAGCAATCCCGATTTTGCATTACATTCGAAAATGATAACTGCCCTATGTTTTGTGCCAGTTGCCGACCTTGACAGTCACGTGGATTCTTTAGCAGGTAATTTACCGGAGGAGTTAATTCCGGTTTTAAACTATTTCGAAGACAATTATATCGGCCGTCCTAATCGCCGAGGAGCAGGCAGACAAAGTCCTTTATTTCCTACCGAGATGTGGAATATGTATCAAAGAACATTAGATGGGGATGACAGAACAAATAACTATGCTGAGGCGGCCAACAGGAGATTGAAAAGTGAACTGTTAATGTCACACCCAACTATCTGGAAGTTCATTGATGTCCTTAAGCATGTTCAAAAGGGAAGAGATGAGCACTTCGAGAAACTTTTAGCTGGCAATGAACCTCAATTAAAATTACTTAAATATAGAAAAGCTGATGAGAGGATATTGAGAATTGTTTCCGAATATGGTAGCAGGAATGAAATTGACTACCTTCGTTCAATAGGGCACAATTTAACAAACTAAATGCGTTTTTTCCAATGAATATCCAATGAATGTCCAATGAACTTTCCTTTTAATGATTGATTTTATGAACTTACAGATTTGTAAATTGTTTTAATGTACTGTTTTTGGATCTTTATAAGTGGATCTTTTACAATAAAAACATTTAGTTAACACTTGAGTTTTATTTCATTTTATGAACTTACAGATTTGTAAATTGCTTTGTGCCAAAAAAATTCTGTCATAACTATATGACAACATTGGAGAATTTTTTTTTTTCTGGCGCTGAAATGTCCTGGCGCTGAAAAGTCCTGGCGCTGAAACGGCAGCGCTGAAACAGCTGCGCTGAAACGGCGGCGCTGAAACGTACCGCACCCCACCCGTACATGTCCCCAATCCTGCTCTCCCCCACCTCATCAGGGAGTAGCAATTTCTCCAGCACCGTGTACTCCGGTAATTGAGGGCATGTCAAGGATTCTTTCACGCAAAGTGAAGCACCTGCTAGTACCGAAACTCCCTCCCTCTCGGTAACTCAAACCTCTCCCGCAATTCATTCATCCGAGCAAATTTTCCCTCCGAGAACATATCCCGGGCCCGCTTCAACCTTTCTTCCCTCCACCGCCTATACATCCCATTCATCCCTCCAAGCTTAAACCTGCAGTTCCCGTACAGTGGCATCAACACCAACATCTGGTCCAATTTAAAGTGCCTCCTCAGTAAATCTTACATAGAACACAGAACAACATAGAACAGGCCCTTCGGCCCCCGATGTTGTGCCGAGCATTGTCCGAAACCAAGATCAAGCTATCCCACTCCCTGTCATTCTGGTGTGCTCCATGTGCCTATCCAATAACCGTTTGAAACTTCTTAAAGAGTCCGACTCCACTATCACAGCAGGCAGTCCATTCCACACCCTAACCACACTCTGAGTAAAGAACCTACCTCGGATATCCCTCCTATATCTCTCACCTGAGCCTTATAGTTATGCCCCCTTGTCACAGCTACATCCACCCGAGGAAATGGTCTCTGAATGTCCACTCTATCTATCCCCCTCATCTTATAAACTTCTATTAAGTCGCCTCTCATCCTCCTCTGCTCCTAGAAAAGCCCTAGTTCCCTCGATCTTTCCTCATAAGACCTATCCTGCAAACCATGCAGCATCCTGGTAAATCTCCTTTGCACTCTTTCCAATACTTCCACATCCTTCCTATAATGAGGTGCCAGAACTGCACACAATACTCCAAATGTAGTCTCACCAGGGTCATGTATAGTTGCAGCATAACCCCGCGGCTCTTAAACTCAAGCCCCCTGTTAATAAACGCTAACACACTATAAGCCTTCTTCACGGCTCTATCCACTTGAGTGGCAACCTTCAGAGATCTGTGGACATGAACCCCAAGATCTCTCGGTTCCTCCACATTCCTCAGAACCCTGCCGTTGACCCTGTAATCCGCATGCAAATCTTTTCTACCAAAATGAATCACCTCTCACTTATCAGGGTTAAACACCACCTGCCATTTTTCGGCCCAGCTCTGCATCCTATCAATGTCTCTTTGCAGCCTACAACAGCCCTCCACCTCATCCACTACTTCACCAATCTTGGTGTCACCAGCAAATTTACTGACCCACCCTTCAGCCCCCTCCTCCAAGTCATTGATAAAAATCACAAATAGCAGAGGACCCAGCACTGATCCCTGTGGTACACCGCTGGTAACTGGTCTCCAGTCTGAATTTTCCATCCACCACCACCCTCTGTCTTCTATGTGATAGCCAGTTACTTATCCAATTGGCCAAATTTCCTTCTATCCCACATCTCCTTACTTTCTTCATGAGCCGACCATGGGGAACCTTATCTAACGCCTTGCTAAAATCCATGTACACGACATCAACTGCTCTACCTTCATCTACACACTTAGTTACCTCCTCAAAGAATTCAATCAAATTTGTGAGGCAAGACTTACCCTTCACGAATCAGTGTTGACTATCCTGGATTAAGCTGCATCTTTCCAAATGGTCATAAATCCTATCCTTCAGGACCTTTTCTATTAACTTACCGACCACCGAAGTAAGACTAACTGGCCTATAATTACCAGGGTCATTCCTATTTCCTTTCTTGAACAGAGGAACAACATTCGCCACTCTCCAGTCCTCTGGCACTATCGCCAAGGACAATGAGAATCAAAGCCAAAGGCTCTGCAATCTCACCCCTTGCCACCCAAAGAATCCTTCGATATATCCCAGGGGACTTGTCGACCTCAGGTTTTTCAAAATTGCTAATACATCCTTCCTCGGAACATCTACCTCCTCCAGCCTACCCGTCTGTATCACACACTCATCCTCAAAAACATGGCCCCTCTCCTTGGTGAACACTGAAGAAAAGTATTCATTCAACACCTCTCCTATTTCTTCTGACTCCATGCACAAGTTCCCACTACTGTCCTTGACCGGCCCTACCCTCACCCTGGTCATTCTTTTATTTCTCACATAAGAGTAAAAAGCCTTGGGGTTTTCCTTGATCCAACCCGCCAAGGACTTCTCATGCCCCCTCCTAGCTCTCCTCCGCCCTTTTTTTTAAGCTCATTCCTTGCTACCTTGTAATCCTCAAGCGACCCAACTGAACCGCGTTTTCTCATCCTTACATACTCTTCCTTTTCCCTCTTGACAAGACATTCAACCTCTTTTGTGAACCATGGTTCCCTCACACAGCCATTTCCTTCCTGCCTGACAGGGACATACCTATCAAGGACACACAGTATTTGTTCCTTGAACAAGCTCCTCTTTGCATTTGTGCCTTTCCCTGACAGTTTCTGTTCCCATCTTATGCTCCCCAATTCTTGCCTAATCGCATCATAATTACCCCTCCCCCAATTATAAACCTTGCCCTGCCAGATGGCCCTATCCCTCTCCATTGCAATAGTGAAAAATACCAAATTGTGGTCCAAAGTGCTCTCCCACAAACAAATCTAACACTTGGCCCGGTTCATTACCCAGTACCAAATCCAATGTGGCTCCCCCTCTTGTCGGCCTATCCACATATTGTGTCAGGAAACCCTCCTGCACAGACTGTACAAAAACTGCCCCATCCGAACTGTTCGACCTATAGAGGTTCCAATCAATATTTGGAAAGTTAAAGTAACCCATGACAACAACCCTGAGACCTCCACACCTATCCGTAATCTGTTTTGCAATTTCTTCCTCCACATCTCTATTACTATTTGGGGGCCTATAGAAAACTCCTAACAATGTGACCACTCCTTCCTTATTTCTAACTTCGGCCCATATTACCTCAGTAGGCAGATCCCCTTGGAACTGCCTCTCTGCAACCGTTAAACTATCCTTGATTAACAATGCTACTCCTCCACCTTTTACCACCTTCCCTACTCTTACTGAAACATCTCTATCCCGGAACTTCCAACAACCATTCCTGTCCCTGTTCTAATCATGTCTCTGTAATGGCCACAACATCGTAGTCCCAAGTACCAATCCACGCTCCACGTTCACCTACCTTATTCCGGATTCTCCTTACATTGAAGTAGACACATTTCAACCCACCTTTCTGTCTGCCGGTACACTCCTGCGACCTTGATACCCTCCTCAGTAGCTCACTACTGGCTTCTGGACTACAGCTCGTTTTCCCAGCCCCTTGACAAATTAGTAAAATAGTCGACTCCACCACCGGACATCCTGTATACTTCCTGGGGACTAATAGCAACAGGGCTGTCACCAGGGCTTTCAAACGCTTGTCCCTACAGGACCCCTCCTCTAACCTGATCCACTCCGCCACTCCCCACCAAAGCTTCACCTTCGCCACATTCACTGCCCAATAGTAGTGCATCAGGCTCGGGAGCGCCAACCCCCCTCCGTCTCTGCAGCAGAGCCCTCTAGACCCTCGGTACCTTCCCTGCCCAGACAAATTCCAAGAGCAGCGCCTCCATCTTCTGGAAAAAGGCCTTGGGGAGAGAAACTGGAAGGGACTGAAAAACAAATAGGAGCCTTGGCAGCACATTCATCTTTACCACATGCACCCTCCCTGCCAACGTCAAGTGCAACGTATCCCACCATCTAAAGTCACCCCTTAACTTCTTGCACTAGAGGTTCCACATTATGGCCCACTCATGCATTATCCGAATCCCCAGGTACCTAAACCACTCCCTTGCCACCATAAATTATAGCACCCCCCATGTTTCACGTCTGTGTATAGTTATGAAAAGGAAAAGAACCCACACTCCAGTGGGCCCTTCCCCTTTTTTGGGATCAACAAAATCGACGCCAGCACTAACGTAGCCGGCAACTCCCCCTTTCCCACCACCTCACTAAACATACCCACCAGGTCGGGGCCAACTCCATTACAAAATTATTCTAAAACTCCGCCGGAAAGCAGACTGGCCCTGGGGCCTTCCCCGACTACATCCTACCAACACAGTCCATCAGCTCCCTTAACCCCAATGGCTCCTCCAATGCCTCCCTCTTCCCCTCCTCCAACTCTGGGAACTCCAACTCTAACATGTCCAGAACCGCCCATATCCTCAGTCTCCCCTACCGGCTCAGCCCTCTTACAGCCCCTCGTAGAAAGCCTTAAAACACCTCATTTATCCTCTCCAGCTCAGACACCACTGCCCTCCCCTGCATAATTTCCCTGGACGCTGCCTGACACCGCAACTGGTGGGCCAACATGCGACTCACCTTCTCCCCAGACTTGTACATCCCCCCGCACAACCCCGTCGCCCTCCGCAGCTGCCTCACCGCCTTATCCATTGTCAGTCAGTCAAATTACCCCCTGCAACTTTTTCCTCTCTGCCAACACCTCCTTCGTGGGGGATGCAGAGTATCGCCGGTCCACCTCAACTATCTCGTCCAATGAGATCACAATTCCTGCATATTCCTCCCCTCCTGTCCCCATGAGCACCATCCGGCTCACCATGAAAAAAAAATCGATCCTGGAATGCAGCCTATACAGAGAAGGAATACTGCCTTCCTCCGGGTTCCCGACCCTCCAAGGAAATACCATCCCCATCCTTTCCATGAACCCTCCCTAGCTCTTTTGCCATTCTCGACCTTCCCATCGACTGAGGGCTCAACCCTACTAGTAGTTGCACACCAAGATCTAGCAGGCACATGTAGACACTCCCTTGGCATATATTCTATAAGCAGACTTCAGTCTTCAACAAAGCACTTGGTCCTACCCCATTCTCGAAAACTCCCTCTTTTCCTCTCTAAACCTACAGAACAGAGTTCTCTGGTTAAACACAACAGACTGGATGTCTGCCGCTCCAGGTCAGCTTCTCTAACAATTATATTTTTCTAAGAAAAAAGAAAACCAATCATTTTCCTTTTGGAGCATAGCTCCACCCTCTGCAATTATGTCCAATTGCTACCTCAGGGCTTTATTGCTTCTCAAAGCCTTTTGGCTGGGTCAGATGTTCAAGAGTAGTTAAGGTAACAACTGCCAATTGCTCTTCAACTGAAACAAAAACGCTACAGTCTTAGCCCTGAATCTAAACCACAGTAAAGACAGTTATAGTACTACAATAAATACTTGCCCTGCTCACTGACGCTGCCTAAATATTAAGGCACAATTCCAACCATGGAGTGTTACCAATCCCGGTCGACTGTGTTAAGATTCAATAGTCACCCAATTACATTTAAACACGTTCCTCTGGAACAGTAATACGCAGACCAGAAGATTCAAAGTTACCGAGTTAGCTGATCTTAGTCAAGAATCATAGAATTTACAATGCAGAAGGAGGTCATTCAACGCATCGAGTCTGCACCGGCCCTTGGAAAGTGCACCCCACTCAAGCCCACAATTCCACCCTATCCCATCCCCGTAACCCCATCTAATCTTTTGGACACGAAGGGGCAATTTAGCATGGCCAATCCACCTAACTGGCACATCTTTAGACTGTTTATTTCTTTGATGGGGATGAGGGGAAGAACACAGCCAGGGTTCCTGTTCACAATTGTTAGTCAGTGATTCTTCATGGAAAGTACACATGGGGATGTTCGGCAAGTACCAGATTGAACTCGGCTTTTGATGCCTTCCATAGTTGAAAAGCCTTGTGACGTAGGCAGGAACAGTGGGAGATGGAGGGATGCGTTATACACTGAACTATGCTTACATTTGTATTTGTATCGTTTATTGTTATAAAACCATAAATGCTTTAATAAGATGTTTGTTTGAAAAAAAAAAATGCCTTTTGACATTTACTTCTCAGGCTTTCAATGGATTGCTATTTAGACAAAAGTTTCAGAATCGTAGCCCACCAAAAGTCGATGATTCTGGGTACCACATGGCAAAAATGAAGTTTAATTACAACACATCAGGGATTTGAAGCCACAAGTCTCAACCCAGCACCTGATCTCAGCCACATACAGTACTCCCCCACCCAAAAGATGAGTGATGGAGAAAAAAGAAAATGAGATAGAATCGTCTCTGCAGAACTATACTTTTATATCTCTCCAGTCGTTTACTACTAACTAAACCAATGAACTGAGCAGGATACTCCCGACATTCCCAATCACTTTAAAAAAAAATCACATTTAATTACTCCCCACTGTTGATTGTCAGAATGGATACTAACCTTGGCTACAAAATGCTTGTCCTTCTGATCCATGTTAGCTGTTGGAGCCACGTAGTCTTTCCAGATCCGGATTTTGCGTTCTTTGGCAGATCTGTCAACACAAGAAAGAGTATTTTAAGTGTATGACTGTATACCTTCAGCTAAAAAACAGGTATCACCGGAGGCAATAATCAAAATGATTATTAGCAAATGGAGGGGCCATATGAAGAGCAAGGAGAAGAATGAGAGCAAGAGAGAAAATGCTAGAAAATCTCAGCTGGTCTGCCAGCATGTGAAGGGAGAGAAAAGAGCTAATGTTTCGAGTCCAGATGACCATTTGTCAAAGTTTTGATCTATACAAGAATGAGAGCTACTGATACAACCTAGCACAGCCAGAGAAGGGGCCTTTTGGCAGTCTGGGTAAAGTTGAGATCTGTACTAATTTGTAGATGCAGCCATTGTACTGGTCAGAGTTGTTGCATTGCGGCTGATTATTGTTTCGCCTGAAGAAGCTAAGATAGATCCAATGGTCACCTCTAGAAGTCAGCAGGGACTGAGACTTCTCAATCATAGCGAAATGTAAGCTGGGAAAAAAGTATTGGCCACACATATCATGGGACCTCAGCTAGCCCCAGGACATTCTTGGCAGTCTCCACTTCACAGCCAACATTATGGCTCTGAGCTCGTGACCCCAAAATCTAATCCCATGACCCCATTGAAAGTCACAAGCCATGGTTTGGGAACCCAGAGAAAGAACAATAAATGCTGCATGTAAGTAGAGCTCCTTGAAGCAGCACCTATTTGAGTCACTAAAGCTCAAAATGGTTGGAGGCAAGGTGCGCTTCTCAATTATTTCCCGCTCAACTTTTGAAACTAATATGGCAGCACATTGGCAGTGGTTAGTACTCCTGCCTCTCAGCTCCAGGAACCCGGCTTCAATTACAGCCTTGGTTGACTGTATGGAGTTTCCACGTTCTCCCAGTGTCTGTGTGGATTTCCTCCAGGTGCTCCAGTTTCCTCCCACAGTCCAAAGATGTGCAGATTAGTTGGAGTCACAATGATAAATTGTCCCTTAGTGTCCAAAGATGTGCGGGGTAGTTGGGTTTTTACAGGGATAGGGCCTAGGTAGGGTGCTCTTTCAGGGAGTCAATCCAGCCCCGATGGGCCAAGTAGCCTCCTTCTGCACTGTAGGGATCCTATAGAACTCTGCCTCCGGCTTGGTGACTACAAAAAACACATATCTCAGAAAGTAGAGGGAGGGATGAATTGAACATGAATCTTAGAAATCGAAGCTTAATGGCGGCACGGTGGCCCAGTGGTTAACACTGCTGCCTCACTGCACTGAGGACCCACATTCGATCCCGGCCCACTGTCCATGAGGAGTTTGCACATTCACCCCGTGTCTATGTAGGTCTCACCCCCCCACAACCAAAGGTGTGCGGGATAGATGAATTGGCCATGCTAATTTGTCCCCAATTGGGGAAAAAAGCAATTTTAAAGAAGAAATGGAAGCTAAGACTAAGGAAATCTTTGACAAAATGCAAGGATCTTTCTGCGTAAAGTCACTGCAAATGAAATACACACATCTTTATTGCAACTGTATTTTAAACGGAGGTCTTGCCGTATGTGACAGATTAATGTAGCACCTCAAGAAAACGCAAGTTCATTACAATTGAGCTGATCAATCAAAAATGCGAAGACTTCAAGACAAGAGTATAAGAGGTAGAAATAGCCATTTTTATAAACTATAGGTTGTACAAAAAAATAAACAGAGTACTCAATCCTTTATTTTCCAATTAAGGGACAATGTGGCCAATTCACCTACTCTGCACATCTTTTTGGGCTGTGTGGGTGAGACCCATGCAGACACGTGGAGAATGTGCAAAATCCACACGGGCAGTGACCCGGGCCGGGATTGAACCCAGGTCCTCAGCGCTGTGAGACAGCAGTGCTAACCACTGCACCACCTTGCTGCCCCAAATATATATTTTATTTTTAACAAACTATGGAGCTCCTCAGTGCCTAAATACATTGAACAGAACAGTGTAATTAAGATGCTAACTCAACTAGAACAGTATGGAGAATGGACCCAGCGAAGGTGACAAGTTTTCTGTTCCAGATACATATTATGCAGACAGGATCAAGTATTCGGTCACAATAGCCCATCACTATTCACTGTTCCAGTGAACTCGTGAAATGGACATTGGAACCAGACAATCGGCACAAGTTGAACCGTAGTCCACTTTTGAGTCAGCATATACAAGACTGGTCAGCGGAGAAAATTTGAAGGTGTAAAAGTACAAAGATGCACGTAATCCGTCAAACTTTCTCCAAAAGCAGCTCTGAACTGACTAAATGAAGGAGGAGGAGATGGGGAGAAAAGGCTGTTGAACTAGCACAACAATCATATCATAAGGTTGGTGACTAAAACAAGGCTATACTATGCTAAGAGAATACACACCCCAGCCTCAGAGAGATAGCACTGAACAGAGGAACAATTCAACTACAAAACAATTTCCTCTACCATTTAGCCGATTTAATGCAGCATCCCACACCACTGCTTACTGCCATTAGATGGCAAGCAAACACTACTTATTTATTCACCGTTCTACTCAATTGTATTGATGCAATTCAGTCAGAGGACACACGTCCACCAGGATCAAGATATAGATCAGGCAAGCTATTCAGAACATAGTTTGAAGGATTTTTCACATACGTGAATACATTTCGCCGTTAATATTTCCAGGATACTGCAAGTTCCCTTCCTGACTACCAATTTTGATCCGATCCCAGGAACACACAACAGCCTCCGTCAAGCACCATCCATGAATACATGAATAAATTCACTTGAAAACTAAAATTTAAAATGTAATCTGGTTGCAAGGAAACAAGAGTCCGGAACAGATTTCAGAAGAACACTGGTGCTTGCTGTTAAGACTTTTATCTGCCTGGGGATGGACTTAACATGCATAGGAAAATCAACACCTCCCACTCACCCAGCAAATGCCTCTGCCAAACATTAGTATTCAGCTTACAAGAGATTTTACACTCATGACTGTTTCCAAAAGTGAAAATCCAATGATTGATGGAGGCAGAATTAGTAGGGGAGAATATAAAAAATGGGAGCAATAGAGAAGCAATAGGCCGCGGAGCCTGCAACATTATTCAATAAGACCATGCCTGATATTCTATCTCAACTCCACTTTTCCATCCTATCCCAAACTCAAGAGTCCAAAAATCTATCAATGTCTTGAATACACTGAAAAGAGAATTCATATTCTACAGGTACAAAATTCCAAAGATTCAAAATCGCCCATGGTGAAGAAATGTCTTGTCATCCCAGTCCTAAATGAATGATCCTTTATTCTGATACTATAACCCTCAGTACTAGACTTTGCAGCCATTGGAGACAGTCGTACCAGCATATGAATTAAGTGCAGTAGGCCATTCGGCCCTTCCATCCTGCTCTGCCTTTCAATAAGATCAGGTTGATCTGATCTTCACCTCACTCCACATTCCCAACTATCCTGATAACCTTTCACCCCTCCCTCATCAACAGCCCATCTACCTCGACCTTAAAAATATCCAGACTGCTTTGACCCCCTTTTGAAAAACAGTTCCATAGATCACTACCTCCGAACGATTTTTCATCTTTCTGAAATGTGTGACCTCCCCCCTATTTTTAAACAGTGAACCCCCCTAGTTCCAGAGGAACATCCTTTCCACATCCAAAGAACAAGGAACAATACAGCACAGGAACAGGGCCTTCAGCACTCCAAGCCTGTGCTGGTCATGATACCAACCTTTGCCAAAACCCTCAGCACTTCCTTGTGCCGTATCCCTCTATACCATCCTATCCATGTGTTTGTCAAGATGCCTTTTGAACGCCATTAACGTATCTGCTTCCACAACCTCCCCTGGCAACCCGTTCCAGGCACTCGCCACCCTCTGCATAGAACTCCACTCTGTCAAAATCCCATAGGATATGTTACAATCAAATCGCCTCTTATTCTTCTGAACTCCAGTGGATACAAGCCTAGCTTGTCCAACATTTCCTCAAGCAACTCTCCCATTCCAGATATTAGCCTTCTCTGAACTGCTTCCAACACACTGACACGTCCTTGCATAAGGAAACCAATACTATTCAAAGTACTCCAGATGTGGTCTTACCAATGTCCTTTTTTTTTTAATAAAGTGTGTGTATTAATACCAAGCCAAGCAATAGCTATGCAGTGGGGAATTGGAGCTCTCGGAGCCTCCCCTGAATTTTTTCGGGGGCAGTCTTTAATGATGTGAGTCACTGATTGGGATGCACCACAACTACAGTCCTGGTTCCCTGCAGAACCCCACTTGCGGCAATTTGTTTCACAAAGGCCTTGGCCAGCACAGAGTGCCTATGTTGACTTGGCAGGTTGAGACTGAGCGGGTGGGTTGTGGGAACTATGATGAAGGAGTGTTTTTTTTTTACTGGTGGCATGTTGGTTCCATTTCTACTGCCACCGGACCTCTGCTGTTATTCTTTGGCATGGTGGTCTTAGCCATACAGCTTGATGTAATGGGAGGCAAACAGCAAGTCCTTGTATAGCAACAGGCTTGGGTTGATGCAAACAGTCGCCAGGAATTTAATGTTGCAATCTCCCTCCTTATGCGAGGGGGTGGGAGCCAGGGGAGGGTGCCCGAGGTGATATACATTGTTATGTTGGCCTGGTTATCTACAAGACAGGTATGGATGTGTTGTACCACTGCTGCACAGCACTCTACAGTCAAGTGGACGACAGCAAGAGCTGAGGTCCTTAAGGTTTGAGCATTGCACCCTATGAAGAGCCAGCAAGTTTGCGGAGGAGGTTCGTTCACGTTTTGATCTTTGCTGCTGTCCTGCCCAGGTATATTTTCTATGTCAGTGTTCGGTCAAGGGCAATGCCCTGTGTAACTGAAACATAACTTCTCTAATTTTGTATTCAATTCCCCTTGCAATAAACAATAACTTTCTATTAGCTTGCCCAATTAATTGCTGCACTTGCATATTAACCTTTTGCAACTCCTACGCAAGAACATCTAGGTCTCTGCAATCACTCACTATTTATGGAATAGGGTTCTTTTTTATTCTTTGTGCCAAAATGGACAACTTCACATTTTCCCTTTGCCCACTCACTTAACCTATGCATATGTTCTATGCATATAGTAATGTTCTATGTTCAGTATGGTCATTGGATAGACATATGGACGATGAGGGAATAGCGTAGATGGGCTTTTGAGGGGTTTCACAGGACGGCGCAACATCGAGGGCCGAAGGGCCTGTACTGTTCTATATGTTCTATCCCTTTGGAGCCTCATTTCCACTTCACAACTTTCTTTCCTGCCCATCTGTCTCATCAACAAATTAAACAGTCATACCTTCGGTCCCTTCATCCAAGTCATTTATATAAATTGTAAAATGTTGAGCTTTCAAAACGGATTCCTGTGACAGAGCACTCATTACATTTTGCCAACCAAAAGAAATTACCCATTTATGCCTACTCAGTTCCCTATTAGCCACCGATCTGCCATTTTACGAACTGCACCATGAACCTTCTATTTTTCACATAGCCTTTGATGTGGCGCTTATCTTAATGCCTTCGGAAAATCTAACTACAGTATATCCATCTTTATCCACAGTATATGTTACTTCTTCAAACAACTCCAAATTGGTTGAACATGATTTACCAGTCTCTCTACATCTACCTCTCAGAATCTTATGCGGTTCAATGAAATAACCTCTCATTCTTCTAAACTCTGGAGCATAGGTCAATTCTTCTCAGATTAACCCTCTTCTTTTCTTTATTTTTCCAATTAAGGGGCAATTTAGCGTGGCCAATCTGAGTTGTGGGGGTGAAACCCATGCAGACACAGGGAAAATGGGCAAACTTCACACGGACAGCAACTCGGGGCCAGGATTGAACCTGGGACCTCAGCGCCGTGAAGTAGCAGTGCCAACCACTGGGCCACCATGCCGCCCAAGCTCAGCCTTCTTATCCATAGATAAGAATTATTTTATTCATTCTTGATGTGTGAGCATCCTGGCAATTTTTTGTCCATTCTTAATTGGTGGAGGTGGAAGTGTTGAGTAGCCTTCTTGAAACACTATAGTCTAACAGGTGCAGTACGGCCGTCGTGCTGCTGGGAAGGAAGTTACAGGTTTTGCCCCAGTAACAGCAAGTTAGTTCCAAGTCAAGATGGTGTCCAACTTGGAAAGGAACTTGCAGATTCCCATGCGTCTGCCATCCACACCCTTCTAGATGGTAGAGGCCATGGGTGTTTTTCTGGTCAATGGTAAGCCCCCACAAGAAGCTGGGAGTAGGTGGTTGAGCATCAAGGTAAGATGGTTAGATCCTCTCCTGTGGGAGATGGTCACTCCCTGACACTTGTGTGGGGCAAATTTCACTTGCTACTTATCAGTGCAAGCCTGAATGTTGTACAGGTCTTGCTGCATGCAGATACACTCTGCTTTATTAAGTGAAGAGCTATGAATGGTGCTTAACACTGCGGAAACATCAGCGAATATTCCCCACTTCTGGCATTAAGTTGAAGGGAAGGTAATTGATGAAGGAGCTGAAGCTGATTGGAGACTACGCGGAGGACGCCCAGCAGCCTCCAACAACCACAATCATCTTCCTTCGTGCAGGTATTACTCCAACCATTGGAGAGGTTTCCTCCTGATTCGCATGGACTTCAATTTTGTTACTTTTAATATTTTGCGAATGTTGCACTCTGCTAATGTAAGAATATCCTTCTTGAAGGAGATTAAAAATGTACACAGTATTCCAAGTCTGTTCTCACCAAAACCCCATAGAGTTGCAGTGGGACTTCCTTCCTCTTATGCTCTAACCCTGGCAAACACCATTTTCCCACCTAATTCCTCATTGTGTCTGCATGACAACTTCAAAATTCTTTTGTTTTACATTCAGGCGCCGGAATGTGGTGACTGGGGGCTTTTCACAGTAACTTCATTGAAGCCTACTTGTGACATTAAGCAATTATTATTAATTGAGTACCATTGGTACAGTGTACTGGTTGGAGAAGGGTGGAGCAAAGCTAAGATTTTTCCCTTTGACTTTCTCTCCCATACTCCAGCCACCAACTATGAGAAATTTTGGCACCCTCTCCCACTCTTATCATTTGTTGTTGTGCAAGTGACTATAAAAAATAATTGGTTTTGTTTCACATTTTTCAATATGAGCAATTGTTTGCACAGTGATCAGATGAAGTTTAAAGTAGAAGGGAATGCCATTGTCTACCCAATGAATTAAACACCTATAAATTCACTATTGTATTTCTGGCTAATTCTTTTGTTGTGCTCAACAAAATATTTTCCACTTCCAAAGTCACGCAATTAAACAATTTACCGTTCACCAGCTCGAAGCTTTTCTGGGCCCTGGGTATAAACTGCAATCGACCAGTCAACACAACGAGCAAATCCTTCACGAAGTAGCAGCTCAGTGATATTACCATTCTGTGGATAAAATGAGAAGAAGTTAGTGCGTGTCGCTTTTTAAAAGGCACTGGGTGGGATTTTCTGGCCATTCACGTTGGTGGGATCTTATGGTCCTGCCGACGACATATTCCGCAGCAGCAAGGAGTACATTCAATGGGAAATCCCGTTGACAGTGGTGGGACCAGAAGATCCTGCCACCGTCCTCCACCGCTGCAGAACATGCCACGAAGGGGGGCAAGATTTCACCCAATGCAAATAAACCACAACATTTTTTTCTGGTTATGTCATCAAACAGAAACGGCAGTGCCTTCTCTTGCCTTTGCCTTTTGTAGCCCTTTGGTACAAACAGTGCCATAAAATATTAACCATGCTTTCCCCCAGTTCTTTTCTAACATGATGCCTCTTCTCCTGATCTTTGAAGCAGATTGTTTTTCTTTTTACAACCAGCAGATGGCAGAATTGAGTAGCTTCAGCTGGTTTCAATCTTGCTGCTCACAATTAGACAGCTTCCCACAAACTTAACATAGCACAGGTGTGGTCGACAGCGCTTGCACAGCAATCGGCTTATGACCAGTGTTGGCCTTGTTGCAAACATCGGGAAAAGCTGAACTCGTTGGGAAGAGAAAGTGACTGCCCTGGAGATGAAGGCAACCTTTGATCAAGTATAAGAGAAGATCTAACGCAAAGGATTGCCGTGATTGCTGCACCTCAATTATCTCAGTCCTGGAACATCAGGGTGATGTCCAAATGGACTTTAGTAGTTCAAGGCAGCAACTCAACCACCATCCTCTCATGGGCAATTAGGGATGGACAATAAATGTTGACTTAGCCAGCAATGCACACATGCTCCGAAAGATGATAATCTACACCTATGGGTGAAAGAACGCCCCTTGATACTTCATACCAAAGGGTCCCAAGCATTGGTAGATTAGAAACAGTACCCACCAAGCAAAGGTTAAATTTTTTCCAAAAGAGATGAGAGCAGAAATGTATTCCAGTTGTCACCTGAGAGAGATACTGGTAGAAAAAAGGGGGTACAATGAAAATTACAGGCTACAATAGTCCAAACCAGTAATTAACAAGCTCCGCTGGTGTTCCGTAAGGGTCTGTCCTTCA
The DNA here is from genome assembly GCF_902713615.1 of Scyliorhinus canicula. Lineage (NCBI taxonomy): Eukaryota > Metazoa > Chordata > Chondrichthyes > Carcharhiniformes > Scyliorhinidae > Scyliorhinus > Scyliorhinus canicula. Next base: position 150,277,695 of record NC_052156.1, read on the forward strand.
GGTGGTCCAAAATTTGATATAAATTGCAAGTTAATAACTTGCAACGCCAGGTCAATGCCATAAGAGAAACTAAGCCAGAATCCTCATGCCCACCATTCACATGGCACCACACAACCAGACTGGTTCCCACTTTCATGGCATGAGTCATAAGTGAAGAACAAGAATGTTGTTTTAGAAGTATGATTTATGTTACTGTTACAAAATACAGCAAGATTGGTTTTCAACACGCACTAGGCTGTGGAATTAGCTGAACGTGGAGCCCAACATAAGATGGAAACTTGGAACCAGGTATCACCTCTTGTTCAGGATTCATCTGAGGAAGGAGCTGCGCTCCGAAAGCTCGTGTTTGAAACAAACCTGTTGGACTTTAACCTGGTGTTGTAAGACTTCTTATTGTGCTCACCCCAGTCCAACGCCGGCATCTCCACATCATGGCTACCATCGACGCCGCAAACTGCCGGCTCAAAGTGGAGAGGATCTCCAGGAAGATCGCGCATATAGACACTGACATTAAGTTTCTACAAAGATGCAAAAAAGCAGACAAGATCCCGAAAGGGTTACAGATCACAAACCCACTCAAGTCGACCTACAACACAGACTACGCTGAAAGACTCTGCCGCCGCACCTCTGTCACACTCCTCAAACACCTCATACACCAGCTCTACAGCAGTCGACGCAACCTGGAAACCAAGATAGAGGCCATATTCTCAAATTGCGCTCAGGACACAGCAGACCAGCTGCGTAACAGCGCCAAACAGATGAGACAACGATACTATGCCACCTATATGCACACCAAGAACAGGAAGCTTGAGAAACTCGGCATCACCACCAGCAGTAACCAAGCTTCCACCAGTACCACAGTCAAAAACAATACAGGGAAATCTATTGTCAACTTGCAAGGCTACACCTCCAACCAGATAAAATCGAAGTCCTCAGCAGAGGGCTCAATTTCTGCACCACCACCAAAATGGACCCCATCAGTCTCGCGGCTGACACGGAGGAATTCATCAGGCGAATGAGGCTCCAGGAATTCTTCCACAGACCCAAAGAGGCCGACAACAAACCCAAAGAGACAACCAATGAACCGGAAGAGCACACCGCGAGATCTGCGGTGCAGCAAACAAAAAGGAAAGAGTCGAATGGGATCCCTCCGGAAGGCCGCTGCCCTAGACTTGACATGTATGCTGAAGCCGTCAGAAGACGTGTCAATGCCAGATTCATCAGTCGCATTCACAAGGCAGCCCCAAACATCACCCAAGCACAGCGCAACGCCATCCGCGCTCTCAAAACCAACCGTAACATCGTCATCAAACCAGCAGACAGAGAGGCCACTGCGGACTACTGCAAAGAAGTATACCGACAACTCAACAACCAGGAACACTACAGACAGTTACCCGCAGATCCAACCAAGGAACACATCCGCCAACTCAACAGACTGATCAAGACCATGGATCCAGACCTTCAGAGCACCCTACGTGCTCTCATCCCACGTAATCCCCGCATTGGAGACCTCTATTGCCTCCCAAAAATACACAAGGCCAACACACCAGGCCGGCCTATCGTTTCAGGCAATGGGACCCTGTGTGAGAACCTCTCTGGCCACATCGAGGGCATCTTGAAACCCATCGTACAAGGTACACCCAGCTTCTGTCGCGACACGACGGACTTCCTACAGAAACTCAGCACCCATGGACCAGTTGAACCAGGAACATTCCTCGTCACAATGGATGTCTCGGCACTCTACACCAGCATGCCCCATGACGACGGCATTGCTGCAACAGCCTCAGTCCTCAACACCGACAACTGCCAATCTCCAGACGCAATTCTACCACTCACCCGCTTCATTCTAGATCACAACGTCTTCACCTTCGACAACAAATTCTTCATCCCGATGCATGGAACAACCATGGGGACCAAATTCGCACCTCAATATGCCAACATCTTCATACACAAGTTTGAACAAGACTTCCTCACCACACAGGACCTGCAACCGACGTTATACACCAGATACATCGATGACATTTTTTTCCTTTGGACCCACAGCGAAGAATCACTGAAACGACTACACGACGAGATCAATAAATTCCATCCCACCATCTGACTCACCATGGACTATTCTCCAAATTCTGTTGCATTCTTGGACACACTCATCTCCATCAAGGACGGTCACCTTAGCACTTCGCTTTACCGCAAGCTCACAGACAACCTCACTATGCTCCACTTCTCCAGCTTTCACCCGAAACACATTAAAGAAGCCATCCCCTATGGACAAGCCCTCCGTATATACAGGATCTGCTCAGACGAGGAGGAGCGTTAACAGACACCTACAGATGCTGAAAGATGCTCTTGTACGAACGGGATATGGCGCTCGACTCATCGATCGACAGTTCCAACGCGCCACAGCAAAAAACCGCACCGACCTCCTCAGAAGACAAACACGGGACACCACTGACAGAGTACCCTTCGTCGTCCAGTACTTTCCTGGGGCGGAGAAACTACGACATCTTCTTCGCAGCCTTCAACACATCATCAGTGAAGATGAACATCTTGCCACGGTCATCCCCACACCCCCACTACTGGCCTTCAAACAACCGCGCAACTTCAAACAAACCATTGTTTGCAGCAAATTACCCAGCCTTCAGAACAGCGACCACGACACCACAGAACCCTGCCAGGGCAATCTCTGCAAGACATGCCAGATCATCGACTTGGATACCACCATTACACGTGGTAACACCACCCACCAGGTACGCGGCACATACTCGTGTGACTCGCCCAATGTAGTCTACCTCTTACGCTGCAGGAAAGGATGTCCCGAAGCATGGCACATTGGCGAGACCATGCAGACACTGCAACAACGAATGAACGGGCATCGTGCGACAATCACCAGGCAGGAATGTTCCCTTCCAGTCGCGGAACACTTCAGCAGTCAAGGGCATTCAGCCTCTGATCTCCGGGTAAGCGTTCTCCAAGGTGGTCTTCAGGACACGCGACAACGCAGAATTGCCGAGCAAAAACTTATAGCTAAGTTCCGCACGCATGAGTGCGGCCTCAACCGGGATCTTGGATTCATGTCGCATTACATCCACCCCCCACCATCTGGCCTGGACTTGCAAAATCCTACCAACTGTTCTGGCTTGAGACAATTCACACCTCTTTAACCTGTGATTATCCCTCTCTCTGGATCTGTAATGATTTGATTACCTGCAAATGCTCGCATTCCAAGCATTGTCCAGCATCTCTGACTTTGTCTATATAAATGTTTCTGAAACATACCTCTCCATTCACCTGAGGAAGGAGCTGCGCTCCGAAAGCTCGTGTTTGAAACAAACCTGTTGGACTTTAACCTGGTGTTGTAAGACTTCTTACTGTGCTCACCCCAGTCCAACGCCGGCATCTCCACATCACCTCTTGTTGGCTCACTAAAAGCAATGCCTTTCTTCTTGTTAATTCCATGAGGTTTTGTTTGCAGTGGTAGGCAAAAGCAGGTGAGATTGGATTAGTAGGTTGTCCATCAGGTGCACCCACATTTCATAAATATTCATCTGTTGGGTTGATGCTTAAATCTGCAGCACCAGAGGAACTAGACAGCATACAGAGTACACTTATTCTTTTACCTCCAGGATACAGCAGTTTCCCAAAACATGATGGAACATCTTGTCCGTACGAATAATCAAATGCTACTTTGCAAGCAAATTTTAGACACAATCGGGAAATCTTAAAAATGTAAGTTATCCAGACCACAGTAAAGTTGAGAATAGTTGATGGGATAGACTGGAAAAAATATCCTGCACCTGATTCATGCAACATCTGACAAGTATTTGATGGATAGTGCAGACTGCAATTTGCTTTATTTATATAATGTTGCACCTTGCAACTGTTTCGTATTATGACAAAAAATATTCCTAATTTTCAGATATCTCTCTGCCCCAAGTGCACAATCTATGACAAATGGCACAGGAAGAGCTTTTCCTTTGTCAAAACTCACCGGGTGAAGAATGGTTCCTAGAATGACCTGATTCTGCACACTCTCCAAGATGATCTGGACATCCCTTTGCAGAAGGCGTGATTCTGTGAAAAACTTTGCTTCAGCTGCAAATGGTTCTGGTGTTTCTGCCCCATCGGCTTCACGTTTAAACGTCGGGCACTGCGCAAAGAAAGTTGTGAAATAAATTAGAAACTCTGTATACGCGAGGTAATTATGGCAGAAGTTGCTTATTCCGGTCTGCTTTAGTACTGTCATCTCAGATTAACATATTACACCAATAATTATTTGGGTAGTACGAGCCACTCTAAGTCATTGCAGGAATACAGCTGGAGCAACAACAGAAATTTCACTCAAATAATTTCAGTAATCCAGGAAGAAATTCTGTATAAAAGTGGACTATTGTACAGCCATCGAGTACTGTCAGTTTGCCTCAACTAATAGTGCTCTGCAACCTACACGTAGATATTAAAAGTTGTAATGGACAGATCGTGGGCAGGATTTGCAAAATTATGTAATGGGTTAAAGGCTTGCTTCATGCAAAACCATCTTGTGGTTTAAACCTTAATGTGATGCTATTTTGATTTTTCTGAATAATTACAGCACAGGGGACCTCCATTTGGTCCTCTGCATGCCTACTGGCTCTCTGCAATTCACCTGTGCCACTCTCACGCTTTTCCTGTAGCTCTACGCATTTTTCTTTTTCAGGTAATCATTCCATTCCGTTACGAATGAACCTGCCTCCACCACCCTCTCCAGCAAATCATTCCTGCTCCTTTCCTTTTGCTGCACAAAAACAATTTTTTCTCATGTCGCCATTGCTTCTTTCGTTAATTACCTTAAATCTCAGATTCTCAATTCTTCCATCAAGGGGAACAGTTTCTCCCCACTTATCCCCTTGGGATTTTGAATACCTCCACCAAATCCCATCTCCAGAACAGAAGCCCTTTGGAAACAATTCTCATGAATCTTTTCTGCACCCTCTCCAATGCCTTCATTAGTCCAGTTGAGGCAGAACCAGGTTTTATACAGGTTTAACATGATTTCCTTGCTCTTGTACTCTCCACTCCCATTATTAAAGCCCAGAATGAATTGCACTTTAGATTAAAATTGCATCTTTTATTTGATAAAATTATAAGACAAAGGAGCAGAATTAGGCCATTCGGCCCATCGGGTCTGCTCCACCATTCAATCATGACTGATATGTTTCTCATCCCCATTCTCCTACCTGCCCCACATAACCCCTGATCCCCTTATTAATCAAGAACCTATCTATTTCTGTCTCAGACACTCTGATTTGGCCTCCACAGCTTCTGTGGCAAAGAATTCCGCAGATAATAGTGTCTCACTGCATTTTCCTTACAAAATGAATCACTTCACATATCTCTGCATTAGATTTCATCTATCTCTTGTCCACCCATTACACAACCTTTGTCCTGAATCATCGTTTGTAAAAGCTTCCCCACCAAGGTTAAATTGACTGGCCTGTAGTTGCTGGGCTTATCTTTATATCCTTCTTTGAATAAAGGCGCAACATCTGTATTTCTCAAGTTCGGTGGAAACACCCTGATTCTAGACAGAAATATTATGGCCAGTGCCTCTGCAATTTCCACACTCTTCCTCGGGTATCTTTGGATTCATCTCACCCAGTCCTAGTGCCTTATCAACTTTAAGGAGACAGCCTACTCCATACCTTCCCATCAATTTTAAACCCTTCAAGTGAGTGAATAGCTTCCTCTTTCACCATAACTTGGGCAACACCATCTTCCTTGGCAAAAACAAATGCGAAGCATTCATTTAATACCTCAATTTAATTTAATTTAATTTAATTTAATTTAATTATTTAATTTAATACCTCAGAGTATAACACAAAAACCAGAAGGGGTAGGCGATTCAGCCCCTCGAGTCGCTGCCATGCAGTACGATCATGGCTGCTCTCATCTCAGCCTCACATCCAACTTCCTGCCCATTCCCCATAACCCTTCATCCCACTACTAATTAAAACCTATCTATCTCCTCCATAAATGTGTTTTATGTTCCAGCGTCCACTGGATTTACATCATCCCTCAAGCAAGGGGGATTCTCAGGTGCAGTCTCACCAATGCCCTATACAGTTGCAACCAGACGCCCCTAATGTTCTGCTATATTCCATCAGCAATAAATGCCAAAATTCCATTTGCCCTTCCTTATTACCTGCTGTACCTGGCACCATGGCTAAAATGGCATCATGTTTGCAATTCCACAGACCATAGAGTGGCTGATGCAAGAACTAGACAATGTTACTCTGGTAAAATAAGGGACGGCCTTCTCATATTTCAGGTGGGATGTTGATATGTAGAATGGTCTTTGCTCTGTACTATATTATGCAATATTTGATCTAAAAACACTGGCCTGCCAATGTAAAGGGAGCTTTACTCCATCTCCATGGTATCCAAGGCCTTGAGTGCTGAATGATGATAGAGGCGGCCGGAAATGCAAGTGCTCCATTCCTCAGCACATCATCACTGAGCACAAATAATATATTTTTAAAAATTAAATCTCCTGTAATACAATATGTAATTGTAAATGTACAAATATATAAATGTACAATATGTTATTCTACTACTGAAGCAAAGCAGTGTTTAAATTCTTCTTGCTCGGAGGTCAGAAAATCTAATTGGCGTAAGGAAGCACAAGCAGAGGTGATTCTAAATTTAAACGTTTGATCAGTGAACTTTGTAGATTGAAATATGTTAGTCAAGTTCAGGTTCCAAATAAAACAAACAGAATTAGAAAATGGTTTTGTGAGAAGTTTCTGAATGGGATGAAGTATAATATTTACCAGAAATTTATAAATATATAGTTAATAGTAACAGACATCTGAGCTCACAATTCTGCTACCAAAATTGTGTTTTATTGGAAGGGATTTCCTATGTCATACAAGCAACACAAAACAGAAAATAAGTAAATACTGCATTTGTATGGTGTACCTTTCACAACCCCAAGATATCCCAGAGCCAAATAAGTACTTTTGAAGTACAATCACTTAAAGAAAACATGGCAGCCAATTTCTCCCCTCAAGCTCCCACCAACAATGTGATAATGACCAGATAATAAGTGTTTGCTTTTGGTGATATTGATTGTTTGGCCAAGGTACTAGGGAAAGCCCTCATGTCTGTTAAGAGAAGGTGAAGTGCAGAGGATGAAAACACGATGGAGGTCATGCATTTTCTGAGAAGGACAAATCACGAAGCTACCCTTGCACATTAGCTGGTTTCATAACATATTTTACTGATACTTCAAGTAGTGATGGACAACACAGGAAAGCCAAGGGCTGGAAAGAATATAAATAAAAAATAAGTTACGCTCCAATCATTTGAAGCTCATGTGTCATGGAATAATTTACTCCCGTGGCACTATCACCAGCCAGCTCTGAAAACAGCTTCAAGGTGGGGCACTACTGGAGTGGGGAGTGGGTGGTGCATATCCTCCGACTAGCATCTCTTAGCAACAAGATTTAGTTTTAAAATAATCAAAGATTTAGGATTACAGGTGTTCATATCCATCCTCCATGGTAGAGATGCGCTCCATTAATATTAAACTTCAGCAGAAAAATTTAATTTTCAAATGAATTACCAAATGGATGGATTAAAACACAACCTTGTAGAAAATTATAATTTTTTTATGGAGGTGAAAGGGAAAGTTAAATGGCAACAAAAATATAGACTTATTCTCAAATATTACGCATTGAGGTGAGAGGATACTTTTGCTTCCAAAATATATTTTAATTTAACCTCGACTTCCATCAATTTCCACTGCCCTCTGCTTTCAGAGGCTCACAGAGTTAAAAACCGAAAATATTCCAAATACTCAGCAGATCCAGCAGCATCTATGAACAGAGACAGAGTTGTTTTGTTCATCAGAACAGGTCTGAGTCAACCTGAAATGTCAACTCTCTTTCTCTCTCCCCACCATTTTCAGTTCTTCTCAGATCACTCTTCCCAGCAGCAGAGGTATTTTGTTTTTCAGCAGTGTTGAGTATTGGCAGCCAAAATTAAACAAAAGAATCACGTTTCATCATTTTGACAGACATTCTAAAAACACAAGGATTGTGATCGGCCAATTATCGAAGGTGTCATTATTTTGTTTTGATCAAAGGGTGGTACAGTGCATTAGAAAAACTGAGTTTACAAGGTCAGCCATGCCCAGTTGGAAATCAATCTGAACCTGCAGGCAAGTCAATACAGTTATATGTTAAATGTAACATAGATCTTTTTAGACAAACGTACCTTGACACCAGAAAGCATAACTGTCACCAGGTAGTAGTCTGGCAGCAACAAAGCTCTCACGACACTTCCATCTCGCACATGCTCAATAACAGCTGTTCAAAGAAAAAAAAATCAATCCACATCCCATGAAAAACAGAAACTTGCATTAGTTTGACATCTTTAATGTAGAAAAGAGGTGTTTATAGAGCGGAGAAACAGAATCAGCCCCTGAGCCAAGAGGTAATCAAAAAATAGTCAACGGGTTTTTCTGTTAAACATAAAAAATTGAAGAAAAGTGGAGAGAGGAGGACTCAAGGAATGGTGTTCATCCCAAGGTAGCTAATGGTTATATCAATAGGTAAGAGAGACGGAGAAAGCCGCATTCAGGAAGTTGCAGAGCATCAGGTTAGAGAAGGGTGAAGAGATTGAGTATGCACAATCATGGAGCGGGATTGAATTGGAAAACATTAAACTTCACACTGGGGCATGATAGTGATATTGATTAGGGACAGGGCTTTGAACAAGTTGGGAGTTCATAGTAGTGGATGGGAGAACAGCAAGAATTGGCATTGGAGCCCAGAATTGGCGAAGGCGCACTGGGATGAGGCAAGGATGGAGGTGGGTGATGTTGTGGAGAAAGTAAGTTCTGGTGATGCCTTGATTCCACAATCACCTGACAAAGAAGCAAAAGTTCTATGACAGAACAGATGCTAAAATCGGAAAATAAGAAATGGAAAGTTCCAGCCCAAAGTCCAGACCCCGGACAACAATGTACACTCTCCATGCTAGAGGATGAATTAGTCAGATGCTATCTGCAACAGCAAACACTTGCATTTATATAGCACATTAACATTGTAACGGGCAATTTGATACAAAACTAGCTACGGCAGGCATGTTAACCTGCAGACCTCAGAAATCCTCTATTTGGCCCCCGGAGTGATTTGAAAATGCAGCAAAATGGGCTTGTGAATTCAAAGATTTCTGTGGGGGACTGCTCCTCCGATCACAGCCAGTTTCTCTGCCATGTTTGCTGGTGATAGGCTCACTAATGAGTGGATGAGGAACGAACAAAGGCAACCAAGTATGTGCATCATAATTGAGAGATTTTGGGGCATGTTGGACCACCCTCACTATGCTTTCCCCCAACTCCCCTCAACAGCCACCCACTTGCAGGTGCCCCTCATCCTCATTCCAGGTGTCTTTTTCTGCTGTCATCGCACCTATCCTACCCCAGCTGATTTAGGGGGTGAGCGCATACGTGAGACAGATGTTCGTGCGAAAGCTCATCTCAGTGCCAATAGCATGTCAAGTTTGCAAGCAGTTTGGTTCAGCCTCAGTTGTCAGGGGGAAGGATAGAATCATTGGCTAGGGAACCAAGTTTGAAGCAGGAACCAAAGATAATGGCTCGACTCTTGCCAATACTTAATTGGGGGAAATTCTTCCTCGTCCAGCATAAACTAGCAATCTTACAACTTAAAACCGTGGAGATGTCAAGATAGTGTTGGCTGTTACAGATGTATATGTGAAAACCGACTCCTTTATAGATGAGAGATAGGTGGGTGCCAGGGATGGATCATTGGAGGATTGTAGCCACCGAAGTTGGCCATTTCCCCGAATACAAAATGGAGGAACGCAAAGCATATAGGATAAAATGGACAATGTTTGCAGCGCCAGCAGGCTGCACCTAGCAGGTGTGGATTCTGTCTGCTAAGAAAGCAGACAGCACCGAAACGAACATTCCGCATACTAATGAGGCAATCACCGGGATAATTAGCATGTTAATGGAACGATTCCAGAGACAATGGACACAAATGGGGAAGCAACTGCAACATTGTAAAGGATACCAGACACTCAGGCACCAACAGGGTTCGAAAACAAAGAGACTGAGAGCCCGCCCAGTAGCTAAGGAACAGCCTCAGTATTGGGGGGATTCAAACATATCGATTGGGAAGAGACCCAATCGATTCCAAGCAGGTAAGGGAGCCCGCCCAAAGGGGCGCGGATCCCTGGGACCTATAAAAGACAGGTCCCACACATGGTTCAGTCTTCTTGTCCAGCCCTCCTCTCTCTTTGACCAGCACTCCTCCGTGGACCAGCACCTCGACCAGCTTTTGCCAAGAAGACCCTGAAGGAGAGAGAGGTTCGGACAGCAGCCACCAGCAAGTAAGTGTCTCACAACGATCGCTACCAGAGATAGGACACTCCTGACCCCTTTTAACTTATACCAACCTAAAGTCTGCAGACCAGAGCAGAGCAAGAGGCCTTGTTCCCTGACCTGGCAGTTCCTTCGAGATAAGTATTAGTTTATTTAGCAGTAGGAATAGCTTAATCCTTTTAGCGTGTGCATGGGTAGTTATTATAATTGTATTATAATAAACTCAGTTGTTTGAACTTACTAATTGGTGTATGGTTTTATTGCTTTGAACTTCACCTTGAACTTGTGGCTGTATCTTTTTTTTTATAAATGTTTTTTATTCAGTTTTCATGTTTTATATTGAACAAATTACAAATTGTTAGAGAGAGAAAAAAACACGCAAAAATTAACATATATATTTACAGGTGAGCATCTTCGTAGTAATAACTGTGGCCTCCCCCTCTTTGTCGGCATACTTATTTTACATTCCCCAACATGTTTATTGGCGTTTATTTAGTTTGGTTTTGGGCCTTAGCTAGCCATCAAACCCCCCGTAACGAGCCCGTAGCACCCCCCCCCCCCCCCCCCCCCCCCCCCCCCCCCCTCCCCGCCGCTACCTTCCCCCGACTATTCTTCCTCTTGTACGTTGGCCACAAACAGGTCCGGAACAATTGCACGAATGGCTCCCACGTTCTGTGGAAGCCGTCGTCCGACCTCGGATGGCGAATTTGATTTTCCTCCATTTGGAGAGAATCCGAGAGGTCGGACAGCCAGTCTGCAGCTCTGGGCGGTGCTTGCTGACCGCCAGCCAAACAGGATTCTACGGCGGGCGATCAGGGAGGCAAAGGCAATGGGGTCCGCCCTCCTCCCCAGGAATAGATCTGGCTGGTCTGAAACCCCGAAGACCGCCACTATCGGGCATGGCTCCACCCTCACCCCCACCACTTTGGACATAGCCTCGAAGAAGGCTGTCCAGTACTCCACAAGTCTGGGGCAAGACCAGAACATGTGGGCGTGGTTGGCCGGGCCTCTTTGGCACCGCTCACATCTGTCCTCCACCTCCGGGAAGAACCTAATCATACGGTTTCTCGTTAAGTGGGCTCTATGTACCACTTTTAGTTGCGTCAGGCTGAGCCTTGCGCACGTGGAGGTGGAGTTGACCCTATGCAGTGCTTCGCTCCAGAGTCCCCACCCTATCTCCATCCCCAGGTCGTCCTCCCATTTCCTTCTTGTTGCGTCCAGTACGGTGTCGTCCCTATCTACCAGTCGGCCATACATGTCACTACAGTTCCCTTTCTCTAGGATACTTGCGTCCAGTAGGTCTTCCAGTAGCGTCTGTCGTGGCGGTTGTGGGTACGTCCTTGTCTCCTTTCGTAGGAAGTTTTTGAGCTGCAGGTACCGTAGCTCGTTCCCCCCAGCTAGCTGAAATTTCTCTGTCAGTTCATCCAGTGTTGCGATCCTGTCGTCCGTGTATAGGTCCCTGACTGTCAGTGTCCCCCCCGTCCTGTCTCCACCTTTTGAAGGTGGCGTCAGTCAGTGCTGGTGTGAACCTATGGTTGTTGCAGATGGGAGCCTTGTCCGACATTTTGTTCAGGCCAAATTGCTGCCGCAGTTGGTTCCAGGATTGGAGGGTGGCTGTCACCACTGGGCTGCTGGAGTGTTTTTTGGGTGGGGATGGGAGTGCTGCCGTGGCGAGGGCCCGGAGGGAGGTCCCCATGCAGGAGGCCTCCTCCGCACGCACCCACTCGGCTTCTGGCTCCTGGATCCATCCCCTTACTCGCTCGGCTGTTGCCGCCCAGTGGTAGAATTGTAGATTCGGGAGGGCTAGCCCCCCCCTGGATTTTGTTTTCTGTAGGACCTTCTTTGGGATCCTAGCATTTTTACCCCCCCATACGAATGCCATGATAAGTTTGTCCAGCGCTATGAAGGCCTTGGGGATGTAGATCGGAATGGATCTAAACAGGAAGAGGAACCTGGGCAATACGTTCATTTTGATCGTCTGGACTCTTCCTGCGAGGGAGAGTGGGAGTGTGTTCCATCTTTGCAGGTCCTTTTTTACTTCCTCCGCCAGGCTGGTGAGGTTCCACTTGTGGATCCCTTTCCAGTCATGGGCTATTTGGATCCCCAGGTAGCGGAATTTATGTCGGGCTTGTTTGAACGGCAGCCCCTTTAGTGCTGCTCCCCCCCCCCCCCCCCCCCCCCCCCCCCTTGCTGGTGTGCTGGGAAGATCTCGCTTTTGCTCATGTTGAGTTTGTAGCCCGAGAAGGCTCCAAACTCTTTCAGGAGCGCGATGATTCCGTCCATGCTGCTTTGTGGGTCCGAGATGTAGAGGAGCAGATCGTCTGCATAGAGTGAGACTCTGTACTCTCTGCCTCCCCTTCGGATCCCCCTCCAATTTTTTGCTGCCCTGAGCGCAATTGCTAGCGGTTCGATTGCTAGTGCGAACAGCAGTGGGGACAGTGGGCATCCTTGTCTGGTGCCCCCGTGCAGCTGGAAGTATTGGGAGTTGGTATTGTTTGTGGCTGTATCTTAACGATACCTGGCGACTCCAGAGCTAAGTAAAGAAACAGAGCCAAATTGAGTGTTAAGCACACTCACCCACAACGACCAACAGGATACTAGTGGAAAAGGGCAAGTGCGGGAAAGGACGTCATTGCAGGTGATACTCGAGCTGTGATTGGACAGATCAGAATGGAACCAGGCTGGCACAGTCCCACCAGCTGGATGACAAGTGGCGAGGCACAAAATACAGGACTATCTGCATGCCAAACAACAGAAGCAGCAGGTGAATCCCACAACCAGCAGGTCAGACCAAAGCTACGATGGAAGAGCTAAGCATTTCAATACAAAAGGCAAGCATTTGCTCATCAACATGAGCCAGAGGTATTGCATGATCCACTTCAGCCTCCTCCCAAGTCCCCAGCACAACATGCCAGGCCTCAGCCAATTTGATTCACTCCACACGTTAAGCAACAGCTGAAGACTCGGTGGGCTAGTGGACAAAGGAAAGTGGCGGGGCAGCTGATCAGATGATCTCAATCTTAGTGACAAAGAAGTCCATGAGGCTCAAGTTGGCTATGATAGATTGGGAAATGTTACTTAAAGGGATGACAGTGGATAGGCAATAGCAAACATTCATGGAGCGCATGGGGGAACTGCAACAATTGTTTATTCCTGTCTGACACAAAAGCAAAACAGGAAAGGTGGCTAATCATGGTTTACAAGGGAAATTAGAGAGCATTCGATCCAAGGAAAAGCATACAAATCGGCCAAGAAAAACAACAGGTCTGAGGATGGGAGCAGTTTAGAATTCAGCGAAGGAGGACCAAGAAGTGGAAAATAGAGTACAAGGGTAGGCTTACAGGGAACATAAAACTGACTGTAAAAGTTTCTGTAGGTACGTGAAGAAAAAGATTGGTGAGGACAAATGTAGGCCCCTTGCAGTCAGAACAGGGAAATGTATAACAGGGGACAAAGAAGTGATTGAGCAACTAAACACATACTTTGTTTATGTCTTCACAAATGAGGGCACAAATCAAATAAGGGGCTGTTTTGCACAGGGCTAAATCGCTGGCTTTGAAAGCAGACCGAGGTAGGCCAGCAGCACAGTTCAATTCCCGTACCAGCCTCCCCGAACAGGCGCCGGAATGTGGCGACTATGGGCTTTCCACAGTAACTTCATTGAAGCCTACTTGTGACAATAAGCAATTTTCATTTCATTTTTCATTTTTCAATACCAGAAATGCTGGGGATCACAGGGTTAGTGAGATGGAGAAACTGAAGGAGATCAAAATTAGTTGAGAAATGGTGTTGGAGAAATTGATGGATTAAAGGCTGATAAATCCCCAGGGCCTGATAATCTACAACCTGAAGAATTTAAGGAAGTGGCTCTAGAAATAGTGGATGCATTAGTGGTCATCTTCCAGAATTTTATAGACTCTGGAACAGTTCCTGCAGATTGGAGGGTAGCTAATGTAATTCCACTATTTAAAAAAGGAGGAAGATAGAAATCGAGAATTATAGACCAGTAAGCCTGCGTCAGTAGTGGGGAAAATTCTAGAATCCATTATCAAAGATTTTACATCAGGGCACTGAGAAAATAGTGGTAGAATCGGACAGAGTCAGCACGGATTTATGAAGGGGAAATCATGCTCGTCAAATCTACTGGAATTCTTTGAGGATGTAACTAAGAGGATTGACAAGGGGCAGCCAGCAGATGTGGTATTTTTGGACCTCAGGAGGCTTTGGAAAAAGTCTTGCATAAGAGATTAGTGTGTAAGGGATTAGGGGCAGTGCATTGAGGTGGATAGAAAACTAGTTGGCAGACAGAAAACAAATAGTAGGAATTAACGGGTCTTTTTTTAATTGGCAGGCAATGACTAGTGGGGTACCAGAGAGATTGGTGCCTGGCCCCAGCTATTCATAATATATATTAACAATTTGGCTGAGGGAACCAATTTGCAAATTACCAAGTTGTATGTGAGGAGGATGCAGAGATCCTTCAATGTGAATTGGATTAGTGGAGTGAGTGGGCAAATGAATGGCAGATGCAGTATAATTCGGAGAAATGCAAAGTTATCCACTTTGGTAGCAAAAACAAGGCGGCAGACTATTATCTGAATGGCCATAAATTAGGAGGGGGGAATATGCAACGAGACATGGGTGTCCTCGTAAACCAGTCACTGATGGTAAGCATGTAGGTAATAATAATCTTTAATAGTATGGTGTGTGTCCAGCGGTTACAGTCTGAGGATAAGGGGTAGACCATTAGGGCAGAGATGAGGAGAAATTTCTTCACCCAGTGAGTGGCCGGCCTGTGGAATTCGTTACCGCACAAAGTAATTGAGGTCAAAGCATTGCATGTTTTCAAGAAGCAATTCGATATAGCACTTAGGGCATAGGGGGTAAAGGAAATGGGGGAAAGCAGGATTAGGGCACAGAGTTGTTTGATCAGCCATGATCATAATGAATGGCGAAAAAGGCTCAAAGGGCCGGTTGGCGGCCTCTTGCTCCTATTTTCTATGTTTCCTTGTGGTTGCTATTGTTGGAACTGAGGAAGAGGAGCTGCACAGTTTAAATTCTCCATAAGAATCCAGGCAAGGGGGCAGGAGAGGAGATTGAGGGAGATGTCGTTCAAAGTGGTGGGAAGGAGTTTTAGGTACCTGGGGATTCAGGTGGCAAGGGACTGGGGTCAGCTTCATATACTAAGTTTGGGCAGGGTGATTGAACAAATGAAAGGGGACTTCCGTAGGTGGGACGTGCTCCCGCTGTCATTGGCAGGGAGAGTACAGACTGTGAAGATGACAGTCCTCCCGAGATTGCTGTTTGTGTTTCAGTGTGTCCCAAACTTCATCCCCAAGGCATTTTTAGGAAGATGAATGCAGCAAACTCGGGTTTTATATGGGCCAGGAAAGCCCTGAGGGTTTCTTGAGCGGAGGCAGTGAGGGGGAGCTTTGCCCTTCTGAACTTTATTAACTATTACTGGGTGGCCAATATTTCGATGATTACGAAATGGTAGTGGGGGAGGGGGTCAGTGTGGGAGCGAGTGGAGGCAGCATTTTCTTTCCAATAAATATTTTATTGTAATTTTTACAATTTAACATTGACATTTCTAAAACAGCCGCGCAGGACGACGCGCAAAAAAAACCCTCTCAAATAATAACAAACAATAAACCACGTACCTCACTTCTCCCACCCTATCCCCAATTACCCGTATACTAAGTTCCCTGATGGAGACCGCATCTTGAAGGCTCTGTTAACTGCATTTCTGCCGTTCTCGCCGGCTCATTACTCCACAAGTTCCAGTGAATTTTTTATTTATTTAGATTACCCAATTCATTTTTTCCAATTAAGGGGCAATTTAGTGCAGCCAATCCACCTACCCTGCACATCTTTGGGTTGTGGGGGCGAAACCCATGCAAACACGGGGAGAATGTGCAAACTCCACACGGACAGTGACCCAGAGCCGGGATCGAACCTGGGCACCGTGAAGCAGCAG
The DNA here is from genome assembly GCF_902713615.1 of Scyliorhinus canicula. Classification (NCBI taxonomy): domain Eukaryota; kingdom Metazoa; phylum Chordata; class Chondrichthyes; order Carcharhiniformes; family Scyliorhinidae; genus Scyliorhinus; species Scyliorhinus canicula. The sequence continues at coordinate 150,294,059 of NC_052156.1, forward strand.
GGCTAACTCACTGTGCTGCCCGCGGTCCAGTGATAATGGCAGCGCCGAGAGTGTAGGGGCAATGGAAGCAACACGAGACTGGAGGGGATGTCAGTATGGTCACTGATCTGTGATAATCACAGTTTGTCCCGGGAAGGGCTGGATAGGGGCAGCGGTTAGGGATTGCGAGATTTGGGGATCTTTTCATTGAGGAGGGTTTCCCAAGCCTGGAAAGCTACAGGAGTTTGAGTTACAAGGTGGGAACGGATTTCAGTACCTGCAGGTACGGGATTTTGTCCCGAGACAAGTTCCAAGCTTCCCTCGCCTCCCTCTAAGGGTCTACAGGATAAGGTGCTGTATAAAACAAGGGTTGGGGGTCTCGGAAATATATAAGGAACTGATGGAGTGAGAAGGGGTCCCAATCAGGTAGGTGATGAGGAAGGAGGATGAGTTGGGAGGGGGGTTGGAAGTCGGGCTATGGGCCATGAGGAGAGTTTTCTTATGGACGGTTGCGGGGGGAGGGTGGGCTAGAGTTCGAGCGGGTATAGTTTGTATTGGGTTTGCTTTATTGTTGTTACTTTGTTATAATGAAAATCTTTCATGAATAAAAATAATATTTTTTAAAGTTCTCCATAAGTCTCAAACTCAACCTTGTAACACAGTTTCAATATAGTCAACTCAGTGGCCCACTGGTCCCATATACGTAGTCAGAAGAGCAGTTGATACCCATCATTAACTCCTTCAAATTTACTAGAATTCCTCAGTTGCAAGGCTGCAATTGAAGCTCAGTTTCTGGGCCATTTCATAGTGGGTGACCAACAAATGTGAACAACCCAGTTCTAAGCATTCAGTGCAAGATGCGTCGTTTGGGCCCTTGCCAGTGTTGGTTCTTTGAAAGAGCCATCCAATTAGTCCAACCCCTCGTCTTTTCCCCTATAGCCCTACTGTTACACATTTCCTTCTCGGATATTATGATTGAATCTATTTCAGCCACCCTTCGAGTTCCTGATCAACATAACTTACTATTACTTGATCCTCATGTGATTAGAAACAATTTCTCCTTACTCACTTCATCAAAATACTTCATGATTTTGACCTCCAGTCTTTCAGCAGACTTTGAGAAACAGCCATATCAAACAATCTATACTGGAGCTTCACACTATAAGCCAAAACAGTGAATGGGTATGCTCCTTCTCAATGACCCTTCATGTCCCATCCCACCTAGTGCTCCTCAGTAGCAGACATTGTAGGCAAACAAGAAAAGCCAAGGTGGTGACTCCCATCCTCTGGAAAAGGAATCAGTTTCTCCTTGATGCCTCAACAAGGCTGCATTTGGGATCCCAGGACATCGCAAGTGGCATCATATAAACATACGAAACAGGAGAAGTAGACCACTCAGCCGCTCGAGCATGTCCCCACCTTCCAATAAGCTCATGGCCGCTTAGCTGGAGTGGAGTTCCATATTCCCATCTATCCTCACCACCTTTTATTCCCTCGTCTAAAAACCTATCCACCTCTGCCATTAAAATATACAGTGACTGCTTCCACCACCTTCTGAGGCAGAGAGCTGCAGTCACACAATCCTCTGAAAGGAGGAAACATTGTTTCAAAAATTCTCATCTCTGTCCGGTCATAGAATCACTACAGTGCAGAAAGAGGCCATACAGCCCACTGTGTCTGCACGACCCTCTGAAACACCACTCTACCAAGTCCACTTCACACCCTATCCGCGTGATCCCAGCTAACCTACATCTTTGGACATTATGGGGCAATTTAGCATGGCCAATCCACCTACCTGCACGTCTCTGGACTGTGGAAGCCAGAGCACCCAGAGTAAACCCACGCAGCCAGGGGGAGAAAGTACCCACACTGATGGTCAGGTGTTATTTTAAATTTTAAAAGTGACAGATCCCCTAATTTCAAAAGTGTCCCCTAATTCTGGATTCACCCACAAGAGGAAACATTGTTTCAACATCCATCCACCTTGTCAATACCGCTCAGGATCTGTACACTTCAATGAACAAACCCCTCACTCTTCTAAACTCTAGTGGAAATAAGCCCAGTCTTTGCAAGCTATCCTCACAAGACAACACGCTCATTCCAGGTATTTATCTAGTAAACCTCCTCTAAACTACCTTCAGTGCATTTATATCTTTCCTTAAACGAGACTGAAGCTGCACACAGTATGAGATGCGGTCTCACCAATGCCCTGTATAACTGAAGCATACCATTTATGATCAATTCCTTTCATAATAAAGGTTAGTATTCCATTAGCCTTCCTGACTACATGCTGCATCTGCACACTAACTTTGTGATTCACGCACAAAACACCGCACCATAGCATTCTGGGTCATTCTACACTTCCTGCCAAAAGTGAACATCTTCACATTTTGCACCTTATTTTCCATTTGCAAACTCCTTGTGTTGGATTCTCCGATTTTGAGGCTATGTCCTGACCCCAGCGTGGGAACCGTGGCGTTTTACAACCCCAATTTCGACGCAAAACGGCCACCGATCCTCCGTTTGGCTGGGGGCTAGAGTCAAGCAGTGAAGAGCACCCGGCTCTCGCTGCCGATGCAGCCCAGAGTGTTGCCGGGTCAGTGGCCGCGCAACATGGCACCGGATACACGCGGACCCAGCCTCCAAAATAATACCCCCTTTTGCCGGCTCGTGAGCCCCAGACCCCCCCCCCCGCCCCAAACAGTGCCCAGACCCTGCCAAAGTCACTCCAGCCCACAGATCAGCCCGCCCCCGACTGGCGGCATTGGACGGAGTCCGCAGCCGCCATGCCGAGTTCCCAACAATGAATAGCACACGCGACTGATGCCGTCGGGATCTTGGCCAGTCGAGGGCGGAGCATCGGGGGTGGGCCTGAGGCAACGTCCTGTGGCATTGATACGGCCCCCATCGGAGAGGCCGGAGCATCATGAAAGTGGAGCCGCCCCTGTTGTCTTTGGAAATGGGTATTTCCCGGCCGATCGGATTTTGGCGTCACGACCGGAGATTCACGCCCCTTATGTCTTCTTCACAACATACTTCCCTACCTATCTTTGTGTTGTCTGCAAATTTAGCTACCATGTCTTCATTCCCTTAATCCAAGTCATTGATGTAAATTCATAGAATCATAGAATTTACAGTGCAGAGGCCATTCGGCCCATCTGCAAAAGGTTGAGGCCCGAGCAGAGACCCCAGCAGCACTCCATGCCAAGGCAGATCCCGTTGCAATTTTGGCTGTGTCAGTCATTTAACCAACACACCTGTAACATCATGGGCATCTTTTGTAAAGTCTCAAATATTGCCAATTCACCAAAGTTAATAATGACTTACTAAATGCAAACACGAAGAATTGAATACACAGTGAAACTCAGGACGCAAAGGATTAAACATCAAAAGCTATCACATTTGGGAGAGTTAACCTGGTTCACTAACCATTAACTGGTTTTTTGATGATTGGAGTCCACAAAATGGCGAGGATTTTCAATGGTGTATTTCAGATTTCGAATGGTGTGTGAACCTCCTCCTTCACCCCACATTCCTTTCTTAGCAGCTTTTGCTTGATCCTCAAGTTCACAAAGTCGGGTTTGCTCGGGACTAAGAGAAATACAACAGTATTAGCAGAAACCTGTACACAATTCCCTTCCCAGGTCTCGACCAGCATTGCCCTTGAATCTAGAAGCATGATTGGGCATTTCCTGCATCTTATGTCAGCTGTAGGTCGGTGCTGAGTCAGCAGGTTGTGGGTTCAAGCCAGCACCAAAAACACAAAACTTAGGTTAACAGTCCAATGAAATACAGAGGGCACGCTTCACTCTCAGGTGCACTCTTGCAAATTAGAAGTTAAACCAGTCTCTCAGGTGACTATATAGAAATTCTTTACTGCTAGTTTGAGGTAAAGTATGGCTCACTGAGTACAAATACCAGCATGGTTTCCAAGATGGCGCCGGAGCATGGCGACTCTGCGAGCTCTCTCAACCAGACCCCTTTCGTTGCTCTCTTATCACCGTTCTGATCTATTAAAACTCTTTTCCACTTCATATATAATTACGAATAATGCTCTTTTATGTTTTCTTCCGCACTGTAACCAATCACTTTGTTGATGCACCACTAACAACGTACTTTGTTGATTATTCTTTTGTCTACTATCTACGTACTGCGTACGTTCCCTTGGCCGCAGAAAAATACTTTTCACTGTAGTTCGGTACATGTGACAATAATATCAATCAATCAATAGGCTAATTGGCCCAAACGGTCTTCTTCTGTGCAGTAATTCTATGTAACTTAAGTCTTCCATGCAACATCCAATGCGATGGGATGATATTGGAAATTCATGAGGAATCTCTGACACTAAGACATCTCCAACTATTGCAGGGCATAACAAATTTCACGATGTTTCGTGCCATTTCCCGAAACATACTTCACAATAAGACATTCCAGGTCAGCTGTGTCAAATTCTACTGAATATCACTAACCATACACGCAAAACATGACAACATGAAAGACTAGCAAACCGCTTTTTGATTTTCTAAATGCTAATACATTTCCTTCTCCTCTATGCCCCCCACCAAGTTTTGAACAGACAAGTTAAACTCAGCCATTGCAAATTATTGATTGGGTTCTCTTGACCATGGTGGAGCGAAAGGAGGTGGAGGGAGATCAATAGGTGGTGATTTTGATTTTGGGGGGAGGGGGGGGGAAAAGAGAAGAGAAAAGAGAGAAAGAAAGAGAAATGAAAATTGGTTGTTTGGAAATAGATGGGTGGTGGGCAAGAACAGAATATGGGGTGGGGACAGGGAAGAAATGCCAAGTCAACCATTCAATTCCTACCCAGAAATCCCCGGTTTGTGGGGAATTGGCAAAAAGAATAAATGAAAGTGTCAATTGATATAGTACTGTGTCCTCCTCTGATGGATGATAAATAGGTTCCCCTCTCACCCAACAATTCCCCACACAATGAGGTTTCCAATTTCAGTAAAATCACAAGAGATGGCACATTCCCACAGGACGGAGAGAGAAAGTCAGCTTTCCAGCTGAGAAAAGTGACGTGCTGTCAAGCATATACGAATGCAAACATATGTCAGCACATTACTGTTCGGAGAGAGAGAACAAAAAAAAATAAGTAAAGAGAGAGCGAAAGCAGGTGTGTGTGTGGGGGCAGATTAGTGGGGAGAGAACTAAGAAATTAGATATCTGCAGCAGTATCTGCAGTTTTCCCATTAGTTAAAAACAAATGAGTTTCTCCCAGATCATCTCCTCTGTACAAATGCAGCAAGATAGAACAAAATAACAATCACCTACAAAACTGCATGCAAATTCAAAAATTTCTACCCTACTTCAAAAGGATGCTAGCAACTTCAGTTTACAGATCTCTGCGGGTTTAACTCTGTTGTTCAGTTATGGAACTGTCCCATCAGTGATCAAGGGAGATCAATGCTACCAGGCCCTCCTGTTTGCAGACACTTGGAATGGATCACAAATTTGGATTAGGGGAGAAAAACCCAGCACCCTGAGGTTTTTCACAAAATAATACTCATAACATATTCATCAATCCCACAACAAAAATACGCTTGAAGAAAGGCAAGGAAAACTGGACCAAGGGGAAGCAAAATTGGTAATTCAACTTTTTCTTTTGCTTTTTTTTTAACACCTTGCCCCGGATACGTTAGCAAGTCCAATGTTACTCTATGGATTATGGAGGACAGAGAAGGCACAATAGATCCATTCAATTTCTTCCAATTCATCAAGAGCATTTAAAAAAGAACTACTCACTTTGCTCCTCGAATTCCTTCCCTACGAACTGCAACCAATCCCTCTGTTAACAACGACTCAGCAATATTCTCCCCCGTTGTATCTAAGTTACCAGAAGAATGACATTAAAAAAACATTTCAGTGCAATGATTCAGAAAACAACACAGAAAACAGTAATCTAGAAAACAAGTAACAGCCTTGTCAGAATATTCTTCCAATAGTCAATATAATCACAAATGTCTAGATTGGATTGGATGAGTTTATGACCACAAATGCACAGGTATGGTATGTGGGAGGGACTGACATTAATGAGCCAAATGGTCTTCTCCTTCCACCCCCCACTCCCTATGGTTTATGTTCGTATTCCAAGTAAACAGACTTCTCAAAAACAAATCTATTTTTGCATCAAGTGTCACAGCATTCGTTCCAAACATATATTTTAATGAGTTCTATCATTGATGCAACAGAGCTACATCTAACAATCCATCACTTTCCGAAACCCAACAACCACCAATATAGCGGACATGCTGGAACTAGCAACAGGGTTACAAGATAATTTAAGGATTTAGGCAACTCTTTAATACCAAAAAAATGAAGCTCAGTTAACCCCAAATATGAGTAATTTAACAGCCTGGTAGTTTTCCATCTGGAGAAAAGGAAGATTATCATGGATAAATCAGCAACAAAAGATGAAGAATTGGTGGTGATCTATGCGCAGTGGGTGAATGGAATTTGACAAAACCCAAAAGAGAAAATCCAGATACCTTGGAACCATGGACAGAAAGCAAACGCTTGGAGAACATGCACACTTTACATGTATGGGAATGTAAAAGAACATGCATTAAGTGTATTCCTTCTCATTCTGTTCTTTTTTTTTAAATGATGTTCATCAGTAAGATTCTTCAGCTCAAATAAAACAATCCACACCAGAAATGGGTTTGTTTGACATTCATAGGTGTTCCCTGCAACACGTTTCCAGCACTTTATTGTTTTTTTTAAACCTGCAGTTTTTATATTTAAAATCTGCCCTCATCTTCCTCAGGCCCATTGGAGGCCAACTATTGCAAGGAGGAGACTATTTTGTACCTCTTATAAAGCAGATTTTGGAACATGGGAAGAAGAGTATGCCGCTCTTCCACTAATTCTGGGTAATCTGTACCTTAACTCCAACCATCTCCCATGGTTAGCAAAAATGTATTGATCTCAAATTTACTTTACATTTTGAGACAACTTGGCAGGCTAATATTCTTAAAAGATAATTACATTGCCAATTTAAAGGGTTTTCCTTGATGTCTCTTCAGTATTCTTAGATGTTTATTTTTAATGTTAACAGGAATTGTACCCAAGGTTTCTTGGCATCAAATTTGGCACCCTATTTGACATTGTTAGTCTTCAATTTGAAGGCACTTCAACTCATCAGCATACTTAGTGATGTAACTCAAGCAACCAGTTAAATACATTTAGCAGGTCAACAAAGCTCAATGCTCCAAAGGAAACTCATAAAACCCATTAAAAATAGGTTCAACTGCACTAAAATCTGCAGGTTCCACACAATTTCTAACAATGGTACAAGGCATTTCACAGCAGAAAAGTATCTGAACAGAGTCCTTGTTAAATATGCTTGGGGCTCTCAAAAGAGCTCTAATTGGAGATACATTTACTGGACAAAATGGATGAGTTTATTCTAAGTTGACACAATATTAATAGATGAGCATAGGGCAAGGAAAGACAGAGAGGTCCTCCTGCAGGGCAAGCCATCATTGAGGAATCCGACAATGCAAACATAATCAGATCTTATCATTATTACTCAATGTGCAAAAAGCAGGAAAGTGATTGTGTTTTCCTATACATCATGGTCTTCCCTAGCATCATCCAAATTAATTCAAATAAAAACTCAAAAACCCACCCACACCATCACAAGGTAATCAAGCAAGCATCAAAAGAGCATGTATAACACTGTTAAATCCATCACTATGTGGATTTAATGACTACATCCTCCCACCCCTGGTTAACCCACACTTGTCAATCGCTGTTTGATACAAAGTAATGTGAGGGTGTACTTCAACACAGGAAATAGAGCCTTATGCAGCAGATACGGTAGCATGGTGGTTAGCATCAATGCTTCACAGCTCCAGGGTCCCAGGTTCAATTCCCGGCTGGGTCACTGTCTGTATGGAGTCTGCACGTCCTCCCCGTGTGTGCGTGGGTTTCCTCCGGGTGCTCCGGTTTCCTCCCACAGTCCAAAGATGTGCGGGTTAGGTGGATTGGCCATGCTAAATTGCCCGTAGTGTAAGGTTAATGGGGGGATTGTTGGGTTACGGGTATACGGGTTACGTGGGTTTAAGTAGGGTGATCATTGCTCGGCACAACATCGAGGGCCGAAGGGCCTGTTCTGTGCTGTACTGTTCTATGTTCTATATTGGATTGGATTGGATTTGTTTATAGTCACGTGTACCGAGGTACAGTGAAAAGTATTTTTCTGCAAGCAGCTCAACAGATCATTCAGTACATGGAAGAAAAGGGAATTAAACAATTCAAGAAAATACATGAGAATACATAATAGGGCAACACAAGATATACAATGTAACTACATAAGCATTGGCATCGGTTGAAGCATACAGGATGTAGTGTTAATGAGGTCAGTCAATAAGAGGGTCATTTAGGAGTCTGGGAAGAAGCTGTTTTTGAGTCTGTTCGTGCGTGTTCTCAGACTTCTGAATCTCCTGCCCGATGGAAGAAGTTGGAAAAGTGAGTAAGCCGGGTGGGAGGGATCCTTGATTATGCTGCCCGCTTTCCCCCGGCAGCGGGAGGTGTAGATGGAATCAATGGATGGGAGGCAGGTTCGTGTGATGGACTGGGCGGTATTCACAACTTTCTGAAGTTCCTTGCGGTCCTGGGCCGAGCAGTTGCCATACCAGGCTGTGATGCAGCCTGATAGGATGCTTTCCATAGTGCATCTGTAAAAGTTGGTACGGGTTAATGTGGACATGCTGAATTTCCTTAGTTTCCTGAGGAAGTATAGGCGCTGTTGTGCTTTCTTGGTGATAGCGTCGACGTGAGTGGACCAGGATAGATTTTTGGTGATGTGCACCCCTAGGAATTTGAAACTGCTCACCATCTCCACCTCGGCTCCGTTGATGCTGACAGGGGTGTGTACAGTACTTTGCTTCCTGAAGTCGATGACCAGCTCTTTAGTTTTGCTGGCATTGAGGGAGAGATTGGTGTCATTACCCCACTCCACTAGGTTCTCTATCTCCCTCCTGTATTCGGACTCGTCGTTATTCGAGTGGAGGGCCAGGGAAATGGCGTCTGATGTGGACCGGTTGCGACGGTATGCGAATTGAAGTGGGTCAAGGCGTTCCGGGAGTATGGAGGTGATGCGCTTCATGATCAGCCTCTCAAAGCACTTCATTACAACTGACGTCAGGGCCACCGGGCGGTAGTCATTGAGGCATGTTGCCTGGTTCTTCTTTGGTACCTGTATGATGGTGGTCTTCTTGAAGCAGGTGGGGACCTCGGAGTGGAGTAGGGATAGGTTAAAGATGTCTGTGAATACCTCTGCCAGCTGGTATACGCAGGCTCTGAGTGCACGACCAGGGATCCCGTCCGGGCACATCGCCTTCCGTGGGTTCACTTCCAGGAAGGCCGATCTGACTTCGGAAACTGTGATGGTGGGTATGGGTGAATTATGGGCTGCTGGGGCACTCGACAGCGGATTGTTGGTTATCTGCTCAAACCGAGCATAGAATGCATTAAGTTCATCGGGGAGGGGTGCGCGGCTGCCAGAGATACTGCTCGGCTTCGCTTTGTAGCCCATTATGTTGTTTAGTCCTTGCCACAACCGCCGAGAGTCTGTCTGTGACTCTAGCTTAGTTTGATATTCTCTCTTGGCATCTCGGATGGCTTTGCGGAGGTTGTACCTGGATTTCTTGTATAGGACAGGGTCGTCTGCCTTGAACACCTCAGATCTGTGCTTCGGTAGGGAGTCAATCTCGCGGTTGAGCCATGGTTTCCAGTTGGGGGACGTACGTACTGCTTTCTTTGGCACGCAGTCGTCCACACATTTGCTGATGAAGTCTGTGACGGTGGTGGCATACTCATTTAAGTTAGTCGCTGAGTTCTTAAATATGGACCAATCCACTGTCTCTAAGCAGTCACGTAAGAGCTCTTCTGTCTCCTCGGACCAGCACTGCTTCTCAGAGAAATTGTTGGGCAAAGAAGAAAGTTTTTAGAGGGGTTCTAGGGGGCTTGTGAAACACACGCACATGTTTTGGTCTTGCCCAGGCTTGTTGATTTTTGGTTTTCCTTTTTTTTTTAAAACAATGACAGGGATTCTGAGTGTTGCTATGGGGCCAATTTTTGGCATGTCGAACTTGCCGGTGCTGCAGAAGGGGAAGGTGGTAGATGTCTTAGCCTTTGCCTCTGTAACAGCCCGGATGAGAGTCTTGCTCAGGTGGACTCTCCGGTGCCATCTGTGGCTGAGGCTTGATTAGGGGACCCGGTGGGATTTCTGCATCCGGAGAAGATCAAATATGCCACGAGAGGGTCAGTGGATGGGTTTTACTCGAGGCCTTTTTAAGGAGCTGGTTACCGTCAGCTGGATTTGGAGCTTGGTACCTGCTTAATGTCACCTTTTGCACAGAAAAAAGGGGCAACTATCATGGATGCCATCATCGATTAGAAAATTTGTCCTTTTTTTTTTAAATATTTCTTTATTTCTCCCCCTTTTTCATATTTTCTCCCAAATTTACAGCGACAAACAATAAACAATAATCAGTAACAAATGTCAATCCCCATATCAATGACGATCCCATCCTCCCACCAAACCCCAAACAGTAGCCCACATGTTCACATCAACAAATAACAAAAAATAATCAGGAATCACCCATAGTCACCATCAACACACACCACCCCCTCCCCCCCACCCACCCCCCTAACTAATATGCAATGTTATCCAGTTCTCGAAAGTGCATGATGAATAATGCCCATGAATTGTAGAACCTCTCCATCCTTCCCCTCAGTTCAAACTTAACTTTCTCAAGAGTTAAGCATTCCAACAAGACCCCCACCACGCCAGGGTACAGGGTGGAGAGGCTGCCCTCCATCCCATCAGGATCCCCTTCGGGCGATCAACGAGGCGAAGGCTACAACATCTGCTTCCGCTCCCATTTCCAAGCCTGGCTGGTCCGACACCCCGATATGGTCACCCGGGGGCCCGGGTCCAGTTTCACGTGCACCACTTTAGAAATTACTCTAAAAACCTCTTTCCTGTAACCCTCTAGCTTTGGACAGGACCAAAACATATGAATGTGATTAGCTCTGTATCTCTCCTTTCTGGCAAAACCTCGAACCTGCAATGTATCTAAACATTTCTCCTCCCTGCTCCAGCCCATACTTCGCTTCCAGTTCCTTCAATCCTGCAAACCGACCCCTAAGAAACAAATCTTTCAGTGTTTTAATCCCCTTCTCCCCATTTCCAAAACTTTCCATCTCACCTCCCTGCTCAAATCTGTGGTTCCCCCGAATCCGCATTTCCTTGACCTTGCCCCAACCCAAAGTGTTGGCGAAACTGCCTCCAAATTTTCAATGAAGCTATTATTACCGGACTCCTGGAGTACTTCCCCAGGGCTATTGGGAGCGGCGCTTTTGCTAGTCTTTCAATCCCGACCCCCTGCATAAACTCTCCTCCATTCTGACCAACTGGGAATCAACCCCTCTGACCCAGCTCCGCACCTTCTCCACATTCGCCGCCCAGTAGTAATACATCAGGTTCGGAAGACCCAAAACCCCTGCCTACCTTCCCCTCTGTAGTAGCACCTTTCTAACTCTGGCCACCTTTAGAAAATATGTCTTAAGACCACTATTAATAATTTCAACTCTTGATTTGATTTATTACTGTCACATGTATTAGTATACAGTGAAAAGTGTTATTTCTTGTATGCTTTGTAGGGGACGTAGGAAAAAATCAACTTAATACGAGGTAGGTCCATTCAAAAATCTGATGGCAAAAGGGACGAAGCTGTTCCTGAGTCGGTTGTTACTTGACCTCAAACTTTTGAATCATTTTCGTGACGGAAGGCGGTGGAAGAGTATATGTCCAGGGTGCATGGGGTCCTTAATTTTGCTGGTTGCCTTTCCGAGGCAGCGGGAATTATAGATAGAGTCAATGGATGGGAGGCTGGTTTGCGTGATGGACTGGGCTACATTCACGACCTTTTGTGGTTTCCTGCGGTCTTGGGCTGAGCAGGAACCATACCAAGCTGTGATACAACCAGAAAGAATGCTTTCAATAATGCTCTGTAGAAGTTGGTGAGAGTCATAGCTGGCATGCCAAATCCTAAGTCTTCTGAGAAAGTAGTCGTTGATGGGCTTTCTTAATTATATTGTCGCATTGGGAGACCAAGACAGGTTTGTTGGTAATCTGGACACCTAAAAACTTGAAGCTCTCGACCCTTTCTACTATTCGTTCCCATTGATGTAGACAGGGGCATGTTCTCCTCTATGCTTTCTGAAGTCGATGACAATCTCCTTCGTTTTGTTGACATTGAGGGAGAGATTATTGTCGTAGCACCAGTTCACCAGATTCTCTAACTCATTCCTGTACTCTGTCTCGTCAATGTTTGAAATCTGACCCACTACAGTGGCGTCATCAGCAAATTTGAGAATCGAATTGGAGGGGAATTTAGCCACAGTCATAGGTATACAAGGAGTATAGTAGGGGGCTGAGGACACAGCCTTGTGGGGCACCGGTGTTGAGGATAATCGTGGAGGAGGTGTTGTTGCCTTTCCTTACTGATTATGGTGGGTTAGGAAGCTCAGGATCCAGGGGGAGCCGAGGCCCAGGCCAGAGAGTTTGGAGATGAGTTTCATCGGAATAATAGTTTTGATGGCTGAACTGTAGTCAATAAATAGGAGTCTGGCATAGGTGTCTTTGTTATCTAGGTGTTCCAGTGTTGAGATCAGGAGCAGGGAGATGGTGTCTGCTGTGGACCTGATGCAGCGGTAGACGAACTGTAGTGGATCAAGGCAATCCGCAAGGCTGGAGCTGATTCGTGCCGTGACTAACCTTCAAAGCACTTCATAATGATTGGTGTCAGAGCCACTAGATGATAATCATTAAGGCACGCTGGCTTTTCTTTGGTACAGGGATGAAGCAGATAGGGACCCTCAGATTCTTGTAAAGAGGTTGAAGATGTCTGCGAATACCCCCGCCAGCTGATCCGTGCAAGACCCACGTGCTCATCCAGGTACCCATCCAGGCCAGTGGCTTTCCGTGGGTTGACCTTCGAGAAGGCTGCTCTGTCATCTGCAATGGTGACCTCGGATACAAGTTCATCCGAGGCTTCCAGGCTGGAGGGCATGCTCTCGCTGACCTCTTGCTCAAAGCAGGCATAGAATGCGTTGAGCTCCTCAGGGAGGGGTGCATTGGAGTGGCTATTTTACATGCCATCATCTTGTAGCCCGTTATATCTTGCAGACCTTGTCATAGTCGGCCGGGGGTCTGTGTGCCTAGCCTGGGACTCCAGCTTGGTCCGGTACTGTCTTTTGGCATCTTTGATGGATTTCCTTAGGTCATATCTGGCTTTCTTGTATAGATCAGAGTCGCCTGATTTAAACGCCTCGGACCTAGACTTCAGCAAGCAGTGGATATCCCTGTTCATCCAGGGTTCCCGGTGGGAAACACTGTCTCCTTGCATCAAATGAAGGAAAATTGTATTGCACAGTCTTGAAATAAGGTAACTGCATAGAAAAATATACAAAACCCCTCCTTGATGAGCTAAAAAATAAACTGACAAACGTCAGTCCAAACTAGTAAACTAATTTAATGCAAAAGTCAAAATGTTCATACAACAAAATAGACCAGAAATGACTTCTAGCCGAGGAATGGGGTAAAACACTTAGAATAATTTTAAATATTTAGATTCCACAATATTATTTATTTGGGGAAGAGTGGAAAAATAAGCAGATTGTCAGGTCAATGTGATATACAAGGATCAAAAGAGCACCCTAGCCTGCCAATAACTTGGCAGCAGAAGAACACATGGCAGTGACCGACCAGTTAAAAGCAGAAGCAGCATAACAAATGTCTAAATACTGTTCTGAATTAAAAACAGAAGGTGCTGGATATGCTCAGCTGGTCGGGCAGCATTGGAGAAGAGTGAAACAGAGTTAACACTTCAGACCAGTGCCCTTTCATCAGAACTGGGAAAAGTTAAGAGAAGTGATAGATTTTAAGCCAGCATTGGTTGGGACAAGAATAAAGGAAGGTTGGGGATGAAGTGGGAACTCGGGAGAAATTAACTGACAGAAGGTCTGACACTGATACAAGCCAATTACTACCATTTTCAATCCTAATCAATGACCTATCATAAAGGCCTCAATTGCCATTTTACATTTTTCAAAGAATTATTGGAACTGAACAGGTCCCAGCCACAGGATACTAATAATTTGAGGCAAAAATACATAAATTACTGTTAATATCTGATCAAGACAATGAGGTTACTAAACAAGTTACTTGAGAATTATCTGAAATTGTGTGTAGAGACCTGAATTAGTGACATGGCTGGGTTTCTCAGTCTCGCGAAAATAAAGTTTGCCTTGAGGGTTGGTTGGGTTCACCCAGAGGTGCAGCCATTCATCAACTTTCTCGGGAAAATTATATATTTTTTCATTGAGTTTTTTTGGGAAATCCAGATATTCCTACATAGTAGGAAAAAGGAGATGCCATTTTTTATGACTGCACAAAACCAAGGTTTGTGGATATATTTACCAGGTAATGTTTCTCCTCCCTCCCAATATACAGTGATGTGGAGATACCTGCGTTGGACTGGAGTGGGCAAAACCAGGTTAAAGTCCAACAGATTTCTTTCGACTCACTAGCTTCGGAGCACGGCTGTGCTCATGTACAGTGGCTGAGATGGAGACAATTTAGTACAGTTTATTCAAAACCTTCTTGTATGAAGAATAATTCACTAACCTTTGCCCAGGTAAACCATTCCATATTCACACCCTGGGGAGTCTTGTACTCCACTGTGAAACACACCTCTTTTCCAATCAGTTTTCTTCCTGAGGAACTCTCGAGCTGGCCAAGCCCAAGGCTGCAAAAGTGTACAAAAAATAGTGTGCATGAGTAACAAGCTGGAAAGTACAGATTCAACTGACAGCCAATACATTTCTGACAATGGAAATGTAGTAAAATTAGTGACATTATTACAGACTTGTTAGATCATGTGGCTACGGTTTATTTTGCTTTCATGTCTCAGAATTTATTTGACAATTACGTTGGAATATGTAACGCTATCACTGAGCAGTATATGTATAACATCACAAATATATTGCAAACTCCTGACCAGTATTCATATTCATTAAAGATACGCAGCTTTACTAGACTTGGAAGGCAATAACAGAACCAATAATCAGCATCAGCGTGGCTCACTTCATGGCATTTTCGCACAAGATCAAAATTCGGCTGTAGTCCAAGATCTGAGCACACTCTTGGCTGATACTGATTTCAATTCTAAAGGTTAGTGCAATTTGAAAACATTTTTTATTCATTCGTTCATGGGATCTGGGCCTCGCTGACTAGACCAGCGTTTATTGCCCATTCCTCTGCAAGACTTCAAGACCGTGGTTGTGGGATCGTTTAGAAACCTCGCAGCAGTAGGCCATTTGGCCCATCGAGCACAATTGAACCATTCAATTAGATCATAGCTGATCACCCCCCTCAACAAAACTTTCCCGTCCGCGCTTTCTCCATATCCTTGATGTAATTTGTATCCAGAAATCAATAGATTCCGATCTTGAAAAGTCTCAATGGCTGAGCTTCCAAAGAATTTCGAGATCCACCCACTGAGTGAAGAAACTCCTTATCTCAGTCTTAAATGGCCTGCCTCTTATTCTAACTTTGTCCCCTGGTTCTAGATTCACCAGCCACGGCCAACATCCCATCGACATCTATACCTGGTCATGCCCTTTAAGAATTTTGTACATTTTAATGAGATCACCTCCCATTTTTAAAAACTCTGGAGAGTGCAGGCCCAGTCTCCTCAATCTCTCCTCATATAACAATGCCACCATCCCAGAGATTAGTCTGGTGAACCTCCTTTGCACTCCTACTATGGCCAAGTGTTTCCTTCCTTAGGAATGGAGACCAAAACCGTACACAATATTCCAGATGCAATCTCACGAGGCTCAGTATAACTGCAGCAATAAATCTTACTCCTGTACTAACACCCCTTGCGGAGCCAACATATCATTGTGCCTTCCTAACTGCACCTGCCTGAAGCTTTTAGTGACTCATGAAAGGACACCCAGTTCGCTTTTGGAAATCAACATTTCCCAACTTCACCCCATTTAAGAAATACTCTGCCGTGCTGTTTTTTCTTACACAATGGAGTAACGGTCATTTATTCACATTATATTCCATCTGCTATGTTTCTTGCCCATTCACTCAGTCTGTCCAAGTCCTTCTTGAAGGTATAAAAGGTCAGCATAAGTGTACTTTACCTGAATGCTCGTAGTATTCGGAATAAGGTAAATGAGTTGATGGCGCAAATCATCGTGAATGACTATGATTTAGTGGCCCAGTTACTGAAACATGGTTCAAGGAGGTCACGACTGGGAGTTAAATATCCGAGGGTATCAAACTATTCGGAAGGACAGAATGGATGGTAAGGGAGGTGGCGTAGCTCTGTTATTAAAGGATGACATCCGGCAATAGTAAGGGGATGACATCGGTGCTATGGAGGATAAGGTTGAATCCATTTGGGTGGAAATCAGGAATAGTAAGGCGAAAAAAGTCACTTGATAGGAGTAGTCTATAGGCAACCAAATAGTATTATGGTGGGGGCAGGCAACAAACAAAGAAATAACTGATGCATGTAGAAATGGTACAGCAGTTATCATGGGGGATTTTAATCTACATGTCGATTGGTTTAACTAGGTCAGTCAAGGCAGCCTCGAGGAGGAGTTTATAGAATGTATCTGCGATCGTTTCCCAGAACAGTATGTATGGAACCTACAAGGGAACAAGCGGTCCTAGAATCTGGTCCTGTGCAATGAGACAGGATTGATTAATGATGTCATAGTTAGGGGATGCTCTCGGAAGGAGTGATTACAATATGGTGGAATTTAAAATACAGATGGATGGTGAGAAGGTAAAATTAAACACTAGTGTTGTTGTGCTTAAACAAAGGAGATTACAATGGGATGAGAGAAGAGGTAGACTGGGAGCAAAGACTTTATGGTGAAACAATTGAGGAAACAGTGGAGAAACCTTCCATCGATTTTTCACAGTGCTCAGCAAAGGTTATATCAACAAAAAGGGAGGACGGTAGAAAGAGGGAAAATCGACAGTGGATATCTAAGGAAATAAGGGAGAGTATCAAATTGAAGGAAAAAGCATACAGTGGCAAAGATTAGTGGGGGGCAACAGAAAGCTATTAAAAAAGCTATAAAGAGTAAGATAGATTATGAGAGTAAACTTTGCTCAGAATATAAACACAGATAGTAAAAGTTTCTACAAATATGTAAAACAAAAAAAGAGTGGCTATGGTAAATATTGGTCCCTTTAGATGATGAGAAGGGAGATTTAATAATGGGAGATGAGGAAATGGCTGAGGAACTGAACAGGTTTTTGGGTCGGTCTTCACAGTGGAAGACACAAATAACATGCCAGTGACTGATAGAAATGAGGCTATGACAGATGAGGACCTGGAGATGATTGCTATCACTAAGGAGGTAGTGATGGGCAAGCTAATGGGGGCTAAGGTAGACAAGTCTCCTGCCCTGATGGAATGCATCCCATGGCTAGGGAAATTGCAAATGCTCTCGTGATAATTTACCAAAATTCACTAGGCTCTGGGGTGGTCCCGGCAGATTGGAAATTATCAAAGTGATACCACTGTTTAAAAAGGTGGGTAGACAGAAAGCGGGTAATTATAGGCCAGTGAGCTTAACTTCGGTAGTAGGGAAGATGCCGGAATCTATCATCAAGGAAGAAGTAGCGAGGCATCTGGATGGAAATTGTCCCATTGGGCAGACGCAGCATGGGTTCATAAAGGGCAGGTCGTGCCTAACTAATTTAGTGGAATTTTTTGAGGACATTACCAGAGCGGTAGATAACGGGGAGTCAAGGATGTGGTATACCTGGATTTCCAGAAAGCCTTTGACAAGGTGCCACACAAAAGGTTGCTGCATAAGATAAAGATGCATGGCATTACGGGTAAAGTAGTAGCATGGATAGAGAATTGGTTAATTAATAGAAAGCAAAGAGTCGGGATTAATGGGTGTTTCTCTGGTTGGCGATCAGTAGCTAGTGGTGTCCCTCAGGCATCAGTGTTGGGCCCACAATTGTTCACAATTTACATAGATGATTTGGAGTTGGGGCCAAGGGCAATGTGTCCAAGTTTGCAGACGACCCTAAGATGAGTGGTAAAGCAAAAATGCAGAGGATACCGGAAGTCTGCAGAGGGATTTGGATAGGTTAAGTGAATGAGCTAGAATCTGGCAGATGGAATACAATGTTGACAAATGTGAGGTTATCCATTTTGGTAGGAACAACAGCAAATGGGATTATTATTGAAATGATAAAATATTAAAGCATGCTGCTGTGCAGAGAGAC
Source organism: Scyliorhinus canicula (assembly GCF_902713615.1). Lineage (NCBI taxonomy): Eukaryota > Metazoa > Chordata > Chondrichthyes > Carcharhiniformes > Scyliorhinidae > Scyliorhinus > Scyliorhinus canicula. Next base: position 150,312,405 of record NC_052156.1, read on the forward strand.
CTGGGTGTGCTAGTGAATGAGTCGCAAAATGTTGGTGATTAAGAAGGCGAATGGAGTTTGTCCTTCATTGCTAGACGGTGGAGTTTTAAGACGAGGGAGGTTGTGCTGCATTGTATCAGGTGTTAGTGAGGCCACACCTGGAGTATTGTCTTCAGTTTTGGTCTCCTTACCAGAGAAAGGACGTACTATCGCTGGAGGGTGTGCAGAGGAGATTCACTAGGTTAATCCCAGAGTTGAAGGGTTGGATTACGAGGAGAGATTGAGTAGACTGGGACTGGACTCACTGGAATTTAGAAGGATGAGGGGGGATCTTATAGAAACATAAAAAATTATGAAGGGAATAGATAAGATAGGTGCGGGCAGGTTGTTTCCACTGGCGAGTGAAATCAGAACGAGGGGGCATAGCCTCAAAATAAAGGGAAGTAGATTTAGGACTGAGTTTAGGATGAACTTCTTCACCCAAAGGGTGGTGAATCTATGGAATTCCTTGCCCAGTGAAGCAGTTGAGGCTCCTTCATTAAATGTTTTTAAGATAAAGATAGATAGTTTTTTGAAGAATGAAGGGATTAAGGGTTATGGTGTTCGGGCCGGAAAGTGGAACTGAGTTCACAAAAGACCAGCCATGATCTCACTGAATGACGGAGCAGGCTTGAGGCGCCAGATGGCCTACTCCTGCTCCTAGTTCTTATTTTCTTATGTTGAAGCCTCCATACATCTTCCTCAACTTACATTCCCACCTAGTTTTGTGTCATCGGCAAATTTGGAAATATGGAAATATTACATTTGATGCCCACATCCAAATAATTTATATAGATTGTGAACAGCTGTGGCCCAAGCACTGATCCATGTGGCACCCAGTTAACATTCTGCGATCCTGAGAATGACTTATTTATTCCTACTGTTGTGTGTCTGTAATCAGTTCTTAATCCATTCCAGTATATTACCCTCAATCCCGTGTGCTCTAATTTTGTTATCTAACCTCCTTTTGTGGTACCTTATCAAAAGTCTTCTGAAATACCATATACACCACACCCACTGGTCCTATGTTACAAACATCCTCAAAAAATCTCCCAACAGATTTGTTAAACATGATTTCTCTTCATAAATTCATGCTGCCTCTGCTCAATCATATCATTATTTTCCAACTGTCTGGTTAACACATAATTAGCCTCGTCTTTCACATTGTGCTGCTGCTGTTTGTCATACATGTGCTGTAGCTTCACCATGTTGACACCTTATTTTTAGGTTCTGCCTGGTGCTGCTCCAGGCACGCCCACATTCTGCATTAAATCAGGGTTTATGGGGTTTTTATTTGTTCGTTAATGGGATGTGGGCACCACTAGCCGGGCCAGCATTTATTACCCATCCCTAAATGCCCTGAACCAAGTGGCTTGCTACACATTTCAGAGAGCATTTATGTCAACATTTCTGTGGATCTGGAGTCACATGTTGACCAGAGCAAGTAAGGATGGCAGATTTCCTTCTCTAAAGGATACTAGTGGTAACGGTAGATGGCAACAGTGCAGTGCAGGATGTGCCAGACTATGTGGTTACAGATTGTGATTGAATACTATTCTGCTGCTGCTGATGGCCCACGCCCTTCATGGATGCCCAGTTTAGCATGATGGTAGTGCCACACAACAAAATGGAGGGTATCCTCAGATGGGGCTTCAACTTCACAAGGACTGTGCAGTGGCTGCTCCTATCAATACTGTGATGAAATATGTACCCACACTTTCCTTTCCTGTGAAGGAGTAGCTGACCTCTTCTCAGTGTACCCCCAAAATCAACACCCAAGATCAGTAACTACAAGCAAGTTTAACCTACCTCTATTTCAGTGGGACAGAATATTGGTGGTCTCCACTAGAATGGCCCATTATGCCACCTTGGGCACCATGCACATTTGATGAGAACATAATGACTTTATTCATCAATGAAAATCATGTGTAACTTTTAATGACTTTCAAAAAAAAAATCAAAATTCATGCCAATCAACACAGCCTAGATGAGAAGCTACTTTAGTGACTCAGGCAGTATGAATTCAAAAATCCAAAAAGACAATCCTATGACTTCCTTTCGACAGCACTCAATACTGCTTCTTTTCATGTGCTAAATAGTACTAACCATTAAACACAATAGACCTGATTTTAGAGCTTAAACAGAAAGTTTAATACAAATGGGTCTAAGCAAACAGGGATAATCACATGACAATAGCAAGCTGGTTTCACTGCAGCCCCTCAATCACACATCAAGTTCCAAGATAGTATAGCTTTTAGTTATCTGCTAATCAAACCACAATAGCTTTAAATGAAAAGCATTTCATTCTCCCATAAATTACTACACCGCAACAATAAATAAATTGTACAAACAGCAATGGGATGGAAGGACTCCTTGCTCTTCAAATCATGCCATGGAATCTTTAACAAACCATGCCATGGAATCTTCAAAGTACCAAAACAAATCTCACTGCATTCAATAGGAACACATTATCTTCATCATCCCGGAAAACAGTGCCAAATTTAAGTCTTTTTCATGGTAATTTCCTGCCCAGAGTGTAGATCTACTGCAAGGCCAATGCTAACTGGAGCAACATAGCCTTTAAAATTTCATCCTTAAATGGTTCGCCAAAGATTGATCGCATTCTTGGAATTTACCTTCACCATAAACACTGTACATTTCAAAATAGTGCACAACCCATTTTGTTGTGCCTCTTTAATTAATGCTTTGAATCTGTGGTCCACACACATTATAACCACAGCTATCAGCGTTATCAGACATGACATTAGGACATGGCCACCTGAAATGCAATATACTCAAAACAAAACCCATCTATGGGGAGATAATTATGCCAGCCAAACAAAATTAATGTCTCCAGTTTCTCAGATCAAACTTTACAAGACAGTGAGCCAAAGTCATTTCTAATCGTTGCACGCTACTTCCTGTCTGTTTACAAAATAGCAGCAGTCTCCAGCCCTCTTTTTCCTTTCCTCCCCTTGCTCTCCCTCAAATACCCCCTAGCCTTCAGATATTGCCTCCCCCAGTACATTCCTCTTGCCGTCCTTCCCACCCTTGTTTCTCCACAACTCTACACCTCTATCCCTCCCTCCATCCCCACCACACCTTTCCCTCCCTACCTCAACCTCTACCCTCACTTTCCCTCCCAACCAAAGTGTGATTACCTATGCACACTTTACCAGGACCAGTAACTCATTTTAATCTGTGTTCAATCGAGTTAGGAGAACTTTGAAGCACTAGAGTAACACCAAATTGAATGTCACAAATAAAAGTTATGATTATGCTGATGCTTTAAGCTATAACGGTGTGTTTCATTTAAAATCTAAGATGCTGTAATTATTCCAATCAGTTCCTATAGATTGTCATGATAAAGCACAAAGTTGACAGCTTGAAACTTTTCCTGAATCTCTACTTCAGACACAGACTCAGTTCAGTCTCCTGTATTTTCCCCAGTTGCCTCATAATGGATTATTCAAGTCTTTAAAACATATATGGCCAGAAAAAGCTAAGTATTTTAATATTGAAAATCTCCAATTTTGCCCCACTTATGCAACATTATCCAATTATTTTCATTTAAAAATGTAAAAACACTCCGCTAAAACAATATTTCCGATCAACTAGCTAACTAGAAAGTCTATATCTCGGTATGATTTTACTTGTAAATTGATGATGTCCAATTCCCACTTGCAAACTGCCCAATACTCAACATAGCCTCTAAGGCAGGCTAATTTTCCAGTTGTTAAAGATATTACATGTACACACATCCATTACATGGACCAGAGGTGACCCATCTTTCTTCTTTTCCTCTCCCCAACCAAAATTTGGTCAATATCTCTTCGGCCTTGTTTTGTCACAGCAGTCTCGACACAAGTTTGTTAGTATAGTTCCACTTATTGTTCAAGTAACCCCACAATGTAAATGTTGTCCTGAACAGTAATACATTGAGAACAAGATTTCACCTCATCAGGAGTTTCCTTCGCTTCGGGCTGATTTGGAGCAACACGTCGTGCCAAGGCACCAGAACGAATGTTACTGAGGTTAATTTGCCGCTCAGGTGGGGGTCCTCCTCGCGGCTGGCCACGAACAATGATTGCACTACCTGAAAGTGCCTAAAAGACAGAAGAAATTCAAGAATCTCATTATGAAAACATTTTGGTAATAGATGCGTTATCATATATTCAGTTTATTGGTCCCAGCAGAATCTCTTATTGCCATTTTCACAATCTCAGCAATGAAGCATATATCACCAAGAGGAAGAAACATGCATTTGCACTTGCAGCAGAGTTACTGCTAATAGTTCTTCACAGATCACTAGGTGTGGGCCTCCACTCTTCACAATAACGCACTGTGTAAGGGATGTGGCTAAAAATGAAATTACTGCAAATAAGTGCCAATGAATAAAGTACCAAGACCACTGTACTCACTGGATTTCTGTGAATCAACTCCCAAGCGAGACACACATAGCATATAAAATTCAGGAGTGATAAAACACCATTCATCCCATCAAAAGTAATTTTAGGACCTCAATCATCATCATAGTAGTGTAGCCACCTAAAATGGACGCTGAGCTACAAAATAAGCCAAGCGCTAAGACTGCTGGGAAACAGACAGTTTAGCCAGAACAGCAGTCTGCAAAGAGAGCATTTTGCATTCTGCAGCAGCAGAAACCAGTTTGGGCTCAGGTGAGAAGACCTTAGCTAGGTGCAAATGGCAAAACGCTTTGCATGCTAATGAGGCAATCAGACCTGAACACCCACACAATAGATACATTTGATTCTGAATGGACACATTTTAATCAAGGCCCAGACATCGAGGCACCAGAAACCTCCAAACAAAAGGGCATAAGAAACGCCCCCCCCCCCCATCACGGAGACCCCCTCGCATTGGGGAATTAAAACAGTATCGATGAGGAATTGACCCAATAGGTAAAGCCCGCCCAAGAAGAGGGAAGGACAATGGAATCCCTATAAAAGACAGGGACCTCGTGTTGTCCGGTGTGTTTTTCCGTGCTCCGGCTCTGACCAAGACCTTGAAGATCCAATCTGACTCCAGCCGTCGAGCACCAGCCGCCGAACCGTAAGTGCCAGTACGACGCTCGCTACGCGAACTAAGCCCGCTAGAACCCCCAGTGACCAGAACGCTTGCTGAAGGTTGCAGCCCAAGACCAGGACGAAGGCCTCGCTCCCTGACCTTGCCTGTTCCTGTTAGATAAGTATTCTGATTACTTTAGTTTAGTCATAGCTTAGTCTCTTAGTGTGTGCATGAATATTTATTATTACTGTATAATAAATATTATCGTTTGGACCTTACTAATCGGTGTATCGTCTTTATTACTTTGAACTTGACCTTGGAATACTCGTGACGTTGTCTATACGGCAACTGGCGACTCCTAAGCTGAATAAATACATAAGACAGAGCCTAGTGGTGTTAAGCACTTGGAAGTTAATACACCCCAATAAACGCGTTTTGCGCCCATAGCAAAACGTGCAACAGTAGTTTGAACAATCCTAGTGTTTTGCCTCTATCTACATGTCTTTCTGTCCTCTAGTTCCGCTTTCTTGGTTTACTTTTCAGTAATCATTTGTGGTTTATCTTATTTATATACCCAAACTATTAAACGCAATCTCCTCTAATCGTTTTTTGTGGCTCTCAAAGATAATGTGAATTAACCATATTGTCGCTGCTGCTGGTACACTTTGTAATGTAGATAAAAACAGTACTCCTTTGCGATGTCTTGGCTTAATTATTGCACATTCATTTTATAATAACAGTTGTTTTTCAAAGAGACTGAACCTGAAATCAAGTACGTAGTGTAAATTAGCTCCAGAAGGAGAAGTTAGAAAAGCTAGTGCTCCCACAACATAAGCAATGAGCTCTGAAACAACCTTTCTTCAAATCCCAATTATGTGACTCACCCAGCCTAGGCTGTAATTTATTACATGGCACTGACAGCATTCAAAGATAAACTACATTCCAAAGGTCACTCAGACACAAATTGTACTGGACACGCAAAGAAAAAGATAGCCTTAGTGGGTATCTTTTAACTTGGGGCAAAATCATAACCACCATGTTCAAGCTGCTAAGGGTAGTTATCAAGTCACCAGTAAATCTCTTCCAAATATGCATCAGTCTTCGAGATTTCCAGGTCTAATCTGCAAAAAAAATTGTGAGATGGCGGGGAAAAAAGATGGAAAGGCAAAATTTGCAAACCAATAGCTCAAGCAGGATGAAACTTCAAGATCATTGCTGTTTCCTATTTGTTAAACAGGTTCATCTGCCATCTTTGAATGTATGCACTTTCCAGCCGAGAGATCTTATGAAACACGAGGAAGTCATGCATCTTGTGTTTGGAAGAGATGAAAGAGAGGACGTAGACAGGTGGAGAAGAACAAACCAGTCACACATCGCTTGAATCAAATTTCCAGATGACAGTGAAAGATGCACAAGTGTGGGCATTATCAGTGTAACAGATCGATCAGTAATAATTTTAGAAAGACTTTGAAATCGGCCAAAATTAGCTGTAGACTGGAGTAAATTCGGAGAGCTAATTTTTACTGCCTGCCATTTTAGAGTTTGAAAGTTAGAGGAATCTTTTGCAATTCAACTCACATTAAGTAAACAGTAGGTAATTGGTATACACTCACTTGTTGGAGCTAAGGGGGCGCAAAACTGAACAGAAACATACTAAAATAGGTTGATTCAATCCTTGAACAAATTTTTTTGAATCTGTCTTCAAAGTATAATAAACAGAACGCATCCCAATCAAGAGGTAAAAGGGAGGGGAGGAACTTCCCTAGATTCTGGTACCACAAATGTAGCATCTCTAGTCAAGAACGGAGAGACAGAATTCAAGAAACTATAGGCCAGTTAGCCTGACATCTGCCATTAGGAAAGTGCCAGAATCCATTTTTAAGGTGGTAATAAGCAGCACATATAAAAAAAACATAATAAAACTAGGCAGAGTCAACATGGCTTTGTGAAAGGGAAATTGTGCCCAAGAGTTATTTGCGAATGTGACAAGAGGGTAGATAAAGTGGACCCAGTGGACAATGTGTATTTGGATGTTGAAAAGGCTTTCGACAAGGTGCCTCACAAAAGGTTACTGCACAAGATAAGAGCTCAGTGTTAAAGGTGATATATTAGCATGGATAGAGGATTGCCTAACCAACATGAAACAGTCAGGATAAATGTGTCACTTCCAGATGGGCAAGCTTTTAGTGGATCAGTGCTGAAGTCTCAACTACTTAGGATCAAGCGCATTGTTGCCAAATTTCTTGACAACAAGTGGAAAAGCAAGTTGTGAGGAGGATACAAAGTTTATGGAAATGGAAAGTGTGTGGGCAAAAATTTGGGCAGATGGAGTGTAGATTATCCACTTTGGCACGAAGAATAGAAAAGCAGAATTTAAATGAAGAAAAGATGTCAGAATGCTGCAGTACAGAAGAATAAGGTCAGCATCTAAGTACATCACATAATTAGGAAAACAAATTGAATGTTGGTCTTTAGTGCAAGGGTGGGTGGAGTACAAAAGTAGGGATGTTTTGCTACAGCTGTCCAGGGCATTGGTTGGATGCACCTTGAGCACTGCGTACAATTTTGGTTTATTTACTTAAAGGAGGATATATTTGCATTAGAAGCAGTTCAGAGAATGCTCACTGGGTTGATTCTTGGAACAAAGGGGCCACCTTATGAGGAAAGGTTGAGTGTGTGTCCTACTGGTTTAGCACACTGGGCTAAATCACTGGCTTTTAAAGCAGACCAAGGCAGGCCAGCAGCACTGTTCAATTCCCGTACCAGCCTCCCCGAACAGGCGGCGGAATGTGGCGACTAGGGGCTTTTCACAGTAACTTCATTGAAGCCTACTCGTGACAATAAGTGGTTTTCATTTCATTTCATACTGTTGAGAGATCATCTTACTGAAACACACAATATCCTGAGAGGGGCTTGAGAGGAATGGAGTTCTCGCATTTAAGACAGAAATTAGGAGAAATTTCCTCTCCAAGAGGGTCATTATTCGTTGGAATTCCCTGCCCCAGAGGGAAGAGGAGCCTGGGTCATTGAATACATTCAAGGTCGAGTTAAACAGATTTTTGAATATAATGGGGACAAACAGGAAGATTGAGTTAAGGTCACAATGAGATCAGCAATGGCCTTATTGAATGCAAAAGCAGATTTGAAAGGTCTAATGGCTTACTTCTGTTCCTATTTCTTCTGGCCTAAAGATTGCGCGCAGTTTGCATTAAGATTGAATACTGAATTCAAACATCCCATTCTTGATAGTGGTGTATTGATGCAGGCTGTAGATCACACGTTTCTATTTGTACAATTTAGACTTCTTCTCCCTTCCTCATCATTGGAAAGGTGCATGGTGGATGGTGCATGGGTACAATATACATTGCGCATAGGCAGCAATATCAACATGACCAAGCAAGTCACCCTAGCTAGGGCAATCACTTGAAGACACGATAAAAAGAATGAGTACGGGAAAGTACATTTTCTTACAAAATTATATAATTAGGACCAAATATCCAATATACACAAGTGTTGAATCCAAGAGTAGGATGTGATATCATTTGGAAATCGAGCAATTTGATCAGCAAACAGTAAAATCCAGAATTAAGTAGGTGGGTTCCAGTGATGGGGGACGTTTCTACAAGGTTAGATTGGTGGAGCTGGGGTTGTTTTCCTTAGAACAAAAGGGATGGAGGGGGAAATATTATAGAGCTGTGCAAGGGTATGATAGGTTTGGATAAGGTAGATGAAAAAAACTGTTTCCGTTAGCTGATGGCATTAGGAGGACTAGTGGACATGATTTAAGGTTCTGGGCAAGAAATACAGGAAGGATGTGAGGAACAATTTTTTAAATGTAGCAAGAGGTAATGACCTGGGACCCGCTGTCCATGGGAGTAATAGAAGCGGAAACATTCAATGATTGCAAAAGGAAACTGCATAGGTAATGAAGTAGAGTGGGAGAGTTGGTTTGACTGTATTGCTCCAAGGGGAGTCAGCGTCAGCATAGATACAACAGACCAAATGGTCTCTCTCTATGCTGTAAATGACTTTAATCCCAGCCCAATTCTACAACAAAAAGATGTTCCAACTCAGCAATAATTGATAATCCTCGCCCACCTACTTGCATGGAAACCATCAGGTTTTGGGCTATGTTCCATTACTCTATGGCATAAGTTAGAAAAATACCATGCCAACGGCATGCATCCTTTCATTTATAATATGTAAGTATGGATCGATGAATGCATTTCCTTCAGAACATCATCAAATCACTTTTGTCTATTTTTTATAACTACATCCAAGTGTTAAAAGATACTGAAATTCATTTTGCAAGTTACAATAATTTTATAATTATGCGCCTCAACCACCCACATAAATATGCCACATCGATTTGAGCAGTGCAAATGTTTTAAGCAGGAAAATTACTATCTACTAGTGGAGGGGTACAGCAGGGTAACATGTCATGCATCAGAGGAGTGGTGTTAAAAGTATTCTCTGTCTGAATTTCCACCACCCCCGGTCAATCTGTGAAAATGGGGAAAGAGCATACAGAAGCAATACAGAGCTAACCTGAGCCAATCACACCTAACTCTTAGCAGTAAGCCTGCACCATCTTCCTTGTACAACACAGCAGAAAGAGAATAGGACCCACTAGTAACAAATCATCTACAGCCATCTGGAGTTCATCCATACCCTCAAATCATCTGCTGCAGGTATTGCTTTTCCTGTCAACCTACACACTTACTACATAGAGACATTTCACTTCCCTTATTCAGTTTCTCAGCCTTTTTTCAGACCCCGAAGCCCAACGCAGCATCAGCCGAAAATCAACTCTCCTGTTCTATATTCTCTAATTTCACCTTAAAACGAGTGCACATTTAATCTCTGCAAGTCCATACAACTAGGCAATTTTACCCACTTGGCTCTCCAGCGTTGGTTATCTTTTGGCAAAGCTAACATTTTCAATTACTGATTCTAGGCAATTACAGGACTAGCCATGAAATCAAACATTCCCCAATAGATCCATTAAACATCTTGCAAACAATGTGACAGTGACAGTCAAAATTATATGTCTCTACATTAGTGATTATTATTAGTTTCAGTTTAAGAATTACCAAATCAAAGATGACTGGAATTGGTATGTAGAAAAATCTCCAGGAATCTAAACACCTGGAATATGGCATCTGATAAATAATGATCACAAATTACTTGTGCAGTGCACCACAACTTAAAGGCTGAATGATGTAATCAGGTTACATTAACTCGTGTCTGTGTATTATTGGAGCACATTAAAGTGAGTTTTATTCACTCACTTTTAAACCAATTCTACTTTTGGCTTGGGATTGACTGCTAATAACCGATACTAAAATGCCAAAAATGGAGAAACACTCATTCCCCATAGGTCTGCCCTCACAACTAGATTTACTAAAGAAGGTAATTGTGCTTTCAAGGAATAAGTCAAGAAATTATACTACCCAAGTACTATTGCAAAGATATACATCCCTCAGTGAAGTCGATGAGTGCCATGAATTATGGACTGGTCTTTAACCCAAGAGCTGGATTCAAATTCTGCCCAGATGTAGTAACCTTTTGTTTGCCAGCTGTAGAATTTCCATGAACTCATTTCAAATAAAGGGTCACTATTACAGCACTTACGGCAATCACATTTTGAAAGGCCACTGGACAAGAGAAATGGAAAACACGTCATATCGTTGCAGGAGTTTCTTTCATCCTCCTTTACATGTGCTCAACCTACTTGCTCCCAATTCTGGATGCCTGAAATGGGAGTACTATTCTGAGTGTCAACATCCTTCAATATCAGGAGAAAATAAACACCTGCCATGTTGAAGAAAATAGTAATATTTCTCCCTCCAGTTTTCTCCCATGCACATTTCATAGATGCTAGCCACACTTGGTGCTCACCCAAGTAGTCTTTGTTTGAGATACTGAGTAGATGTCACAAGTAATTGGACCACAGAAATACACAATCCTGTCCTTAACCAAAGTCCAATCAGGAATTGGAAAATGGAGTTATAGTTCGCAACAAAGAAGAAGAAAAGCTTGATGTCTATATTCTGTGCAAATTATAATACAAGATGCCTCTCCTCTGGGACCTCTGTTAATCTTTTTAGCAAGCATCCCTTTTTGTAATGCAATCTGACAATAGAGGACCCATTTAACCTCAGGTATTTCTTTTAGAACAAAGGGGACCATTTGGCCCATCGAGTCTGCACCGGCTCTTGAAAAGAGCACCCTACTAAATCCCATACCTCCACCCTATCCCCGTAACCCAACCTAAACTTTTGGACACCAAGGGCAATTTATCATGGCCAATCCACCTAACCTACACATCTTTGGACTGTGGGAGGAAACCGGAGCACCCGGAGGAAACCCACGCACACACGGGGAGAACGTGCAGACTCTGCACAGTGACCCAAGCCGGGAATCGAACCTGGGACCCTGGAGCTTTTCTTTCCAACATCTGTTTTACAAAAGCAAGATCAATCCTCAACATTTTCCCAATCACTGTCTCTCAAATGTACCATATCCCACAAGGAACAATGATCTGAATAACAGTCAATGGGCAATCTATTCTCAAACCACTACTTGTATTGAATTTCCCCCAAAATATTGATATGAATCAGGAAAAATACTGAATTTTGTGCCCCCCAATGATGGAAACTGGAGTTATGCATTTCTTCGTATTTAATTTTTTTAAATTCTTTGTTTGTCCTCAAAGCATCCCCAATTGTAGCACATTTAATCAGAGAACTTAGTTCCAATACATCCAAATAAGTCGTGTCTGAGTGCTTGGCCAATTCAACTGTGAAATCAAGCTTAACTGCTGTTTCTTGTTTACATGTATGATCACCTTTCTATGAAGAGCTAACATGATCATCAGGATGAATAATGCTATCTAGATAAGACTGTTGATTCAAGATTACTCTTGATCTATTCTGCTTAATGTCTGAATCTATAAATTCCTGATGCCTCACTTCCAATCGTAAATTTGGTTCATTTTTTAAAATCACAATTGCACAAAACTGCCCCAGACAAAATCATCGACATGTATCAGAGTTTCCCTTTGTGGTAACAGAAGAACAGTGCTGGATTTGCTTTCAGTCAAGCACAACCTACTTTCAGCAAGGCAGGCCTAACAAAGAGATCACATACTCGCAATGCATAATTTAATCCATAAACACATTTATTTCATTTTCAGTTTCTCTTTTACATTACTTGCCTCTTCAGGAGGTTTCAAAAATACTTCTCTCTGAAATTTTTCCTTGCAAAACTGTGGCTTTTATGCAGATTGCCCTATCTTCCCAAGAATATGCAGCCAACAGAGTTGAGAAAAGTTTCAGGATTACCATGCCCACCACGGGGAAGCCCGCACTAACATTTTGATCTTCAGGTCTCTTTTTGAAACTCGGTGGCTGCAGTTTCACTTTAGCCTTATAAGTCATACCTAGTAGGATGATTCCTAAACATCTGTGCTGTGATATAGCAGGCCTGTCCCCTATCTGGCACTTCAGAGATGAAACCAAACTTCCTTCCAACCATCCAACTTTTTGTTATGCCTCTCATTAATTTATCGGCAGCCAATAAAACTTCTGTCATAAGGGCTTCCACTCTTGTAGGCTTTCTAGAATATTCTGGTCTTCCTCCTATTGCAAATTCTAGTCAAGCTACAGCCTCTGCTTTTTCTTGCTTTCCACTGTTTCACTCTGTTCTGCAAGTCCAGATATTATTACCTTTTGTACATAATCTTGGCTATTTAATAAATACTCAAACTTGCTGTTGGCTTTTCCAAAAATAGCTGCATCCTTCCATTCATTGGACCAATCTGGTCTGCATGTCACCTGAGGAACACTCTTGAGCAGTTGTCCTTTAGATACTATAGTCCGTCAGTATTATTCTCTCATCATCTAGTCCCTGTTCTACTGTATTCCGTTCCTCCTAACTGTCAAACACAAGTAGGTGGGATACTGGGTGCCTTCTATTAACTATACCTAACATAAAGGAAGATGGTTGTGATTGTTGAAAATCATTCATCTCAGAGCCAGGACATCACTGCACGTGTTCCTCAGGATAGTGTCCGAGGCTCAACCATCTTCTGCCTTTTCATCAATGACCTTCCATCCATCTTAAGGTCAGAGGTAGAGATGTTCGCTAACGATTGCACAAATGTTTAGCACCATTCGAAACTCCTCAGATAAAGAAGCAGCCCCTGTCCATTTGCCGCAAGACTTGAACAACATTCAGGTGGCTATGTGGCAAGTTAAATTTGCGTCACATGAATGCCAATCAATTACTATTTCCAAAAGAAGACAAAGTAAACATCTCCCGACATTCAATGGCATTACCAAACCTGAATCGCTCACAATCAACACCCTGGGGGGAGGTTGGGGGGGGGGGGTAAACACCATGGAGCAGAAACCCCCCCACTCCATCTCCCAAAGACCTGTCCACTATTTACAAGGTACAAATCAGGGGCGTGACAGAATATGCTTTGCTTCCCTGGATGAGTACAACTCCGACAACATTCAAGTTTAACACCGTCCTGGTCAAAGCAACCCACTTGATTGGCACCCCACTCACCATCTTCAACATTCACTCCTTCTGCCACTAACGCACAGTAGCAGCAGTGTGTATCATGAAATGAAAATCGCTTATTGTCACGAGTAGGCTTCAATTAAGTTACTGTGAAAAGCCCCTAGTCGCCACATTCCGGCGCCTGTCCGGGGAGACTGGTACGGGAATTGAACCGTGCTGCTGGCCTGTTTGGTCTGCTTTAAAAGCCAGCGATTTAGCCTGGTGAGCTAAACCATCCCCTATCATCTACAGGCACACTGCAGCAATCCACTAAGGCTCCTTCAACAGCACCTTCCAAACCTAAAAACTCTTAACATCTGTGAGGACAATGGCAGACGGTGCAAGGGAACACCTGCATGTTCCCCTTCAAGCCACAGACCATTCTGACATATATCACCATAACTTCAGTCACTGGGTCAAAATCCTGGAATTCCCTTCCTAACAACACTCTGGGTGTACCTGGGTGGACTGCAGCAGTTCAAGAAGCCAGCCACCACTACCCTCTCAAGGATATTAGGGATGGGCAGTAGATGCTAACATAGCCAGCGACACCCACATCCCATGAAATAATGTTTACCTATAGCAGTAAGCAATGAATGAATCTCAGGAATAGCTGGAAAGCAGTTAACAGGTGACTCAAAATATTATATGATGAACTGCCCGAAGTGTAACAGTACAGTATTTTGCTTTGGCTGACACAGAATTTGGAAGTTAAAGCTGAGAATGGTCAGCATGAGGGAATTGCACTAGTCACATGAAGCTTTTGTCTGGTAATAAGTGTATTATTCTGATTTATTTAATGGTGCCATGTTAATTAGTAGTTGCACCTCGACAATGTGTGGAGAAATTTGGTAAATAAATTACATTCACTCAGTAGAAAGGGTTGAAGTACAGTCAGAGTATGAACATCCTACCTGTTTCAGGTTTGGGGATGACAGCGCATTGAAGTCACTGAAAAGAGTGATAATTCAGTGCAAAATAGCTGAAATGAGCCACCTGATCAATATTGCTGTAGACTCGCGAGATACAATTGTGAAAAAGGCACAATTGAAATGGAACATAATAAAGCACTTATTTTTGGAAAGTCAGTGGATCTGCAGTTTGCCAAATTAGAGCACTGTTGCATTAGCTTATAAAAATCTGACATTTCTAATCATGTTAAAGAAATGTCAGTGCACTAGGCAATAAGAATCAGGAGGAAAAAGGACATTTTCTTAAAGTTACGGAAATAATTTGCTTATCTTAGTGTAGTTGGTGATGCATATACAAGCATCATCTAAGTTTAGTGAAAAACATCACATACGTAAAATGTGTCGGAGGATGCCGGACTGAACCAGTTTCCACAAATCAGGCAGTCGTGCATTCAAGACCCTAATCGCCCAACTGTGTGAAATGGTTTTCCTCATATCACTTTTGCTTATTTTGTCAATTACTTTAAATTTGTGTCCTCACGTTCTCAATCCTTTCACAAGTGGGAATATTGTCTCTCTATCTACTTTGTCCAACCCCTCATGATTTTGAATATCTCAATCAAATCTCCTCTGATTGGCTATTATAAATGTTCAACACTGCATCCTAAAAAAACAAGTACTACAGAGGGGGTGGCACGATGGTTAGCCTTGATGCCTCACAGTGCCAGGGACACAGGTTAAATTCCAGCTTTGGGCAACGGTGTGGAATTTATACATTCTAACCGTGTCTACGTGATTTCCTCTGGGTACTAGGGTTTCCTCCGAGTCCAAAGATGTGCAGGTTAGGTGGATTGGTCATGATAAATTGGCCCTCAGTATCAGGAATGTGTAGGTTAGGTTACAGGTATGGGTCACAGTGGTCAGTGCAGACTCAATGGGTCATATGGCCTTGTGCTGCGCTGCAAGGATTCTATATGTTACTATCAATCAACCACCGCTGATGATTTTTTTTAAATAGACTTCTCAGGATTTAAATCTATCCTCCATTTCAATTGGCAAAGTACTAGATACATACTTTGGATGCCAAAGTTTAACAGGAACCCCCATGGAGAGCATATGTTCAACATTAGTATCAACAGAATCATGGTTTCCAAGAATAATCATGAGTTATCTTTCTTAACTATGCTGCTCAAATATTTGCCAATTTTCTTCTTAAATGGCCAAAGATTTCACATTCTGACCCATTGTAGTTCTAAGCCATAGGATGTTCCAGGTTCAATTGTCTTTATTAATTGTCAATAATAATCTTTATTAGTGTCACAAGTAGATTTACATTAACACTCCAATGAAGTTGCTGTGAAAATCCCCTAGACGCCATACACCAGCGCCTGTTCGGATAGAGGGAGAAAACCAGAGGGCCCGGAGGAAACCCACACACACATGGGGAGAACATTGACATTACAGTACCTGAGCTAACATAGGACCAGTGGGCAATTCAGTCCCACGAGCATGCCCGTCATTTAATAAGCTTATAGCTGAGCTGTGACCTAACTCGATACTCCTACCTTGGTCCATATCCCTTTATATTTTTGCTTAACAAAAACTATCTCAGATTTAAAATTAACTGATCTAGTTTTAAATGCTGTTTGTGGGAGAGAGTTCCAAACTTCTACCACCCTTTGAATGAAGAAGCACTTCCCAACATCCCTCCTGAATGGTCCAGTCCTAATCTTTAGACTATGGTACCTCGTTTTAGAATTTCTAACTAGTGGAAATAGATCTACCATGACTTTCCCTGTTAATATCGTGAATACTTCGATCAGATCACCCCTTAACGGAAACCGGTCTAATTTGAGTAACGTCTCCTCGTAACTCAACCCGTAGGCGGGAATCATTTTTGAAAACGTATGTTTGCACTCCCTCCAAGATGACAAAAATCAGGCAAAGTTTTCCTCAATCAATATCTTTTTATTCCAATTGAATGCTGGAGAAGGCAGCATTGAGTTGAGCTGCACTGTCGGCCTTTATGTCTAGGTCGATAGAAGAATCGACAATTAGATGAGGTAAAAGTTGGCATCTGCAACACCATACCACATGTGGGGCCAAATCCCCCCAGGAGACAAAATCTCCAGGGTAAGAAAACTGCATAAGAAAAAGAGATCCACAGAGAACTAACTGCTCATTGTGTATGGTACCAAGGATATGAAGAAATCTAATGCTATAGCTAGCTTCGGTATATGGTATCACATGGTGCTGATAACGAACCCCATTTCATACATTCATCCATAATATTTCTAACTTCTGCCAAATAGCCCCCCGAAAGAAAAGGCAGCAACATTACTGAGATTCACAACAGTCCCCTGCATTAAAAAATACACCGCTGCACACTAAACTCAAGGTCAGCGTCTCCAGTGAAACCGACCGCTACTTTGATCAGAGATTAATGCAATCACTGGGAAGTCGTGCCATTTCGACGTTGAAGTGCGTATATTCCTTCCACGAGGCTTAAAAGCAACGAGGTACTTTTGGTGAAGTTACATCAACAAACCGCGAAGTGTTAGGTCTTAACAGGCGTCTCCTAGTCCCGATTTTACAGCGGAATTTGCTCGCCCGCTCGGTCCCTACAGCTTACGTGGCTCATTCAGTTTCCTTCCTGGCGAGATGAGAACACAGTTGAACCCCCCCCCCCCCCCCCCCAAGCCGTACCCCAACACAAATCCACCACTTTTTGGATAGGACTCCCTTCCGCAAACAACCCCGGCGCACTTTGGCTCTTTTAAATTCCCTGTGTTGCTGACAGCTGAGCCTCCCCCGGAGCTTGGAGGACAGTTAGTTACTTTGAGGGCTTCCCTTGCCCCCCCCCCCCCCCCTCAAACACCTCCACCCTCCTGGTCAGCACTCCGTCACCTCACTCTCAAAGCCCCAACTTTCCCGGCTATGGACTCATCGGTTGATTTCCAAGTTATTTTTTTAGTGAAACCACTTTCCCACTCGCTGTGACACTCCAGCCGAGGAGGAGTCTCCCAGGCGCAAGTTAATAACCTCTCCTGCCCCCTCCTCACACACTCTTTTGTCAACAACACATCCCCGTCAACAGCACCACATTTAAATGGTCTCATCCCTCCCGCCCGAGCGGCGGCGTCTCACCAGCTTGACAATGCCTCGCTGGAGCGGTAGGGCCGGGGCCGCTGACTGAGTTTGAGAAGGATTCGCTGCTGCTGTCGCCATCGTGCCTGGTTCGGAGCGGTGAGTGAACCGGAAAGAGAAAACCCAGCGGCGCCCCGCGCGCTGTATAGGCGAAAAATGCGCGCCGCCCCGTGAATGACTACTTCCGGGGCGGGCTCGCTGAGGGACAGGATACGTCATGGTCACCAGGGAGACACTTCCGAGTGGAGGGGTTTGGAGACGCCTGGGACACGTCAGCTCAAACAGGCCAGGGGAGAGCCTGTGTGTGCTCGGACTCCATAAGAAATATATGAGCTTATAGAACGCCTCTCACGGTATCTAGTCGGTCCAAAGTGCTTTACAGCCAATGAAGTGCATCTAAACTTCGGTCACCGTTGTGATATAGGAAATAAGGGTCTGTCTTCCTTAATGAACGACAGGAAAAGATGTAGGGCCCAGAAACTGTCATCTGTGAAGTAATGGAAGGGGTTGTTGACAGCACTATCAAGTGGCAGTTACTCAGCCTGGGTTCTGGCAATACTACTCCATTCCTGACCTCTTTACAGCCTGGGTTACCGTTGACCAAAAACTGAACTGGACCAGCTGCAGACTGGCAACAGGAGCAGCTCAGACGCTGGGAATTCTGCGGCAAGTAACTCACTTCCTGACTCACCAAGCCTGTCCCACCATCCACAAAACTCCAGCCGGAACTGATGGAATGGCTTGCCTGGATAAATGCAGCTCCATCAACTCGCGAGAAGCTCAACACCATCCAGGGCCAATCATCCTACATGATTAACGCTCCATCCACCACCGACGCACCAGCTACAAGATGCATTGCAGCAATTCCCCAAGGCTCCTTTGACAGCATCTTCCAAACCTGTGAGCTCTACTGCCTGAAAGGACAAGGGCAACAGATGCATGGTAACACCATCAAGTTTGCCTGCCAGACACACCATATCGTCGTTCCTCCACTGTTGATGGATCAAAATTCTGGAATTCCCTAACATTACTGTGGATGTACTTCATGGACTGCCGTGGTTCAAGAACTGACACACCACCAGCTTCCCGAAGGCAATTAAGCATGGGTGAATAAAAATGCTGGCCTAGCCAGCGATGCCCATGTCCCATGAATAAACAAATTCAGCCAACTAGTCCATTGCCAATGCTTCACTTAAACATCCTCCCATCTTTCCTAACTACATCTACAATCCCAGCCCTTCTCCTTCATTTGCTCATCTGGCTTCACCTTACATAATGTGTGCCAACCACTCCCTGCAGTAGCAAGTTCCACATTCTCACCTTTGGGGTAAAGAAGTTTCTTCTGAATTCCCAATTGAATGTCTTGGTGACTAACTTGCATTGATGGCCTGTAGTTGGTCTTCCCAAAAGAGGAACCATTCTATCTGTGTCCACTTCCAAATTACTAATTGCAAATTAGAGTCACTACTCAAGTGAGTTGAAGCTATGAATGTCCTCAAACAATCCCTGCCAAGATTGTGCTTTCCTATGCCATCTCCTTGAGCTAGGTGGCTGTTGGCCTCTGGGGGGGTCGCTTCGCTCAGTTGGCTGGATGGATTGTTCATTGTGCAGAGTGACACCAACAGTGTGGGTTCAATTCCCATGCTAGCTGATGAAACCATCAGTCACAAAACCAGGAAGCACCAAGACTGTTTCGATGAGAACGACCAATCCATTCAACACCTCGGTGACAAGAAGAGGAAAGCTCTCCGTGCCTGGAAAAATGACATAACCAGCAAGGCAAAGCGGGGAGTATATCAATTAGCCAAGACAGAGGTACAAGGAAGAGCTAGGTGAAATCAAGAACCAATGGTGACTGAGAAAGCTAAGGAGCTGCAACTCCTGTAACAGGCACGGCAACCGGGGCTTCTTCAGTGCCACCAAGGCAATATATGGACGCAACAATCTAGGCCTCAAACCGGTGTGGGGTAAGGGTTGAACTCTCTTGAGAGACAGAAAACTTTGGCCTTCGATGGAGAGAACAGTTAGAACTCCGAAGCTGTGATACAATCATAAGATGAAGACGTATATGAAGAAATCCCCCAACTCACCATCAAAGATGATCTTGGTCTCCCAACAAATGTGGACAAAGTCTAAACCTTCATTAAACGTGTGAAGAAAGGAAAAGTTGCAGAAGTAAACGAGATTGCAGCAGAGATTTTCAAACTTGGTGGAGACGAGATCACCCATCATCTCCTTCAGCTGTTCCTGAAAATTTGGGACAGGGAAGAAATTCCTGCTGACCTCGAGGATGCATTTATCGGCACCATCTTCAAGAAAGGAGATAAAGCTGGGAGAATTACTTTCCATCGCCGGAGAGATCAACACCGAAATCCAGTGTCTGATGAAATCCTTCTGGAAAGGCAGTGTGGCTTCCGATCAAACCGTGGAACAGTGGACATGGTTTCACTGCTACATAGATCTGACCAAGGCTTTGACTCAGTGAATCAGGAAGTGCTATGGAAGACCTGTCAAAGGCCAGTTGTCCAGAGAAACTCATCAACATCCTTCAACTCTTCCATGACAAGGTGTCGGCAAAAGTCCTCACCCACAGAAATAAGACAGAAACCTTTGAGGTGAAGACTGGAGTCACACAGGGATGTGTCATCATCCCCACCCTTTTCTCCATCTTCATCGCCACCATCCTTCACCTTGTCAAGAACAAGCTTCCCAGTGGAGTGGACATCATCTACAGGATGGACAGAAAACTTTTCAACCTCAAAACCAGTTGAAATCCAAGAAGAAAACCACACTGACATCACTCGTGGAACTTCAGTATGCGGATGACATTGCCATCTCCACGCTCTCAGAAGAGATTCTCCAAACCATGCTTGGTCCCTTTGCGGAACCAGTCTCAACCTCAGGAAGAGTCAAGTCCTTTACCAACCCACCCTAGGGCAAGATCCAGTCTCTCCCTCCATCAAGAACAATGGAGAAATGTACCAAACATGGAACATTTCCCCAACCTGGGAGCCACCTCTTATCTTAGGCTGACATCGTTGCAAAGATCCAAAATCGTATCCAATCAATGAGCGCCTCCTTCGGACGCCTAAGGATGAGAGTCTGATGACCACAACATCAATGTTGACACCAAGATCCTCATGTACAAGGCAGTCGTTCTCCCCCCTCTGCTGCACGGCTCAGAAACTTGGGCTACATAACAGACACCACCTCAAGGCCCTAGAGAGGTACCATCAACACTGTCTGAGACGGACTCTCCATACAGACATACTAATTCAACATCAGTGTCCTTGAAGGAGTTAAGAGCACCAGCATCGAGTCCATGATCATCCAAAATCAACTCTGCTGGACCGGCCATTTGCTTGGGATATCAGAGTCTCAACTGCTAGACCAAATCTTCTTCACCCAGTTCAAGGAAGGCTCCTGAACAAGAGGAGGATAATGGAAGCGCTTCAAAGACACCCTGAAGGCTCAGACGAGACCTTCTTGGAGGAACCTCCTGATTGAAGGGACACAATTCTTCGAGGATTCCCGATGGCAAGAGGAGACCCAGAAAAGGAGCCTGAGAAGGGAATACCAGTGATCTAAAATCCAAGGAGCGATCCCATCTCCCGGAAACACCTGCCAAATGTGTGGTCAAAGATGCAGCTTGAGGATTAGGCTCAGTGGCTACGCAAGGACCCAATGAACACATGGGCAGTAACACAGAATTTCAGAGGTGGACAATCATCTTTGTTAGTGGGTGATTGCCGAAGAAGAAGATTGCTTGCTTTCTGTTTACAAATCTCCCCTGTCTGCATCGCCCTCACCCCCACAGGCCAAAGTTGTGCAGGATAGGTGGATTGACGGCACTAAGTTGCACCAAAAAACGATTGTTTCTGTGGGGGCCAGTTCGCTCGGATGGCTGATTGGTGGTGCTGAGTGACACCAATCGCCCGGGATCAATTCTCATACCAGCTGAGGTTATTCATGAAGACGTTCTCTCTCCCTCCCTCTCTCCTCCCCCCCCCCCTCACCTGAGATGTGTTGACCCTCAGGTTCAATCACCACCAGTTAGCTCTCAAGGGGGAGAGCAGCCTCTGGGACTGTGGTGACATTTATCGCCAGCTTTCTATTTACATTGACTCAAGCCTTGTTAGAGCAAAGCATCTGTCACCAAGTGCTGTTAGACATTTCGCTGCAATATTCAGCCAAAAATGTTTTGCTTGCAAGTTGCTGGAATTACAAACTATCACTGGGCAAGTGGGATCTTAGTGAATGATGGATAGCATAGCATAATTCCTCAACAAATTATGTTTCAGAAAGAAAATATTAAAATACTTCCAGTTATGTAGCACCTATCACAATCACTGGACATGCCAATGCAGTACTTCTGAAATATAGTCGCTGTTTTAATATGGGAATTGGCATCCAATTTGCACACAGTAAGCTCCCACTAATATCAATGTGATAATTACCAGATAAAATATGTTTTTGTGATGATAATTGAGGAATAAACATTGGCCAGAAGGCAAGGGGCGTTTTTCAGTTGTTTCATGAGACATGTTATATCCATAGAGAGAGCAGAGGGCTTGACCTCATCTAAAAGACAATACTGAATAACAGAGTAAGTCATCTCATTACTGCACATAAATGTTTACCGTTTCCGGATTTGGATTTGAACTAATAACCTGCTGACTCAGAGACAAGAATGTTACCAATTCAGACAGGGCTGACATCCAAGAGTTTAGAAAGAAACAGGAGTAACAGAATGAGTGTGAATGAGAGAAACATCAAGTGCAGAATGAGAAATAAAAGAAAGAAAGATTCAATTAAGAGAAGAAAATGCTCAAGAATTTATCCCATGCCGGAATGAGAGTCAACAGTGTAAAGCACTCATTTTCTGTCCCGGAGAGATAGATGGCATTGCAATAATAATTATAATGGTAAAAGGATCCTTATATTTAAGTATAAGCTCCAACTTTCTGCATTAAATTTAATAGGAAATTAATGCGCAAGTTCTTCAAAACAAAAGGTATGAGAGCTTGTGCAAAGCAAAGGGAGTACCATCCAGTCAGTATATTTTAGGAGATTACCATTAGTTTTGCAGCAAGGTAACATGGCATAGAAAGAGGTGCAGGAGTAAGCCATTTGGCTCCTCAAGCCTGACTGCCATTCAATAAAATCAAAGCTGATCTGACCTTGGCCTCAACTCCACTTTCCTGCCTGATGCCCATAACCATTGACTTTTCTATGGTCAAAAAGTTATTTATCTCAGCTTTCAATATATTCAATGGCTCAGCCTCCACCACTTTCTTAGGTAGAGAATTCCAAAGATTTGCGACCCTTCGAGAAAATAAATTCCTCTTCATCTCCATTATAAATTGTACGCCTTTATCTGAAACTATGGGCACGATCCTCCGCTCCCCACGCTGGGTGGGAGAAGCACAGGAGGGCCAGGCGAATCACGCCTCGGCGCCCTGGCACCCCCACCCCCCGCGATTCTCCCACCCCCCCCCAAAATGGCGTGTCACAAAACATGACACGCTGCTCGGAGAATCGCCGCTCGCCGTTTTTCCCGGCGATTCTCCGGCCCGGATGGGCCCAGCGGCCTGACGACCCCGACGGGTTCATGCCGGCGGCGACCATACCTGGTCGCTGCCGGCGTGAACATCGTGCGACAGGTAAGTGTGGGGCCTGTGGGGGGCGGAGAGAGGATCAAGCACCACGGGCGTGCTCGTAAGGTGACTGGCCCACGATCGGTGCCCACCATGCACTCCTTCCCCTCCGCCACCCCGCAAGATCAAGCCGCCATGTTTTGCGGGGCAGCGGAGGGGAAGACGGCAACCGCGCATGCGCGGGTTGGAGCTGGCCAACCTGCGCCTGCGCGGCTGACGTCACTTAGGCGCCGCCGGCCGCGTCATTCTCAGCACGCCGCTTTGACGCAAGCGTCAAGGCCCGGCGGCCGAGTTTCTCGCAACGCTGCTCCTAGCCCCCGGGGGGGGGGGGGGGGGGGGGGGGGGGAGAATAGGGGGCGAGGTGTGGCCTCCGACGCCGGAGTGAAACACTCCAGGTTTCACTCCGGCGTCGGCACTCAGTCTCCCTTTGGAGAATCACGCCCTATGTGCCTTCGTTCTAGATTCCCCACTGAGGGGAAACATGCTCTCAGAATCTACCCTGTTAAACTCCGTCATATGTTTTAATAAGACTCTCCCTCATTCTTCCAAATTCTAGTGATATGTCCTACCTTCTATATGTCCTACCTGCCGAACCTTCCCTCATGGGACAACACCGCCATCCCAGTAATCAACTTTGTGAAACCTGGGCAACATGGTGGCGCAGTGGATTAGCCCTGCAGCCTCACGGCGCCAAGGTCCTAGGTTCAATCCCGGCTCTGGGTCACTGTGTGGAGTTTGCACATTCTCCCCGTATTTGCATGGGTTTCGCCCCCACCACCGAAAGATGTGCAGGCTAGGTGGATTGGCCAAGCTAAATTGCCCCTTAATTGGAAAAAAATAAATTGGGCACTCTAAATTTATTTTAAAAAAGAAAAAAAAAAACTTTGTGAAACCTCTCTGAACTGTAAGCAATGCAAGCATATCCCTCCTTTTTTTTTATAAATGTTTTTTATTCAGTTTTCATGTTTTATATTGAACAAATTACAAATTGTTAGAGAGAGAGAAAAAAGAACACGCAAAAATGAACATATATATTTACAGGTAAGCATCTTCGTAATAATAACTGTGGCCTCCCCCCTTTAGCCGGCATACATATTTTACATTCCCCAATATGGCCGAGGCACATGTTTATTGGCATTTATTTACAGCTTGGTATTGGGCCTTAGCTAGCCTTCAAACCCCCATAACGAACCCGTAGCCCCCCCCCCCCCCCCCCCCCCCCCCCCACCTTCCCCCGATTCCCATCCATTTTCCCCCGATTCTTGGCCACCCGACTATTCTTCCTCTTGTTCGTTGGCCACAAACAGGTCCCGGAACAATTGCATGAATGGCTCCCACGTTCTGTGGAAGCCGTAGCATATCCCTCCTTAAATAAATGTACACAGTAGCCTAGAGCCAGGATTTCCCGCCCCCATTATGTCGGGCGGGTTCAGCAACGAGAGCAAAAAATCTTGCAAGAGTACCATTTCATGTCGACGTGAACAACTGTTGTCTCCCCCCTACATTCAATGTCAAGAACATCATTTGATTCAGTTCTGTAGAAGGGTCATTTTGGCTCACGTTAACTCTGTTTCTCTCCACAGATGCTGTCAGGTTTGCTGATGAATTCAGCATTTACTGTTTTTATTTCAGATTTCCAGCATCCGCATTATTTTGCTTTTATTTTAAATAATTAGCATGTCATTATCGGCCTCTGAGCCCGAAACATCACACTCCCCACATCAGAAAAACCATCATTGGCATGAGGGCAGAACAGCATAAAATCTGACTGTCCTCCCAAGATGTGCACTGGCAAGCAGACCCTCCAGGGAAGCTCAGGTAAGTATGTCTCGCAGGGGGAGAGGGTCCTGCCGGGCACTATCCAGACAGTGCCAAAATATTGTCAATGGGGGGGGGGGGGGGGGTGTCCAGAGTGACCTCAGCACAGGGGCAGTCTTTAAAAATAGCACCCCGATGTTCGAGGGATTAAATTGTTGGACAGGTGCGCGAATCAGAGGTTTCCCTGCCGGCAAAATGTCGTGGGACCCGCCCCACCCCCTTGCTGTTATTTTTCTACACAGGGAAGAAAGCTACAGATAACACTGCTATTCCTGCCCGCTATTGACCTTTGCCGATTCAGACCTTGGTTTGATTTCACCAACAACTGGTACAATTGTAATGAGACTTCCCCATTTTTATGGTCCATCCCCTTGCAATAAAGGCTAATATTCTGTTTATCTTAATTATTTGCTGTCTCATGGCATATTTCTAGATCTAAAATAGCATGTCCCGTGCTTGGTTCCACAATGCATTGTAAGAAACTATCCAGGATACAGTCTATGAACTGATCCTTAAGAGCAGGGTTTTTCAAAGTGCAGGTCGCAACCCATGGGTGGGATGCAGGCCGGTATCAGGAGAGTTGAGGAGTGATCGGTTGCGCCGGTCTCAATCAAGGGAGAAGCGTCTAACGACCTCTGCCGGTTTTTAAATGGAAATAAAAGGCTGTGTGCAGTCTTCCAGCCAGAAGCGGCTGCAGAAAGCAGGTCACGCACCCAGCATGTACACTTAACGTCAAGCGCCCTCCAGGTATGTGATTTTGGTGCCAAGTCACGGAGCAGTGTTGCATCCATTTTGCAGCTGATGGCAAAACAAGGCAAGTGAACTATGAAGATGAATGGCTTTCTTAAAAGTAAGAGATGGCCAGAGACTCAAATAGGCAGTTTACCTTTGGCCAGGATCTTACAACAGAATCTGCTGGAGAGAGCTGTGCAGGAGAGTCCAGAGCAGAGCTAGTGTTGACTCTGTCCAAAGCTCCAGGGCCTCTGGTTAACAGCCGACAAAGAAGATATTTAATTCGGGAACAAAGCAGTATAAGATGATTTTTTGATGTCTGGTTTTGTTCCAATGCAAATAAGGATGCAAAGCCATGTATGTTATATGCAGGGAAATACTGGAGAATGCGAGGAGAAGTTTCAGATTTTGAAAGAGAAATGATGGGTGATAATATCCTTTTGAGATTGAGACCCTATAGTCAGTTATTCACTTCGAGCTGACTCCAAATTAAAAGACTATGCTGCTGTAACTGACGTGTAATACCATATTAAAACACGTCAAAAGCCCATGTGGCTGTCAGCATTCTGGAGTAGCATCTAAGAGTATCCAGTGCTGAAAAAACATGCATTGTGTTGCTATTGCCCTTCATGACAACCTGCATGTGCGCATTTGGATTTTACGTTTTCATAAAGATGAAGACAGCACAAAGAAACTGGTCGAAGTCTGCACCTGATGTGGGCATCTCCCTCTCCTCTGAACTTGATTAAAGTGAGATTCTGAGAACCAATCAGGCTCCCCTTTCAAATTAAAGGTAAGCTAACACGTAGTGTGCCATGAAGGTCGGCTGGCATGGGTCCCGAAGATCGACCGGTTGGCAAAGGTAGGTCCTAGGAACAAAGTTTGAAAAACACTGCTCAAGACCACTTTTGTCAATTTGATTTATCCAATTGATTATGAAGTTTAAAGTCGCCCATGATAAATGCAATACCTTTCTTACAAACACCCATATTTCTTGATTTTGACTACTACTATGAGTGACTTCTTCCTCTTGCTGTCTATTATCCCTATCGAAACTGGGTCTATATTTTGGTCTTCTGAGCCAAGATAACTTCTTATTACTGTTCTGATCTCACCCTTTATGAAAAGTTCTACCCCACCTTTTTCTTCCTGCCTATTCCTCCGAAATGTCAATTTTCATTTGCCTGCCTTGGTCACCTTGGAACCAGATCACTGCAATGGTTATTAGATCATACCCATTTATCTTTATCTGCATCAACAATTCATCTATCTTGTTATGCATGCCACATGCATTCATAAATCCGTAAGATACAGGAGTAGGTAATTTGAATTTGGCTCATTTGAGTCTACTCCACCATTCAGTGACATCATGACTGAACTGATATGATAATCCTCAACTCCACTTTCCCACCTGATTCCTTTACTGATTAAAAATCTTTTCATCTCAGCCTTGAACATACTTAATGGCCCCGTCTCTACAGCCCACTGTGGTGTAGAGCCCCACAGATTCCCAACATTTTCTGAGAAGAAATTCCTCATCTCAGTCTTAAATAGGTGAGATTTTGCCCTGGTACGAGACTCTCCCACAAGGGGAAACAACCTATCAGTAGCTATCCAGTCAAGCCTCCTGAGAATCCTATATGTCTCCATAGGTTTGCCCCTCATTCTTCTAAATTCCAATGAGTACAGGCTCAACCTCTCATAAGAAGATTCCTCCATAGGACGGCCAGCATGGGTTAGGGAAGTCAACCGCCATGGGTCCCAAATGCTAACAGGTATGGGTCCTGAAGGTTGGCTGGTTGGCAAAAGTGGTTCCCGGGAAAAAAAGTTTGAAAAACACACGAGTTAGCCAAACCTCTATCCATGCTAATAAACTATGCCCAAGACCATGGGCTCTTATTGAGTAATAATTATTCAGATAAAGAGGCTTTAATTTTGTCTTTTTTACCATTTTTCCCTCCTTTGATCCTATTTGCTTGTATATTCTAATGTCCCCCAAATCAGGTTTGGCCTTCGTAATGTGCTGATTGAACCTTGTCCTGACCTTCAGCTTCAGTTGCAATTTCCTGGGTAAAATTGATGGTTTTGGCAATGTAATGGTCTGGAATTTCATGTGTCTTTGCAATCAGAGATATATGCAATTGGAATGAAAATCAAATAAGGAACAACAGCACCAAATTTGAAAACTTTAATGTAATAGAAGCACTTTCAAATAAAATTTGACACCAAGCTGCATAAAGAGATAATAGTGGCCGAAAGCTTGGTCAAAGAGGTATGTTTTTATGAGCATTTTAAATGAAGACAGGGAGATTTAGGGAGATAATTCCAAAGGTTATGGCCTAGGCAGCTAAAAGCATAGCTGCCAATGGTGGAATGTTTAAAATAATTAAAGAAGCCAGAACTGGAGGAATACAGAGGTCTCAGAGGGCTGTACAGAGATAAAGAGGGTCAAGGGCATGCACGGATTAGAAAACAAGGGTGAGAACTTTTCATTTGAAATGTTGGAGCTAAAGTAAGTCACTGAGCACAGATGGGTCAAAGAGATTGCTTTTAAAAGCATCATGTTGGAGGAGAGGTGTACAGGTTTAGAGAGGGGGCTTCTGAGCAGACTGCATGGACAGCTTAGGACATGACCACCAATAGTGGGGGAGATGAAAATCAGGGAAGTGCAAAAGGCTGGAATTGGAGAGGGTTAACATATTGCTCCCTTCTTGTGCTGTTTGTTACACCTGAATTTCCACCAAAATACGTCTGGGTCCACGTCGAATAATTCGCAACGGTTAATCAGCATTGGTCAAAAAACAAGCTAAAAAGCATTGTCGAAGGACACAGTAACATTGACCATCAATAGGTGGAAACACCCTAGATTTGATTTCCTTTCAATAAAATTCAAAATGCCACAATCTCTGTATTGAAGGTTGGCCTGACTGGATAACAATAGACCGCATCAATAATGTGATCCAGGACTACTTAAAATCCTTTCCAAGCAATTCCAAGTAATTTAAAGGATCTTTATTTACTCCCCAAGACTTGGAGGACTGCAGCAGCTTTCTTAGTTGAATATACTATTTGTTTTTCCTGATATCACTACCACCTTCATTTCATTATATTTGAATAAGGATTGCCATGTTATTTGCCATTATATTTGAATAAGGATTGCCATGTTATTTGCCATTATATTTGAATAAGGATTGCCACGTTATTTGCCATTATATTGTGAGGACTGCCATGTTATCCTCATGGATCAAGTATATTATTTCTTCTTTGGGCCTGCAGAAGTGGAAAGTGAGTCAGGTCTGCAGTTTACCCTGAAATCTAATGAGCATTAGAACTTATTAATTATATTTTACTGCAAATCTAGCTACCTGGAGACAGGCCAGGCTTTGTTCACGCTACAATTGCTTTTAATGATTCATTCATGGGCGACACGGTAGCACAATGGTCAGCACTGTTGCTTCACAGCAATTTCCACTCTCACCTCCCTCAATGCCCTTGGATGCGTCTTATATAGTCCTGATGCCTTATCTATTTTAAGACAGCCTTTCTAACACCTCCTCCTTCTCAATTCTAAATTCTTCTAGTGTACCAGTTACCTCTGCTCTCACCTAGGCCTGGGTGGAATCTGGGAAGCACTGTTGCTGCACGGCGCCAGGGTCCCAGGTTCGATTCCCGGCTTAGGTCACTGTCTGTGCGGAGTCTGCACGTTCTCCCTGCGACTGCGTGGGTTTCCTCCCACAAGTCCCGAAAGACATGCCGTTAGGTAATTTGGACATTCTGAATTCACCCGCTGTGTACCCGAACAGGCGTGGAATGTGGCGACTAGGGGTTTTTCACAGTAACTTCATTGCAGTGTTAATATAAGCCTACTTGTGACAATAAAGATTATTATTACTGTGGAATGTGAGTGTGAATTTCTCACATTTATTGCCCATCTCTAAACGATCTTGAGAATCACAGAATTATTACGGCTCAGAAAGGGCACGGGCTCTCCAAACGAGCATCATGACTTACTGTCAAGCGCCCCTTGCTAGAACCGCCTCAGTCCTGGTGGTGTTGGTGCATCCACAGTGCTGATAGGGAGTGAGGATCTGTAGAATCCGAGAAACACTCATGGGACGCACAGTAGGCTATGACGATAGAGATTTATTAAGATGCACTGCTAAACACCCACACAGGTCACGGTCCCCAAGCTACACCCAGGCTGAAGTTTTTATTTTGTGAAGCCTTCCCTGTTAAGGGGGAAGCTCCGCCCCCAATTACCAAGGGAATTCATACGCGTTATGAGTTGATGGGAATCAGACGGTGCACAGTCCCTTACTTCTCAGGGAGTCACAACAGGATCCAGTGACAGTGAAGGAACAGCAATATCGTTCCAGTTGACTTAATGGGGAACATGTAGATGGTGGCATTCCCCTCCATCTTTCTCGGTGGTAAAGGTCATGGCTTTGGAAAGTGCTGGTGAAGGAGCCTGTTGAGTTGCCGCAGTGCGTTCTGAATGAGGATCATAGAATGGTTACAGAAGGAGGCCATTCATCCTGCCTGTTGAAAGAAACTCGGGTGGTGCTACTCCCATCTGTTCCCGTAGCCATGTGAATTATCTTCTGTTGAGATAACTATCCAATTCCCTTTTGAAAGCTGTGATTAAATCTGCCTGCACTACACTCTCAGGCAACGCATTCCAGATCCTAACACATACTGCGTAAAAAATATTTTTCCTCCTGTCGGCTTTTGCCAATCACCCTAAATCAGTGTCCTTTTGTTCTCAAATGTTCTTCCTCTTCCCATCTTCAATGTCAAGACCCTCGTGATTCTGAACATCTCCATCAAATCTCTCAACCTTCTCTAAGGGCAACCCCCAGTTTCTCCAATCTATCCACATAAGTGAAGTCCCTCATACCTGTAGCCTTTCTCATGAATCCTCTCTGCATCTCTCTAATGCCTTCATATAATTCCAATTCTGGGCACAATACTCCAATTCGAATCAATGTTTTATACCTTCTTTACTTTTGTACACTATGCCTCTATAAATCCCAGGAATTTGTATGTCTTACTAACCAGTTTCGCAACCTATCCTGCCACCTTGTACAATTTATGCACTTACAACCCCAGGTCCCTCTCCTGCTGAACACCACTTTTCAGCATTCATGTATCATTCATTTTATATTTCCCTTCCTCATTCTTCCTCCAAAAATCTGTCATTCCTCACTCCTCTGCATTTCATTTCAACTGTCATGTATCCACCCATTCCACCAGCCTACTATTTGTAGTCTATCACCATCCTCCTCAAAGTTCATAATGATTCCAAGTTTTGTCTCATCTGCAAATTTTGAAGTTGAGCCCTGTACACCCAAGTCACGGTCATTAATATAGATCAAAAAAGCTGTGGTCCTAATACCAATACCATGTACATTTCTCCAGTGCAAAGAAATAACTTCACCACTACTTTCCTGTCACTCAGCAATCTTTGTATCCATGCTGCTGCCACCGTCCCTTTTATTCAATGGGTTTCATCTTTGCTAACAAGCCTGTAATGTGGCACTTTATCAGATTGAAAGGCTAAGGCCAGTGTTTCTGCAATTTCCACCCCTTACCTCTTTCAGTAACCTTGGGTACGTTTTACCCCATCCTGGCAATTTATTAACTTCAGTATAGCCAGACTTGCTACATCCATTTTTTGGCCATCTTGGGTCTCAGTTATCTCCTCTTTCATTTCGGCATTGGTAGAATCTTCTTCCTCAGTACCAATTCCTGCCCATTTTAAGACCAGATCTGTGTTATCTCCACAGCATCATACTCCCACTTGGCTATCTACACCTGCACCCCATTAACCGACTTTACCACACTCCATGTATTCATATACATGTAAACCTAATTTAGACCTTATTGCATTCCATCTTACTCTCACCCCACCTAATACCTTACTAGTTTTTACTCAAGTGCTTTTTGTCTCTCCCAATTCTTTACACTGCTGCCACTGTGCACTGAAAGTGGGTGGGATGAGGTGATGGGAGTGAATGTTGAAGTGCTAGGTGGGTTCCAATCAAATGTGCTGCTTGGTCCTGGATGGTGCCGACTTCTTAAGTGTTGTTGGCGACGCAGTCATCCAGGTGAGTGGTGGGTATTGCATCACACGCCTTCCTTGTGCCTTGTAGATGGTGGCGAGGCTTTGGGGAGTCAAGAGGTAAGTTACTCTGCAGAATTCCCAGCCTCTGACCTGCTCTTGCAGTCAGAGTGCTTATATCGCTGGTCTAGTTGTGAAAAATGAAAATGAAATGAAAATTGCTTATTGTCACGAGTAGGCTTCAATGAAGTTACTGTGAAAAGCCCCTAGTCGCCACATTCCGACGCCTTTCCGGGGAGGCTGGTACGGGAATCGAACCGTGCTGCTGGCCTGCTTGGTCTGCTTTAAAAGCCAGCGATTTAGCTCAGTGAGCTAAACCAGCCCCTATAAAAATCGCTTATTGTCACGAGTAGGCTTCAATGAAGTTACTGTGAAAAGCCCCAAGTCGCCACATTCCGGTGCCTGTCCGGGGAGGCTGGTGCAGGAATCGAACCGTGCTGCTGGCCTGCTTGGTCTGCTTTAAAAGCCAGCGATTTAGCCGAGTGAGCTAAACCGGCTCCTATATGTTTCTGGTCATTGGTTGCCCCCAGGATGTTGATGGCAATACTGTTAAACATCAAGGGAGATGGTTAGATTCTCTCTCATTGTAGCATTAAGGCAACCTAATTCACAATAGTAGTTTGGATGTAAACAGGAGGGTTAAGTACAGACTCGGGTCTTATTGTGGATGAGCAAATTGAAGTAATTTGCCTTATCTTTAATCTGAGATCACAATGGAATAGTGCAAGTCTTACTATTTCTTCAGTTGCTCTATATAGAATGAAAGATTTACATTTGTATAGTTCCTTTCACAATCTCAGGATATTCCAAATCACTTTAGTCATTGAACTATTTTTGAAGCATCACGGCTCTAATGTAGGAAAAGCAGCAACCAGTTTGCACACAGCAAGATCCCACACAGCAAAAAAAACCCCAGATAATCTGTGTTTTAGTGATATAGGTTGAGGGTAATACAATATTTCTGATTTGAAATAGAAATCTTGACAGAATGAAGCTTCAGCATTACCACAAATTTGTTAAAGAACTATGGGTGGGATTCTCCGTCCCACCAACCCCATTTTCCGGCGCCGCACCCCCCCGCCAGCAGCAGGATTCCCCGTTCCCGCACCGGCCAATGGGGTTTCCCATTGTGGCCACCCCACACTGACGGGAAATCCGCGGGCGTGAGTGCACTGCCGGTGAAGCGGAGAATCCCACTGGCAGAGAATTCCACAGTATGTCCTCAAGCCAGAGAGAAGAATTGCAACCGATTTATGATCCCCCGGGATCAGAAATTAGGAAGCAATTCTGTATCCCTTGCCATGCAAATTTATGCATAGCGAAGAATACGAGGGAATCCTACTAATGGGCCGCCAATTTGGGCAGGTGGCCTGATAGTGAGGTCCCTCAGCCAGCCAATCCCCCCCACCCCCGGCACCACAAACCCTCACTCAGATTGCCTGGGTGCCCCATTCCACCAAGCATGGGGGTGACCCGACCTGCCTCCCCCAGGGACCCACTTAATAAGGATATCCCCCAGGACCCTATAACTGAAGGAGCCCCCGCCCCCCAGAGTGACCCCCTAACTAAAAGGACTCCCTGACTAGAGGTACCTCTGACTAGAAGGACACCCCCCTCCCCCCCCCCCCCCCCCCCCCCCCCGTGAAGAGACTCCTATCTGGAAGCGAGAGTGATGATGTGGAGATGCCGGCGTTGAACTGGGGTGAGCACAGTAAGAAGTCTTACAACAGCAGGTTAAAGTCCAACAGGTTTGTTTCAAACACGAGCTTTCGGAGCACTGCTCCTTCCTCAGGTGAAATGAGAGGTATGTTCCAGAAACATTTATATAGACAAAGTCAGAGATTCCAGACAATGCTTGGAATGTGAGCATTTGCGAGTAATCAAATCATTACAGATCCAGAGATAGGGGGTAATCCAAGGTTAAAGAGGTGTGAATTGTCTCAAACCAGGACAGTTGGTAGGATTTTGCAAGTCCAGACCAGATGGTGGGGGGTGAATGTAATGCGACATGAATCCAAGATCCCAGTTGAAGCCGCACTCATGCGTGCGGAATCTAGCTATAAGTTTTTGCTCGGCAATTCTGCGTTGTCGCGTGTCCTGAAAACCGCCTTGGAGAACGCTTACCCGGAGATCAGAGGCTGAATCAGAGACTGGAAGCTAGAGAGCAGTCGCGACAGGGACCATGAAAACAATTACAACTGTAACACTTATCTGGAGGCTCCACATGTCCATTCCTTAATGAAGAACAGCTATGACCTGTGTTTGAACCCCTCAGATCCATTAGCTGCAAGCCGCCCATTTCTTTCTTGTCGTGGGCTGTGATTGGCTGCTTCCACAAACCAACAGCAGGCTTGATTGATTCATCTCGCTTCATGGATGAGTGACTCTGAGTGGTAAAACCCCAGTGTTTACAAACATCACATCATTTTGTTTTAAGACCGCACGCCCCTAAATAGTTACCCGCTTGGCCTACCACAAGGCCATCCATGTCAGGGTCACGACATGCCCATGAGCCGCGCACATGTCATTAAGATCCATTTGCATTCATTTACATCCTCCCTGGCACGTGGTTGTGAACTTTGATCCCGTCGCCAGCGAGGCGCCGATGCTGATTTTCCCCCGACGCCCAATTCTCTGTCCCACCGGGAAACACGCTTCGGACATCCCGGGATGGAGAATCCAGCCCGTGGTTCATGATTGTTGTTACTCGTGAGCTCAAAGATATCTTTCTTGCGACATTATAAAGTAACCCAGAGCAATCAATTAAACTGAATCTTTTGACTGAAGATTTAGCTCCTAATTGCCAAATTAAACTGTCCATTTTTAAAGGATTCATTGTTATGAAGCAAGTACATTTGTCTAGATTTCCCAGCCAAAGATCAGTTTGAAATGTTCAACTATCATCAAAATTTCCATAACTGTAGTTAACGTTTTGCATATTGCTGTGCATTCAATTTAATTATTAATGCAGGGATTCAGTCAAAAATAAAATGGCACAGAGCATCAACCAAACAAAAAGATACATTATGCAGAAGCAATTACATTTCTGAAGCACGCTGTAATTTTCAAGATGGATAGGCAGATTATTCATTGGGGTTGAATGGAAAGTGGGTGGTTTGCATCAACAGAATTCAATTGAAATATCATGGGATGGGGTTTGATCTATGGGATTTCTTATAAGAATAAAGGGGGAAAGGGCGGCATATGGCGCAGTGGATAGCACTGGGACTGTAGCGCGGAGGACCTGGGTTCGAATCCCGGCCCTGGGTCACTGTGCGGAGTTTGCACATTCTCCCCATGTCTGCGTGGGTTTCACCCCCACAACCCAAAGATGTGCAGGTAAGGTGGATTGGCCATGCTAAATTGTCCCTTAATTGGAAAAGAAATAATTGGGTACTCTAAATTTTTTTTTAAAGAGTTAAGGGGGAATCCCATTTGGATTCTGCATAGTGATAACGAATGGGTTAGAGTTCGGTTTACAGGGATGTGGTGTGGTGATGTGGTGTGGATTAGCATACCGATTTTAAGTGCAATGGGACTAAATGGATGAGATTTAGTTCATTAGAATTCTTGCCAAGGGGAGCAAATTGTTTTTTGGATTGTAGCATTGAAATTCTGCTAATAACATAGATGTATAAATTTGAGAAAGCTGTAGAGATGTACTGTTTAATACTAATTCCCTAAGGATGCTTTGTCCCTTATGAACCTGAAGGTGTTTGTTTTCGATATTCTGACTTCACAGAGATATGAACCTGAGGAATTAAATGTTAAGCCATTTGCAGTTTTCTTGGTTTTAATATTATATGATATCCTGTTACCAAATAATATTCAAAATAGCAAATTTACACAGACAGACCAGAGTACACAGACTAAAGAATCTGATGTACTTGTTTACAACTGAACAGAAATATTGAGGAACAAGATGAGAAAGTTCATAGTGGGAAAATTGTCCTTTGTGGGAACTTTGGATGAAATATAAAAGCCTTTGTGATTTATTGGGTACAGTGTCCTTTCATTGATGGTGCATTGAGTACGTTTTGTCTTTTGCGAAACTCTCTGTAACAGTGTATTATTTTGCATTTGAAGCAGAGATTGAAATGTAGCCTTACAACAACAATAACAACTTGCCTCAAACATTGTAAAATGTTCCAAGGCCATCAGTCCTCAGTAAATCTGAAAACAAGGATAAGAATTTTAAGATCAAGGTCTGGGAGCCAATGTATATCTGAAAATATGTCAAAATTCAACATCTACAGTCTAGTTTCCAACCAGATCAATTAACTTACTGGGTGTCAATCCACCATATCTGCAAGTATTATAGTTAGAGTTTTTAGATAACTTGATTTACACTTTATACATATTTATAATTGAGAAAATGAACTAGTGTTGCTGTATGCAGTACTGTGTACCAAACATGATCAATCTTCATAATTTTACCATACATGTATCTGGAAGATGGATTAAACTATATTTCCTTCCCATCAAAAACTCTATACTAATTCACCGAAGGAAGCAGCCAATTTGATCATTGTAATAACCTCCACGAGGCCCACGGGGAAACAGTAATTGATCTCCCCTAGGGTTTGTGGACTGGGGCTCATAAGATCGAGCATAAAAGCCGGCCCTAGCTGGGACCAGCATGTTGGTTGCCCCAATGCGGACTGTGCAGTGCAGATAGTTGGCTGCCATGGGCAGTCTTATGTTAATTTAAATAAATCCTATGATCATCATATCACTGGATTCGTGGTCATTAAAATCATAAATGCATATTCTGACCTTTCTGGAAATGAAGCTTGTAATTTTGAATTTTCTGACATATGATATACAAATGATTGGGAAAAGCATTGCTGCATTGCAATTCTATTTCTAAACACCAAATTAAAAGAGGTGAGGTCCATTTGAGTTGTGGAAAAGGAGAATGAATGAAACAAGATTTAATTCACTGCTCGTTGAGCTGTTATAGAATCATAGAATTAACAGTGCAGAAGGAGGCTATTCAGCCCATCTAGTCTGCACCAGCCCTTGGAAAAAGCACCCCACCCAAGCCCACACCTCCACCCTATCTCGCAACCACACCTCACATTTTTGGACACTGAGGGCAATTTAGCATTGCCAATCTACCTAACCTGTACATCTTTGGACTGCAGGAGGAAACCGGAGCACCCTGGAGGAAACCCACGCTGTTATTGGACCATAACAAAATAATGGATTACTATATGAACAGCATTCATGGCTGTCAGTCATTTGAGGTGTCAATGGGTCATGAGAATTGCAGCGATATTAAATGATATCTGGGTCGAGGTTTTTCAGAAACGGACAGCACAGTAAGTAGTTCAATATTGATCCTCATAAGCAGAAAGAAACATCAAGAAGAGATCAGTCATTCCCGACCACCTTTTCATCTTCCACTGCCCAGATCTTGTACAGCATCAGCAAATGGTTAGGATGGTTGTGGTAATATTTGGAATGGCAAAAGGAAAAGCAAAATGTGGGAGTGTCTGCAATGGTCAAACCCCTAAATTTTCAGACATCATGTTGGCTAAGGTGAGGGCAAGAAGACAAAAGCCCTTTGATACCCAGACTAAAAGTCCCTGAAAGAGAAGGTTCAGGTAGCCTGGTGGACAGTGCCAACTCAATCATCCTACGAGTATCAATTCAGTACCGTATGTACTTTAATGATCTCACCAGGTTAATCAAGGTAAATTAAGGCACAAGTGCCCAAGCAGACATAGAAATAATGTCAAAAGCTTGACTCACTTCCACATTATCTATCTATGGCCACAAGGATAAAGGAAATGGTGAATGGGACAATTATGGAGCACAACATATCCTCACATCTCTCTGATGGTCAAACCTATACTGCCATTCCAAACTAACATTCTATATCACATTTCAAGCAACAATACTAAATCAAATTAAGTAGTCATGATCTCGTTTCTGGAACTTTGCTATGTGAAGATTAGCCACCGTGTTGCAGCTATTATAACAACGACTGCACTTTAAAATTTGCTAATTAGCTTGAAGGGCTTTGGATTCTTCTGAGGTGATGAACAGGATTATATAAGAGTATGTTCTTTTCTTTTTCTGAAGCATTTGAGTGAAAAGTGCATTGTTTTTACCTGACTGCATTATAACAAATGAACGTCCAGATAGATGGGTGAAATAAAATTGGCAATTAATCAGCAGCATGTCTAAGTGCAAAGGAAAAGCATGTACATGACCAAAGGCGAAAGGGATCTACAGGTGGAGTCATGGCAACCAGCAGGCACTCAATAGAAATGAGGAGGCAGCTCTATAACCCTTTGACATTGGCAAGGCATCGATTGATGGAACAGTTAAAGGAGAGTGGTCAGGTTTACAGTGGTAATGCATTGAATTGTTCAGAGTATTGGGAGTGTTTACAGTCTTCAGACATTTTGTTGTGAATTTCTGTCACCTGGAAAGGCTACCATTATATAAACTGCCCATTTTAATTTCACTGGTGGCAACAGAAGTGAAAGGGCAGTTTAATAAGAGGTGGCCAACGTCCAATGCAAATTTTATGCGCAGGTGAAAAGAATCTACCCCTCTGATTACTTGAAATGCTCCTAATGCTCAGACAGATCTGATTTGCAGATTTGAGTGCACCCTCTTCCATCCTAATAGTCACATAACACAATGATAATGGAGTTCTCTGCTAAGCATAGTAATCAAGATCTATGTATTAACCTACAACAGACCCAGATATTACGTGAGGGAAGCCTCACTGGTGTAGAACTCTGGGAACCATAGGTCTTTACCAAACTGCGTGCTATGCTTATGTCATGTCTCAAATGACTCAAAAATAGTAATGTTATTTGTAATGGTGTACTGTCCCACTGAGCTATATGCTAAAACAACCTCAACAACTAGAGAATTATTTTTAAGGCGGCTTTGGTTTAATGTACAGGAGCAGAAAGGGCTCCAGTGGCCCCATGTGACTGATTCCAATGTCTCCATCCCTCTTTCAAGTCTAGGCCATGTCTTCTGGTTTTGGACAAGGTGAAATAACCTGTACGCGTCCAAATTATCCTTTAGAATTCTAAAAGCTTCTGCTTGACAGTTTCTCTGGGCATCATGAAAGGATTATAGTTATAGTAGTTGAAGCATCGTGTAAACCTGTATTAATGATTTGATAATTTCATTGTTCCAGAGGATCTGCTGATTCATTTCTTTCTCTTAAAAAAAATGTTGCCCAAACGTGCATATTTCTTGTTTGCGTGGGCTTTCTCAGAGTATGTGGTAGACCGTCTATGTAAACATATGGGCATCATGAGACAAGCAGTGAACATAAACAATGTCCATTAAATGATCCTCACATGATCATAAACTGCCACGGTCGCCCTAATCCTTACTCAAGACGTGAACTGCCCATGTTTTATTAAGACTAAATATTGGTTTCTGGTCTCGTCCTTCACCAACTGACAGCCTGAAGTTTAATAGTCGCTGGTATTTATGATCAAGTGGTTCCTTTCCAGCTTATTTGAATAGAACAACAGGCAGCAAGACTAGTTTTTTAATAACCATGGATAAAGCTTGAAACTATAGCTCATGACCCGTTTCTATCATCTCCAAAAACCTGCAGATAAATGTAACCAATGAGAAAAATCCACAGATTTGGTTGTGTCTATATTGGATTTATAAGTGTGCTTGAACACATTTCTGGAGGCTTAATCACATGACTTTCAGCGTCCCTGCTCAGTCAAAATGTTTTCTCTCCCCTTTCTCGAATAGTTTTATAACTAATAAACAGAAATGTTCCAGGAAAATAAAGAATGCTGCTAGGCTGACGATAAGTTTCTGATATGATCAATGAACATCATTCCACTTACTACCTCAATTAGTAAGTTTTATGCACTGGAATGCACTAACTAAAAGGGTGGCCGAAGTCAGATTTCACATTGTGGGCAGGATTTTCTGGCCTCCACGGA
Organism: Scyliorhinus canicula; assembly: GCF_902713615.1. Lineage (NCBI taxonomy): Eukaryota > Metazoa > Chordata > Chondrichthyes > Carcharhiniformes > Scyliorhinidae > Scyliorhinus > Scyliorhinus canicula. Next base: position 150,352,357 of record NC_052156.1, read on the forward strand.
AGGGAATCCTAATTTACAATTGCGGAACCAGAAGATCCTGCCACTGGTCACTGCAAGCTGCCCTCCGTCACTGCAGAACACACCGCAGAGGGAGGAAAATTCGAGCCGGGTGAGAATTCATTGAGGTTTATGTGAGGTATTTGGAAGTTCGGGGCGGGTATGTGGTTATGGGAAGTTGTTGGGGTTTCTTGAATATGCTCACTTTCTTCTTGGATGGGGTGATGGTTTTGAAGGTTGGATTTGGGTGGAGGACGCAATGTTCTGGGGGGTTTTGTTCTTTATGCTATAATTGTTATGGGAAATACATGGCTCCATTTTGGAGTATATTGTTCCAATGGGTTTTGTTCGACTTTGTGTTTTTTTGTCAGTATTTTTCTTAATTCTGGCCGGGGGCTGTCCTGTGAGTTAGCGGAATGGTGGGGGTAGCTGCAACTCATTATCTTAGTTTTGATTTTGATTTTTGCTTTTGTTCTGTTTGAGTTAGGGTTAATAGAAGTAGGATTTCGAGTTTCTTTTGTTAGCCTCACTGTTATATGCATGTATATTTGGGTGTGATATTGTTTGAGGGCAGGGCTGGGGTTAGGGATAGTTTGCTGACGGTGACTACAGATTTTCCTTTGTTTTGTCTTGCTGGTGGGGTTGGTGGCCATCTTGGGTGGGCCTGGTGCCTGTATTCTCTAAGCAGTTTCTGGATGACCCCACTTGGTGGAAATGGCTGACTTTGAGGGGGAGGCCCTGAATTTGATTGGTCACCTGGAATATAAGGGGGGGGGGGGGGGTGAACGGCCCAGTAAAAAGTCGAGGCTATTTGCCCACCTGAAATGTTTGAGTGCTGATGTGGTGGGGTTTTTTTCCCAATTAAGGGGCAATTTAGCATGGCCAATCCTGAACATCTTTAGGTTGTGGGGGTGAGACCCACACAGACACGGGGAGAATGTGCAAATTCCACACAGACCGTGACCCAGGGCTGGGATCAAACCCGGGTCCTCAGTGCCATGAGGCAGCAATGCTAACACTGCACCACCATGCTGCCCTAATGTGATATTTCTACAGAAGACTCATTTGTGGATGAGGGGCCAGAGTAGGTTGCGGAAGGAGTGGGTGAGTCAAGTATTGCACTCGGGCTTTGATGGTAGGGCCCTGGGGACAGTAATTCTGATCAATAAAAGGACTCAATTTTTGGCCGCTAAGGTCTTGGCAGATCCTAATGGTAGGCATGTGATTGTTAGTAGATCCTTGGAGGGACCCTCAGTGGTCCCAGTCAATGTTTATGCACCAAATTGGGATGATATGAGTTTTATTAACAGGTTGCTTGCCTCTATCCCTGATTTTGACTTGCATCACCTAATTTTGGGGGGGGGGGTGATTTCTGTACGTCGGACCCTCCGGAGGAGAATTTGGCCAAAAGAGTTTTTGAAAGGGTTGTCCTTCCAATTGGTGGACAGGGAGAGGCGGGAGGAGTTGGAATCCCCGTTGGGCCCTGAGGAAATTACAAAATTGATTGGGTTAATGCAGACGGGTAAATCTTCCGACGTGATGGATTCCCCATTGAGTTTTACTAGAGATTTGCGGGTCAGCTGATCCCGTTGATAGTGGACACATTCAATGACTCCTTATCCCGAGGTTCGTTGTCCGTTACACTTGCACAGGCCTCAATTTCCCTGATCCAGAAGAAGGATAAGGACCCGACGGAATGTGGGTCACTTCAACCCATTTCGCTTTTGAATTCAGACTCCAAATTACTTGCAAATGTTCTGACACTGCAGTTGGAGAGGTGATCTCTGAGGCCCAGATAGGCTTCGTCAAGGATCGGCAATTGTCGGCCAATATACGTCGGCTGTCAAATATTACCCTTTCCCCCTCTCTAGTGCCTGAATCAGAGGTGATTGTATCTATGGACAGTGAAAAGGTGTTTGATAGGGTGGAGTGGGGATATCTCCTTTGAGATTCTTGAAATGTTTGGTTTTGGACAAAAGTTCATAAGAACATAAGAACATAAGAACTAGGAGCAGGAGTAGGCCATCTGGCCCCTCGAGCCTGCTCCGCCATTCAATTAGATCATGGCTGATCTTTTGTGGACTCAGCTCCACTTTCCGGCCCGAACACTATAACCCTTAATCCCTTTATTCTTCAAAAAACTATCTATCTTTACCTTAAAAACATGTAATGAAGGAGCCTCAACTGCTTCACTGGGCAAGGAATTCCATAGATTCACAACCCTTTGGGTGAAGAAGTTCCTCCTAAACTCAGTCCTAAATCTACTTCCCCTTATTTTGAGGCTATGCCCCCTAGTTCTGCTGTCACCCGCCAGTGGAAACAACCTGCCCGCATCTATCCTATCAATTCCCTTCATAATTTTAAATGTTTCTATAAGATCCCCCCTCATCCTTCTAAATTCCAACGAGTACAGTCCCAGTCTACTCAACCTCTCCTCATAATCCAACCCCTTCAGCTCTGGGATTAACCTAGTGAATCTCCTCTGCACACCCTCCAGTGCCAGTACGTCCTTTCTCAAGTAAGGAGACCAAAACTGAACACAATACTCCAGGTGTGGCCGCACTAACACCTTATACAATTGCAACATAACCTCCCTAGTCTTATACTCCATCCCTCTAGCAATGAAGGACAAAATTCCATTTGCCTTCTTAATCACCTGTTGCACTTGTAAACCAACCTTCTGTGACTCATGCACTAGCACACCCAAGTCTCTCTGAACAGCGGCATGCTTTAATATTTTATCGTTTAAATAATAATCCCGTTTGCTGTTATTCCTACCAAAATGGATAACCTCACATTTGTCAACATTGTATTCCATCTGCCAGACCCGAGCCCATTCACTTAACCTATCCAAATCCCTCTGCAGACTTCCAGTATCCTCTGCACTTTTCGCTTTACCACTCATCTTAGTGTCATCTGCAAACTTGGACACATTGCCCTTGGTCCCCAACTCCAAATCATCAATGTAAATTGTGAACAATTGTGGGCCCAACACGGATCCCTGAGGGACACCACTAGCTACTGATTGCCAACCAGAGAAACACCCATTTATGCCAACTCTTTGCTTTCTATTAATTAACCAATCCTCTATCCATGCTACTACTTTACCCTTAATGCCATGCATCTTTATCTTATGCAGCAACCTTTTGTGTGGCACCTTGTCAAAGGCTTTTTGGAAATCCAGATATACCACATCCATCGGCTCCCCGTTATCTACTGCACTGGTAATGTCCTCAAAAAATTCCACTAAATTAGTTAGGCATGACCTGCCTTTAACGAACCCATGCTGCGTCTGCCCAATGGGACAATTTCTATCCAGATGCCTCGCAATTTCTTCCTTGATGATAGATTCCAGCATCTTCCCTATTACCGAAGTTAAACTCACTGGCCTATAATTTCCTGCTTTCTGCCTACCTCCTTTTTTAAACAGTGGCGTCACGTTTGCTAATTTCCAATCCACCGGGACCACCCCAGAGTCTAGTGAATTTTGGTAAATTATCACTAGTGCATCTGCAATTTCCCTAGCCATCTCTTTTAGCACTCTGGGATGCATTCCATCAGGGCCAGGAGACTTGTCTACCTTTAGCCCCATTAGCTTGCCCATCACTCCCTCCTTAGTGATAACAATCCTCTCAAGGTCCTCACCTGTCATAGCCTCATTTCTATCAGTCGCTGGCATGTTATTTGTGTCTTCCACTGTGAAGACCGACCCAAAAAACCTGTTCAGTTCCTCAGCCATTTCCTCATTTCCCATTATTAAAACTCCCTTCTCATCCTCTAAAGGACCAATATTTACCTTAGCCACTCTTTTTTGTCTTATATATTTGTAAAAACTTTTACTGTCTGTTTTTATATTCTGAGCAAGTTTACTCTCATACTCTATCTTACTCTTCTTTATAGCTTTTTTAGTAGCTTTTTTAGGAACCAATCATATCCTGGATTTGGTTATTGTATAGTCCCCACTGCTAGTATTTGCATGAATGCCTTAAACTCGAGTTGTTTTCTGCTAAATAGGGGTATGAGGCAGAGATGCCCATTGCCTCGCTTCTATTTGCTTTAGTAATTGAATCGCTAGCCATAGCGTTAAGATCTTCTCGTAAGTAGAAGGGGATAAATCAGGAAGGGAGGGAGCATAGGGTGTCTTTGAATGCAGGTGACCTGCTTTTTTACATTACAGATAATGAGGCTACTTTGGAGTTTGGTTCCTTTTATGGTTATACGTTGAATTTGGACATAGCAATTACTTTCCGGTTAATATCCCAGGAAGGGGAGCCGGAAGGGGGATGCTTCCTTTTCGCCTCTAGCTTTTATTATGGGAATCCTAGTTGTTAATCAAGAGAGATATTAGGAACTTGGGTCCAGAAATTAGATCCAAGTTATGAGTTAAACAGATGGAGAGGGGGAAAACCTGCTCGCACATTGGTCAGAGGAATACACCCACACCTGGCCATGTTATATTTTCCCAATCAGACTTAAACTCGTTAGTGGGAATACACAGAATGCCCCAGGTGCATTGTCCTTTGGGACATCCCTGTATGACCAGCCATTAGCCCACTACAAAGTCTAATGGCCTTTGTCTGTCAATAGGAAGTTAGTTGAATATCAATAGCATGGCTCTCCTCTTTTGTATAAATTGGAGTGGACCATCAAACAACCAAGATAACAATGATAGGTTCAAGTCTGGAAACTCCAGAACACCTTTGTTTGAGGGGCTGGATGGAGCTCAGAGAGAGAGATAAAAAGAATCCTGTTTTGAACAACTGGAAGAGAAGGCTTTGGAACGTGACTGAGAGAGGTCATGAAAGTTGCCACCAAGGCAGGCTTTGGAAAATTGTTCTGAATGAATGCCCCTAAAAGAAGAAACATTCCTTTGCAAATGCAAATATTGCCTTTGTCTTCCAGTGTAAATGGCATGAGAGCTGCATGTTCCGTTTAAGTGCTGTTTAATGGGAACTAGTGTGTTAAGGTTAAGAAACGACATGTAATCTATTGGGGTTGAAATTTAAAAGTTAAAATTTTTTTTTTCTTATGTTTTCGTAAAATTTGTAGATGAAATAATCAAGCACTATTTCATATATTATCCTGGAACAGATTGATCTTTCCATACCTTAAAACTTCAAAAGATTATGGTTCTGGTCCAGTCTCTTAGCCACTGTCGAGAGCTGACCAGGAGTCATAACAGGGTGGCTCACGATTAGGCCTCATTCCATAAATTAAAAGATACTAGTCTGATGAATGGCATCAGGTAACCTCCCCCTGTCCTTGGGGGACAGGTTTCAGACAATTAAAATGAATGTCCTCCCAAGGTTTTTATTTATTTTTCAATGTCCCCATTTTTCTCCTTAAAACGTTTTTTTTGCCAGAGTTTTTTTTAAATTTAGAGTACCCAATTATTTTTTCCAATTAAGGGCAATTCACCTACCCTGCACATCTATGGGTTGTGGGGGGGAGACCCACGCAGACACGGGGAGAATGTGCAAACTCCACACGGACAGTGATCCAGGGCTAGGCTAGAACCCAGGTCCTCACTGCTGTGAAGCAGCAGTGCTAAACATTGCACCACTGTGCCGCCCTTTTTTGTCATCTACAAATTAGTGCCCTCTTTTATTTTGGTGGGTAAAACCCCTGAGGATCCATAGGGCATTTCCCCAGAGAAATGGACAGTCGGGTGGGTTAGCTCTGCCTAATGTGTTGATGTTACAGGGCTGCCAATATTGAGAAAGTGCTGGGGTGGCCTCATTGCGTGCCAAGTCCAGCGCCGGCCCTAGGGTTGCTGGCGCCCCGGGCAAGCTGAACTTCGGCGCCCTTCGGGGAGGCGGGGGGGCGGGGCGGCTGGAGGGGGGGGGGGGGCCGGAGGGGGCCCGAGGGGGGGGGGGCCGGAGTGACCACCGGCGAGCCTGGATCCATCCGCTATGTTTGTGCGGGGCGGCCTGAGGGAGGGCGGCCACCGCGCATGCGCTGGTTGGCACCGGCCCAACTGCGCATGCGCGGGACCCGAGTCTTTTACGCGGCGCCCCTAGCACATGGCGCCCCGGGCGACTGCCCGAGTTGCCGGTACCTTGAGCCGGCCCTGGCCGAGTCGGGCGTGACGAAGCCGGTGGATCACACCCTTCATGTCAGAGCAGTTTGAAATATTCCCCTATATTGCTGCTTCACTAAGATCTTTACTCCAATAAATCATCATATCAATCAATACTCATCTATCTGCAGAAATCTATAGCGTAGCACCCAACATGATCATTTTTTCTTGAGCTGAGCACTGCACTTTGCCTCCAAGCATTCTTTAGGAAGAGTCTGCTTGTTGTGATTGACCACTGAAGTGGGCAAACAGGAAATTGGAGTGCTTAAAGTCCTTTGGCAGATTATAGCTTTGTTGGGAAAATCTGTGGAAGTATTGTTATAGTCTGAACAATGCACATACTTTGACAATCATAGAATTTCAACAGTGCATAAGGAGGCCATTCGGCTCATTGAGTCTGCACCAATCATCTGAAAGAGCACTCCACCCAAACCCACTTCCCCGCCTTATCCCAATAACCACTAAACCTAACCTTCACATCTCTGGACCTAAGGGGCCATTTATCATGACCAATCCACCTCACCTGCACATCTCTGGACTGTGGGACAAAACCAGAGCATCCGGAGGAAACCCACGCAGACACAGGGAGAAAGTGCAAACTCCACACAGTCACCTGAGACCGGAATTGAACTGGGATCCCTGCGAGGCAGCAGCGCCAACCACTGTGCCAGTGTGCCACCCTATTAGTTGATCATGTGTCATGCATTCTTTGTTCTGTTTAGGTGTGACTTAAACTCGTATGCATTTTTTTGACAATACAGCTACAACATTGGCAATCTTGTGACTTCTTAACAAGAATCCTGGAGGTTTTCAGAAAAGTTTACCATCTGTAGATTGGAAGTGAAAGTACAAAAGAAGAACAACGAATGGGTGATATGGTGGCATTCTTCATCCTGCCAGATATGAGAACTGGTTACATAAGGACACCCTGGATTTATTATTATTATCTTTATTATTGTCACAAGTAGGCTAACATTAACACTGCAATGAAGTTACTGTGAAAATCCCCTAATTGCCACACCATGGCACTGTTCGGGTACACTGATGGGGAATTCAGGATGTCCAATTCACCTAACAAGTACATCTTTTGGGACTTTGGTACTGAAACATAGGACAGGGCTAAGTCATTTTATAAAAGCAAATTACTGCGGATGCTGGAATCTGAAACAAAAGGGAAAATGCTGGAAAATCTCAGCAAGTCTGGCAGCATCTGTAGGGTCAAAGCTTTGACAAAGAATCATCGGACTAGAAATGTTAGCTCTTTTCTCCCCCTACAGATGCTGCCAGACTTGCTGAGATTTTCCAGCGTTTCCCCTAAGTCATTTTATCCCTCAAGTGTATTCTGTCATTCAATGAGACCATGGCTGATCTGTGACCTGGCTGCATGGGCTCAATTCAGCGGACTCAAGTTAAAGTCCGCTGAATGGTGTGTTTAGCGGGGTGTTTCTCGGCGCTGCCGTGACTAGGGGGCATAGTCTACATGACACTTTGCTGGTATGGCCTCAGCAAGGAAACTCCCTGTTCAGGACACTCTTGAAGTAATTTTCTGCACTGATCAGCTGAGCAGGGCAGATGGGGGTGCCATTTTTAAAGGCAGCCCCGACTTTTGAACCCACCTCAGCATCCCTACCGCATCCTCTGGACCCCCCACCCACCTCCCATATTTCACCCAACGTACCTCTTCTGGCAGTGCCCCATTACCAGTGGGCCAGGATACCACCTGCCCAGTGCCCGACCACCCGGTGGCCTCAACTCCCCAGAAGGACTCACAGAGGTGCCGTCACTACTGATTCACGGCTTTGTGAACTAGTACCAAACAGCACCTGGTTGAGGCCTTGCTGGCGAGGCCATTGAATCCCGGATCCCGGCTGAACTGGGCAACTGCATATTTAAATGAGCTTCGTGGCATATTTAAATATATGCACCTGGACCTCGCCTTGTGAGAGCGAGATCCAGATCACACCGTGAGATTCCATTGAATCTCGCAAGACGTTTCAAGCATCGATTTTCAATGAAGACCACTCGCAAAATTCAACGGCCTTGACCCAACACCAAGTTGGGCTTGGTAATGCCGCTGAATCGCGCCCGATATATTTTAATACCTTCGGAAAACAAAAAAATGATCAACGTGAGTTATAAAATTAACAATTGATCAATCATCATTTATAGTTTGCAGAAGAGAGTTCCAAACGTCTACAAACTTTTGCGTGCAGCTTTTCCTAATTTCACTTTTGAAAGGTCTGGCTCTGATTTTTAGATCATGGCCCCTAGTCCTAGAATGCCCTCGGAGAGGATCATTAGACTTCCCAGAGAGCAATCATTGAATATATTCTCAGTTGAGATCGACAGATTTTTGATTGACAAGGGAGGGCAAGGGTCATGGGGGCAGACAGGAAATTCAAGTTAAGACCACAACTAGGTCAGCCACGATCTTATTGAATGGTGGAGCATTTCCTTCAAGGCTAATATATCATTGCTTTGGTGTGATGCTGAGAATGTCTCACAATATTCCTGGTGTGGTCTAATCAGGACTTTGTTTAGCTGAAGCAGGACTCCTATCCACTTGCACTGGAGTCCTGTAGAGGTGAGGGTAAGAGTTCCATCAGCCTTGTTTGAGTATTTACTGTGACATTTTAATGATATATGATCTGGGCCCTGAAGTCTCTTTGGGCCACCACTGTTTCTAGCTTCACACCATTTAGAAAGTGTGCTGTTCTGTTCTTTTGGGCTCTAATTGGAATAAAATCACATTTGCCTACATTGAAATCTATTTGCCGGATTTGCTTACAGTGCCTATCTTTGTGTCTGGTAAATTTAGATATGTGTTTTTTTTTATTCCAATGATACGATAAGTAGTTGACATCCTAAAATAGATCATGTGGGATACCTCTAATCAAATTCAACCAATTACAGTACTTGCCCATTTTCGCTCCTCTGTCTCCCGCTGTCAACATATTTCCCAACCAGGTCAGTCATTTACCTTCAATTCCACAGGCTTTAGCTTTGGCAAATGCCTTCGGGAACTCTATAGAAATAACATTCATGGACATTCCTTTGTCCATTTGAGTACTTACTGCAAGAAGTGGAGCTAAGGTCTAAATTCCAAAGATGTGCAGGCTAGGTGGATGGGCCATTCTAAATTGTCCCTTAGTGTCTAAAAGTTTAGGTAGGGTTATTGGGATAGGATGGAGGTGTGGGCTTAAGTAGAGTGCTCTTTCCAAGGGCTGGTGCAGGCTCGATGGGCCGAATGGCCTCCTCCTGCATTGCAGGGATTCCATGATTCCAAAGTGAGCAATACCCTACATTAAAACAGTGACTACAGTTCAAAATTATTTAATAGGTTGTAAAGCACTTTAGGTCATCATGAGGTTCTAAAGGGCGCTATAGAAATTAAAGTTGCAACCAATAATAGGGGAAGAGAATGTTGAACACGAACAGCACAGGACTTGGATACAGTACAGGCAGAAACCTGATGACCTCACCAGGCAGGGTAAGTGTGACATATTCCGAATATAATGCTCTTTGTGAGTCCCACCCAACAGTCTATCTCTCCTCCCACAATGAAAATGAAAATGAAATTTGCTTATTGTCACAAGTAGGCTTCAAATGAAGTTACTGTGAAAAGCCCCTAGTCGCCACATTCCGGCGCCTGGGGAGGCTGGTATGGGAATTGAATCCGTGCTCCTGGCCTGCCTTGGTCTGCTTTCAAAGCTAGAGATTTAGCACTGTGCTAAACCAATGTAACATCCTCAACTACTTAAGACTGTTTCCCTGGTAACTATCTCCACTGTATAGGATTCTATGCAGCAGTATCTTCAAGTGCATGGGGAATGGTTCTTTGCTAAAATCGAGCTGAACACACTGCAGTAAGTAATCAAATGTTTGTTGCAGGAGATATTGAAGAGAAGTTGTAGAGCAGCTAACAAAGGAAGAACAGATACTCTTCGAGAATCTCCAAGCTTAAAGAAAAGGCGATTGAACTACAGAGTAGGAAGCTTGACAGAGGAGGCAGACTGGGCTTGCCCAAATAATGGTTCATAGTCCCCTGCCCTTTCCTTCCTGTCCAATTTACAGTGCTGTCTTCACGGTGGCGCAGTGGTTGGCACTGGTTAGCACTGCTGCCTCGCGGCGCTGATGACTCGAGTTTGATCCCGGCCCCACGTCACTGTCCGTGTGGAGTTTGCACATTCTCCCTGTGTGTGTGTGGGTCTCACCCCCACAACCCAAAGATGTGCAGGGTAGGGGGACTGGGCACACTAAATTGCCCCTTGGAAAAAAAAAGAATTGGGTACTTCAAATTTTTTTAAATGCTGTTTTCAGACAAGTTACACACTCTTGTCATCCCTTGGAAGATTAAAGTTATGCACTAGCTGAAACCTTTTTGTAAAACAGGTTGTACATGAATGATTTAATTATTGTTCCTTATTATATCTTTCAGAAAAAGAATACTGTCAGGAATGATAGATGTCGCAGTTCTTGGATAATGAGTTTAACAGCTTACAAAAATTGGCAAAACATCCCAAATGTATGAGGTCCTTCTGTACAGTTCAGAAAGCATACTTTCTTCGAGAAACTGGAAATTCTGGAGCTATCAGCTGTGCAGCCTCTCACAACAGAAGACCTACTTCAACCATAGATTGTCTTGTGAACGCTCAGAGTGCTGCTGTGCTTAGATTTGGCTGAGCTGTCGTCACCTCCACAAACAGATTCATACAAACATAGAAAATTGACAGGAAAATAACAGGTGATTCATCAAGCTTGCCCCACACCATGGTGGCCTGAGCATCGTTATTATGCATTTCTTCCTCCACAACAACATAATCTGCTGGGAGAAGCAAAGAAAAAGAGAAAACGCAGGGCCAATGAGGAAAAAGAAATAGCCTGGAAAATTCCTCTCAAGGGCAGCACAGTGGCCCAGTGGTTAGCACTGCTGCCTCACGGCACCGAGATCCCAGGTTCGATCCCGGCTCTGGATCACTGTCTGTGTGGAGTTTGCACATTCTCCCTGTGTTTGCGTGGGTTTCACCCCCACAACCCAAAAATGTGCAGGGTCGGTGGATTAGTCACACTAAATTTCCCCTCAATTGGGAAAAAAATGAATTGGGTACTTCAAATTTATTTAAAAAAATAAAATTCCGAACGACTACATCAGATGACCAAAACGAGCCTAGGAGATGACATGAACCAAGTGTTATCTATAAGGACATTTACTTTCTATATGATTCACATACAGTATGCAGCTACTTCTCCTTTGGGTAAACAAGAGACAACTTCGAGATACTTGTGAGAAACTGAGCCAATGTTATAACCAGATACAATTATTAGAGGGCAGCGTAAATCAAAGTTGGACAAAACGAATCACAAACCACGACGAATAGGAATTCCGATAAATCCCCCACTCCCACTCCCCCTCCCCCCGCCCCACCCCAGCCTGCCAGAAGATCGCGCAAAACAGGATTTCAGGTAAGAAACCGGGGACGGAGAGACAATCCGACACAAATCGCCACTCTGAGGAAATTCAGCCCCCATCATGTGGCCAAATAGGTTGATATTCAGCCTGTAAATCTTTCCAATAAACCTGACGGTATAGGAGGCGGCAGCATTTCCTGGTCAGCCATACTGCAGATGGCAAACCACTGCAGTACTTTGCCAAGCGTAATAATGGACCAATCCAATGGAAGTCCATGGTTGCCAACTACCTCCTCGGGCATGGTAGGAAGAGGAGGATATTCAATCCGTCCTGGTGGATGATACTCTATTATTTCCAACTCTCTTCCTACGCTGACAGTCTGTTTGACTTTGTACCATTCTCCCTATTCTCTTCAATGTTCTAATTGAGCTAGGATACTGAGGTATTTCATGTGGAAGCAAAGAAGTAGTGGGGTGTAATCACCCTGTCGCCAGTAATTTTTGTCATGTTTTACTGCCTGTAGCAGAATTCATTGTGGATTTTTCTCCTCATGCATTGTCAATATGTGGAAAAATCTACTCTTCTTTTCTTTCGACAGTGGCTCAAATTTACATGACTGTAAATTATTTCATTTTGCATATAATTGAACCACTGCACGATGACTAAACACCAATTAAACCAATTATAAAAGGTTGAACCTGACTAAAGTAAGCCAATCTACAATTGTTCACATCAAACACGAATGCAATCCATCTGTGCAAAGTCATAAAGTTAAATATAGCTTCGATATACTGATTATGTTTGTCACATAACCATTTAGCAGCAATGTACCATCAAGCAGTGTGTTTGTTTTGTCAGCTACGATGCAATAGTAAGTAGAGAACAAATAAAAAAACATCTCATGCTCAGGTATTTTTTTTAAGGAATTCATATTTAAATCATTATCAACAAAATTATGCTTCTGATTTATTCAGTCAGTTGCCTAAATGGGTAAATGAAGTTAGCATACAGATCATCAACCATGATCTAATTGAATGGTACAGCAGGCGCGAAGGACTGAAAGCTCTACTCCTGCTCCTAATATTTTCCTCTGTTAATCCTCCACATTATATTTGGTACACTCTCGAATGGTCACTGAAGCATTGAATCATTTCTCCCAGGCCCCAGGAATTACAAGCATCCCACTTTAATTTGTATCCAACTGGATCCAGATGCCCGCAGATCCACTCTCAATGGAGATTTCCCAATACATCCATTTCCCAAACGCAGAAACAAATTTCACAAAGGTCCTGTGCTCTATTTGAATTTCTAAGAATTAAGTGTGCGCCTAGCTGCAAACGTTTGGAGATATGCAAATCCATGCATAAAATATTTGATACATTTTTTTATTCATTCGTTAGCCATGAGGGTAGTTCGCAAGACCAGAATGTATCATCTCTAATTGCCCTTGTGAAGATGGTGAGCTGCCTTCCTGAATCACTGCAGTCCATATGGTGCAGGTACACGTACAATGCTGTTAGATCGGAAGTTTCTGGATTTTGATCCAGCGATGAGGAAAAAGCAGTAATACATTTCCAGGTCAAAGTGTAACTTAGCAGGTGGTAGTGTGACCATACGCCTTGCTGCTCTTGTTCCAGATGGTGAAAGCCATAGGCCGCGTTCACGACGACCTTCCCGATTTTTCACGGGAGCGGAGAATTCCGCCCAGTGTGTGAGAAAGAGAGTGCATGCATGAGAGATATGTGAGAGAGAGTTTGTGTCTGGCTCACTCCCAGTCTCGTGGTTTTCACTCACCGTCACCTCCACCACACCAACACATACACTCACCATTCACACACAGGCTGGTTGTGAGCCAGTCACACACACTCTGATCCTCTCACACTCTAATGGGCATCTTTATTAATTACTCTTTTTTTAAATGATTCCAGACTTTTTCCTCAGCAAGTTGCTTCTGTTCTTAATGTTTAATGTTTTGGCAATCTTTATCTTTCCAAAATTTGCTTATGGGGACCTTGAATGAGATAAAAATTGAAATGTGGCTTCCCACACAAAAAGGTTAGAAAGATTATTATATGCAAATATATTTGACTAGGTGTAAAGGCGGCAGGGGGAGTTCATGCCGAACCTGCTTCATTGTTATTGGGCGGCGAATGTGGATAAGGTGTGGCAGTGGTGGGAAGGAGAAGGAGTAGAGTGGGTTAGGATAGAGGAGGAATCTTGTAAGGGGTCTAGTTTGAGGGCTATGGTGATGGCAGAGGTGCCGATGGCTCCGGGTAGGTATTCAGGGAGCCCGGTGGTGCAGTCCACGGTGAAGATATGGAATCAGTTCAGGAGGCATTTTAGAGTGGAAGGTATGTCTGTGTTAATGCCGCTGTGCATGAATGATGGGTTTGAGCCGGGCGGGGGTTATGGATAATGTATACAGGAGGTGGAAAGAAGTGGAGCAGGTCAGACTTCTACAACAGTAAAATTGGCACTTCTCCCGGACTAATTCATCAACCGTTAATGGGCTAGCATCGAGGGCAGCACGGTGGCACAGTGGTTAGCACTGCTGCCTCATGCCGGATGGACATCAGTTGGACACCCCGGGGGTCCCCACTCAGGACACTAAGGGTGCCCAACTCCTCATATTCCTGTCTACCTGTGACCCCATCCATTCCAACTACTCAGACCCAGGAGGGTGCAGCTGAGTGGGAGGCCCTTATCGTGCCAAAGTCCTCTAGGCCTTGGGCCACCTGAGGATGTCCACCAAGGTCATCACAATCATCGGGACGTGGGAGTCAGCACGCTGTCTCCACCTCTGGTGTGCATGTTGGGGCTGCAGCCAGGCATAGTGGTACGGTAGGAGAATTAAGACATATTGAAATCATTTTTGGGTCAAGGTTGAGCATCCACTGTGTAAATATTGCATTTTCTTTAATGCATTAGATGTTTATGTGAATGGTTTGGTTGAGTGGCAGTCTGATTATGTACATAGGAGTCCTTGCATTTCAAGGTATAGCCAACCTCCCTCACTGTGATAGTCTCCCTTTGTGAGATTCACATTCATGTGATATCGACCTCACTGAAGATAATTTCTGCACTATTTTATTCAGTCATTGAGATGTGTTAAGATATTTTTGGAAGTCTGTGCTTAATGTGTTTGTAACTCATTTTCCTCGTGACACTATTGAGTTATGGTAACCCAGCTCCCTGGAGTGATTAGCAGCACAATGCCAATCTCTTCAATGTTAGCACCAAAGGACAAGACTTGGAAGGGAGGATGAAATCCCAAGCATGACCTCATCTGCCTGGCCGCTGTAGTTTCTCCTTAGTGTGTGGTGACAACTGCATCAAGTAAGTTGCTGCAACATTCTCGCAGTCAGCTGTTTCAATGTTCACTTCCCAGAGCGAGTGCACACATAGTGTACCGCTGCCCTTCTTAGATATCCTGGCTGGTCAGCTCAGTCAAGAAATGCTGAACTTGCTTTCGATGTCACTGCTTGGACATCCCTTTTTAATGTAATAGAGTGGCATTAAGGGACACGATGAATGTTGCCATTTCCTGTGGCTTTCACTTTACTCTTCCTGGAATCTGGTCGCAATTAAAGTAGCGTGGACATTGTGCATCCTCAATGGCATTGTCCCGTGAAAGCTCACCTCATCACCCTCTTCAGGTTCCTGGCCCTCCTGCTCTTCATTCTCCACTATTTTATCCCCTGGTAAGTGATCCCCTCTTTGAAGCTCCAAGTTCTGAAAGATACCAAACACAGCAATGATGCGGGAGACCCTATCTGGAGTGTATTGTAGTGCCCCACCTGATCCAAACATTGGGAGCACATCTTCCGAATGTTAACATAGAACATAGAACATTACAGCACAGAACAGGCCCTTCGGCCCTTGATGTTGTGCCGAGCCATGATCACCCTACTCAAACCCACGTATCCACCCTATACCCGTAACCCAATAACCCCCCCTTAACCTTACTTTTTTAGGACACTACGGGCAATTTAGCATGGCCAATCCACCTAACCTGCACATCTTTGGACTGTGGGAGGAAACCGGAGCACCCGGAGGAAACCCACGCACACACGGGGAGGACGTGCAGACTCCGCACAGACAGTGACCCAGCCGGGAATCGAACCTGGGACCCTGGAGCTGTGAAGCATTTATGCTAAGCACCATGCTACCGTGCTGCCGTAATGGTTCTGTCGTGCTGTGAGCTGCATTGTACCTTGTTTCCAAAGCATTCTGAGGCCAATGCACGGGTGTCATGAGCCAGTGTTGCAGTGGTACCCCTTATCCCCAGGCAGCCATCCCTATAGATACTCAGGCCCTTTGAATATCTGAGGCACTTGGGAGTAACTCAGGATGTGTGAGTCATGGGAACTCAAGGAATACCAGGCACAAACGTACATTGTGTGCTTTTGATAATCACACACCACTTGAACATTGATGGAATGAAACCCTTTACGGTTGATAAACATTAGTTATGTGGGTGCAGCTGGTTGCACCGTGCACTCTTACATTAACACTGCAATGAAGTTACTGTGAAAAGCCCCTGGTCGCCACACTCCGGCGCCTGTTTGGGTATACTGAGGGAGATTTCAATTCACCTAACAGCACGCCTTTCGGGACTTGTGGGAGGAAACCGGAGCGCTCGGAGGAAACCCACGCTGACATGGGGAGAACGTGCAGACTCTGCACATACAGTGAGCCAAGCCGGGAATCGAACCCAGGTCCCTGACGCTGTGAAGCAACAGTGCTAACCGCTGTGCTAATGTGGTAGATGTGATCCACAAGAACTCAGGAGTGCCAGACAAGGTCAGACGAGTGCAGCATTGTCTCTCATTCATCCGCAAGCAGTTTTGTTCTTGCGGTGACTCTCCTCCGCTCAGGACCACAGGCGGCACCTCCTCCTGAAACTGTGCTCAGGATAGCGGCTCCTTCTTCTCCTCCTCCATTCTATTAAAACCCTAAAAAAAACTGCATCGATCCATAATTGCTTTGTCCTCCTCTCTGAAGTGATGGATGGAATAGATTCATGAATAGAGGGTGAAATGAAGCTCACAATCTTGAACCACAAGCAACTGTAATGTTCTATAGTGGCTTCTGCCCTACTGGCCTTATTGCTGATACAGCCTTGTATCCGAGACAGCAAGGTGACCAAGATGCCTTCCCTGAGACTTGACATCTGAATACCACAGAGGCTGGAGAAGGTTTGAATGACATGTGCAATTTGACCTAGCTCAGTGTTCCAGTTTCAGATCTGGAATACTGGTTAACAATAATTTGCTCATGTTGAATGCTTGGATGCCCTTTGGCTCATTATGAATGCCAATTCTGGAAAGCATATGAAAGTATCCTATTGATCGATGCCATTTATGCAGCACCTGTGTCTGTTTAATGGTTGGCTGCATTCTCAAAGTTTACATTCCTCTGTTTTAATGTTGAAATGCAGCGGCTGTGATGGTAAACAGTGACTGCAACATTTCCCTGTTATTGCCTGCCAAAAAGCACGGCCACAATAGCTAATTTCTTGAGGAGTTCTTCCAACTTTCTCTCATTGCTGACTCCATTTTAATCCAGCGGCACCAAGAAGTTCAAGGGTTCCCCGAAAGGGTCCCTCAGTCCAGCTGCCTCAGTACAAGGGCTCCCCCAGAAAGGGTCCCTCAGTCCAGCTGCCTCAGTACAAGGGCTCCCCCAGAAAGGGTCCCTCAGTCCAGCTGCCTTGGTACAAGGGCTCCCCCAGAAAGGGTCTCTCAGTCCAGCTGCCTCGGTACAAGGGCTCCCCCAGAAAGGGTCCCTCAGTCCAGCTGCCTCGGTACAAGGGCTCCCCCAGAAAGGGTCTCTCAGTCCAGCTGCCTTGGTACAAGGACTCCCCCAGAAAGGGTCCCTCAGTCCAGCTGCCTCAGAGCCTTCCATGCAGACTCGCTTCTACTTGCGATTTATAACTGCGTCTTTAGTTCGACAGTGCAAATTATTGCAAGACCTGCTTCGCTGCTCGCTGTGGTAGCATGGTCCATTTAAGGAGGCAGGCTACACAGACCATGTGACTGGCTTGGGACCAATCACATGAGAGCATGCGAACTCCAGCCAATGGGGGGGTTTGCGTGGGTCCCTGGGAGCAGGACTCCAGGCAGTGTGGACCAGGGAGCAGAAGTGTAAAGACCAGGGGCGGGGGGGGGGGGCGGAGAATCGCCGAGAGGCGGTGTGAATCCCGCCCCTGCCGTCTGCCGAATTCTCCGGTGCCGGGGTTTTGGCGGGGGTGGGAAGGATGCTGCGCCTGTTGGCAGGCCGCCCGGCAATTCTCTGGCCTGTGATGGTCGAGTGACCGCCCGTTTTCGGCTGGTCCCGTCGGCGTATATTACACCAGGTATTTGCCGGCGGGACCTGGCTGTGCGGGCAGCCTCTGGGGTCCACTGGGGGTGGGGGGATCTGGCCCTGGGAGGTGCCCCCATGGTGGCCTGGCCCGCCATTGGGGCCCACCAATCCGCGGGCGGGCCTGTGCCGTGGGGGCACTCTATTCCTCCGTGTCGGCTGCTGTGGTCCTCTGCGACGGCCAACGTGGAGATGATCCCCCATGTGCATGCGCTGGGATGACGGCAGCACACATTGGCGTTCCCACGCACGCGCCAACTTGCAGTGGCTGGCGGAGGCCATCGGCACTGGTTGGTGTGGAGCCAAGCCCCTTCCCCGCCAGCCGGCGCGAAGCAAACCACTCCGGCGCCGGCCTAGTCCCTGAAGGTGCGGAGGATTCCGCACCATTGGGGCGGCCCAACACCGGAGTGGTTTACGTCACTCCTTCGCGCTGGAGTTGCCCGCCCCGCCAATTCCCGCAGAATCCCGCCCCTGTTGTATAGTGTTCTGTACCTGCTGTGTAACTGCCTTAGCTTTCATCGACGAACCTCTCAGTGTATATCTCGAGCCGCCATACTCTCTCTCTCACTGTCCGCCGCCCAGACATGGAACCTCATGATGTGCAGGTGGAGCTCCTTCCTGTAATTTCCCAACCTCCCCCATTAATACTGGATCCCATTGTTTTTATGGTTAACACTCTAACCCTTCCCCTTGAACTTTTGATATGCCCATCTGTCATATGGACCTCTACCCTCCCCATCTAGAGGCTGTGGACACAGTCACCTACAGCGGATACTATCCTCCCCTGAAAGAAACTTCACATACCAGACCGTAAACACCCCCCCCGCGCTTTATTTCCCAAATACAGGTTGCACATGCCTCCCATAACCATTAACATTCCATCTGTGGACTAGTACAGAGAGAGAAGTTCATGGAAACAGACTGTGAAAACACACTGCACACCAAGCTGTGCATTAGTCCAATTCAACGCTCAGCACTTGCATCTCCCTGGAGCAGAAGTATAATGTGGATGCCGTGTATAGCCCATGTAGCATGGATTGTTGAATCCAAGGAATGTCTATACACCTGACTGTGAGTCCAAGGGCTGTCTGTCTCCGAATGGTGGGACCAAGGACAATCTGTACTCTCTGGGTGCAATTCAACCCCTGCATTGTGCCCGATCCGGGCGTGACGGGTGAATTGCGGGAGAGGCCAAAATTGAGATTTTCAGGGCAGCACGGTGGCGCAGTGGGTTAGCCCTGCTGCCTCACGGCGCCGAGATCCCAGGTTCGATCCCGGCTCTGGGTCACTGTCCGTGTGGAGTTTGCACATTCTCCCCGTGTTTGCGTGGGTTTCGCCCCCACAACCCAAAGATGTGCGGGTAGGTGGATTGACCACACTAAATTGCCCCTTAATTGGAAAAAATGAATTGGGTACTCTAAATTTATAAAACAAAGAAGAAGAAAAAAAATTAAAAAAAAAAAAAAAAAAAAAAAAAAAATTGAGATTTTCACCAGGCATGAACCATGTTTTAAAGTAATAATCTTTATTGTCACAAGTAAGCTCACATTAACACTGCAATGAAAATCCCCAAGTCGCCACACTCAGGTACCTGTTCGGGTACGCAGAGGGAGAATTCAGAATGTCCAATTTACCTAACAAGTACATCTTTGGAGAACTTGCAGACTCCGCACAGATGGTGACCCAAGTCAGGAATTGAACCTGGGACCCTGGCGCTGGGAAGTAACAGTGCTAACCACTGTGCTACCATGTCATAGACAGAGATGAGGAGAAATTTCTCACACACACACTCTCCCCTTCACGTCTCAGTGGCCTAAGTGGTGAAACCCCAATGTTTATAAATATGGACCACATCAAAGAGATGTAAGTGCACTAAGTGCATTCCAATAACTCAAGCATGTGATTTCACTGAACTTATCTTTCTGTGATGTGGTCAATGCTTGCAAACAATTGGGTTTCACCACTTAGGCCACTGAAGCGTGAAGGGATTTTATTATGGGCCAGGGTTTACAAACTCCAAAGTATATTATGGAGTTCACCTGACCTATAACTTTTTGTTCAATTTGGCGAGGATGAGCACAAGAGCCTTCCCTTCAGGTGTGATTCAACAGTCTTCCCAGACACTTTCATCAAAATGTGGAGATGCCGGCGTTGGACTGGGGTGGGCACAGTATGAAGTCTTACATCACCAGGTTAAAGTCCAACAGGTTTGTTTCAAATCACTAGCTTTCGGAGCACTGTTCCTTCTTCAGGTGAATGAAGAGGTGGGTTCGAAACATTTATATAGACAAAGTCAAAGATACAATACAATACTTTGAATGCGGGTCTTTGCAGATAATTAAGTCTACAGGTCCAGGCGGAGCAACTGGAGAGAGGGATAATCACAGGTTAAAGAGGTGTACATTGTTTCAAGCCAGGACAGTTGGTGGGATTGGTGAGACCATGCAGATGCTGCGACAACAGGTGAATGGACATCGTGCGACAATTGCCAGGCAGGAATGTTCCCTTCCAGTCGGGGAACACTTCAGCAGTCAAGGGCATTCAGCCGCTGATCTTCAGGTAAGCGTTTTCCAAGACAGCCTTCAGGACACCCGAAAACACAGCCGAGCAGAAACTCTGGGGAACGATTTTGGCGCGGAAGCTGGGAGAATTCCATCCGCACTCTCTCACCCACTCTCACATACACACACTCTGGGTGGAATTCTCCGACCCCCTGCAGGGTCGGGGAATCGCCCGGGGCCTGCGTAAATCCCCGCCCCTGCCGTGGCCGGAATTCTCCGCCACCCGGGAATCGGTGGGAGTGGGAATCACGCCCTGCCGATCGGCGTGCCCCCCGCGGCGATTCTCCAGCCCGCGATGGGCCGAGGTCCCGCCTTTGACAGGCAATCCCGCTGACGTGGTTCAAACCACCTCTGTTCTGGTGGGATTGGCGGCGTGAGCGTGCCCCCGGGGTCCTGGGGGGGGGCGTGGGGCAATCAGACCCCGGGGGTACCCCCACGGTGGCCTGGCCCACGATCGGGGCCCACCGATCGGCGGGCGAGCCAGTGCCGTGGGGGCACTCTTTTTCTTCCGCTGCCGTCACGGCCTCCATCATGGCGGAGGCGCATGCGCCAGTGGTGACGTCAGCGTCTGCTGACGTCCCGGTGCATGTGCGGACTCAAGCCTTTCGGCCAGCCTCAACGCCGGCTGGCGGGCGCCAAAGACCATTGGCGCCGGTTTTGGTGCCAGTCGGCGTAGTGGGAGCCACTCCGGCGCGGGCCTAGCCCCTAAAGGTGCGGAGAATTCTGCACCTTTAGGGAGGCCCGACGCCGGAGTGGTTGGTGCCACTCCACTATGCCCGGACCCCCCGCCCCGCTGGGTAGGGGAGAATTTCACCCTCTGTCTCTCGTGCATTCTCTCCCCCTAGCACAGTCTCTCTCTCACACACACTCTGTCACAAATCTGCTCTCACACACTCACGCACACTCTCTATCTCGTGCACTCTTTTGCACAGTCTTTCTCTCACACACATTATCCCACACACACACACTCTCTCACTCACTCTCACACACACTCACTCTATCCCTCGCGCACTCTCTCCCTCTAGAAGTCTCTCTCTCAAACACATGCTCTGTCTCACCCACTCTCACACATACTCTCTATCTCTCTTGCACACTCTCTCTCTTGCATGGTCTCTCTCTCTCGCACCCACTCATACACGCACACAATCTCTCTCGCACAGTCGCTCCCTCTCACAAACTGTCACACACACTCTATCTCTCACAATCTCTCTTGCGCAGTCTCTCTCTCACACTCACAGATTATTTCACACACACTCACACATTCCCTCACACACATACACACATTCTCTCACGCATACACATACTCTATATCTCTTGCACGCTATCTTGCAGTGTCTCGCAAACATTATCTCAACACACTCTCTCACACACAGTCACTCTCGGATTCCCTCTCCCGCACACTCACTCTCTCGCACGCTGTCTCATATTATGGTCCCGGACCAGGATCAACAGTTGGTAGGATTCCGGACAGAAAATCCAACGTTTTATTTAATTTGTAAGACTGTGAGGAAAGGACATTTCATTCCAGGAATGACTCCACGCACAAAGAGGGTTAGGGTATACTGAAACAAACTTTATTGTGAACACAATCTTAAAACTAACTTTAACATCATAAAGAAAATAGCTTTTGATTACCAGTTAAACAATGCTTTTTAAAAAAAAAAAATCCTATTAAGGAGCAATTTGGCATGGTCAATCCACCTACCTTGCACATCTTTGGGTTGTGGGAGTGAGACCCACACAGACACGGGGGAGAATGTGTAAGCTCCACATGGACAGTGACCCGGGGCCCAGATCGAACCCGGGGCCAGGGTCAAATCCGGGTCATCGGCGCCGTGAGATATCTGTGCTAACCACTGAGCCACCATGCCGCCACCAGTTAAACAATGTTTAACGATGAAATGAAACACTAATTCCTAACTGCTATCTTTTATCTCCACTCTAGCAAAACCCATCTCAAGTTAAATTCCACTTTTAAATATAGTTAGCAGACCCAGGAATACTTTCTGTAAATAGATGTCTTGGATAAACCACTTTGAGAGAGATATCCTTCAGGAACCCACTTGCAGATTATTGCCTGCATCAAACTATTGTTTAGCCTGCCAGCATTTTCATAAACTTGTTCTGTTCAAAGGCAAAATCTTTTCATTTAAAGTTCTTTAAGAGAAACTGCTAATCTGTTCACAGTCAAATCTTTAACTGAACTCAAATTCAACACCTGACTGCCACCCATCAAGTACATCATCTTACCAAAGTTAAACACAACGGGCAAGATTCTCCGTCGGCTGATGTCGGAATCACAAAATACTATCGGGCGGAGAATAACACGTCAGTCGAAAATCGAGGTTAGCGTCGGCTGATAAACAGAATGCCATGCTCCAGTTCCTCAACGGCAGTGTGAATGGGTTCTACGCTCCACCCAACCCTTCAACAGGATGTGCATGCTCCAGCACAACCATTGCCAGCATCCTGACTGGGATAAAGGTCAGCATGCATTGGAATTGCATGAGTTTTTCGTGGCATTGGTTCTAGCTCATTAATGGGACCTGAATCACTCTGAGACCGGCACTGCTTTTGCCAACATAGAACACTCGTAATTCAGTCCCGGCGTCGGCACGTAGTCTCTGAAATTGAGAATTTAGGCCATGTGTCTAATTATCTACTCCCCAGCGAATCTTCTTGATACCAACAAAATTCCATTGGTCCAACATTTACGAAGCTTTAATTATCCCTTGTAGCCAAAGTGTCCGCTTGTCTTGAAAAGAAGGATTCTTTTTTAAAAAACATGACTGCAGCAGTCATACACACACTAATCCAGGATTTTAACTCTTACTGCACCAAATACATATAATACAATATATCTGTAATTCCTGCATTCATCACACTCACACACACACACGCTCTCTCTCAGTCTCTCTCACACATACTGTCACACACATTTTCTCTCACACACACACACTCCCTCACACATTTTCTCACACAGACACTTTCCACACACTCTCACTCACACATTCTCTCTCACATGCACACTCCCTCTCTCACACGCAATCTCACAGATACACTCTCTCACTAATTCTCTCACACACAATCTCACAGATACACTCTCTCTCACTAATTCTCTCAAACACAATCTCACATATACACTCTCTCTTGCACACTCTCTCACAAATTCTCACACACACATTCTCTCACACGCACATTCTCTGTCACACGCACACTCTTGCACACCCTCACACACAATCTCACACACACTCACACACACATTCTCTCATGCACATTCTCACATGCACACTCAATTTTGTACACACTCTCTCACACTCCACACACACATTCTCTCACAGCACACTCTCTTGCACACACACACACCTTAGGTGCAATTTAGCAGAAAGATTTCTAAGTGCCATTTTGGCCGTGATTGGCAGGGTGTTTCTCGATGGCTGCATAGGTGAGATCACGGCACGTCTTCAACGGCACTTAGTTCTGGAAATGAGCCTCCATGTGCTTCTTGCCATTACTGGCTATCTCACCCTCTGGTTTGCCAACTTGCACTTTAGCATCTCGCCGCTAACAGGCCAGTTAACACACGAGCACGGCAGCGCGCAGACCTGCTCCTCACTTCTTCAATACTGTGGATGCAAGATGGGTTATCCTGTTGCCCCGAGGGGATTGGAGGACCAGCAGCGGGGTCAACAATACCTCCTGGGAGGCAGCGGCTGTCAGTGCGGGCAGCATGACCAGGGAGATCACTGTCCAATGTAGGAAAAAGACCAACGACCTCCACCGAGCTGCAAGGGTAAGTTACCACCTCTCTCCTGGCAACAGTACCCCCTGCCACCCCTCAAATTCCCAACCATCACACCCCTCCCCCAACCCACCCAATCTGGCACACCCTCTCCACCTAGTCCAGCCCAGCCCACCCTCACACCCTTCAGATAGAGGACTGAGGCAGTTCGAAATGCTGCTGCACAGGTGCTTAACAGTGCAAGACATAAGTATTGTGCAGTGGCACCTAATCCTTTCCTGGGTGGTGCACCCTTGTCAGCTTAACTGGAGTCTCACTTTCTTGTCTTATGTACCCTAATGCTCCTTCATTAGGTGGCATATCAGTCATGGAGACGGCCTGCTGCTCATCTCACCCTATGACCCGGATCTGCTTTAGCAGCTGTCCTTTGGAGGACCTGAACCTGGACGGACCCTGCAGTCTTCTGGGTGGTGTGGTGTCACCCTGTTCTGCCCACTGCCAATGAGATGTGCCACTGTCAGGTGAGGGGGATTCCGAGGTGCAGCGGTTTTCCAGCAGCTCCCCAGCCTGTCAAGCTCTCCAGTGCCAATTCCAGCCCCAGTGAATCTGATGGCAGCGTCGGTTGGAATTGCAATAGTTTCATGCGGTCAGAGTGCTGCCCCATTAGCATGTCCAGCTTGGCTCTGTGACCAACGCTGCCATCAGGACTGAGGAACATCCAGATTCTGTCCTGGCATCAGCATTTAGTCTCTCAAAGGGAGAATCTCACCCACATTCTCACACACACACACATTCTCTCAGCAGTCATCCCTGACACTCTGTCTCAGACGCATGCCCTCTCTCTAACACAGTCTCACGCACACACACCTCTCTCACACTCTATCTCTGACACACTGTCTCAGACACATGCCCTCTCTCTAACACAGTCTCACGCACACACACCTCTCTCACACTCTATCTCTGACACACTGTCTCAGACACATGCCCTCTCTCTAACACAGTCTCACGCACACACACCTCTCTCACACTCTATCTCTGACACACTGTCTCAGACACATGCCCTCTCTCTAACACAGTCTCACGCACACACACCTCTCTCACACTCTATCTCTGACACTCTGTCTCAGACACATGCCCTCTCTCTAACACAGTCTCACACACACACCTTCTCTCTCACACTCTATCTCTGACACTGTCTCAGACACATGCCCTCTCTCTAACACAGTCTCACGCACACACACCTTCTCTCTCACACACTCTATCCCTGACGCTCTGTCTCAGACACACCTATTCTCTTTCTCATGGTCTCGCTCACACACATACACTCATACCATCTCTCTCACACTTTCTCTCTCACACTCTATTTCTGCTACTCTGTCTCAGACATACGCCCTCTCTCTCACATGATCTCGCACACTCTCACCTTCTCTCTCTTGTGGTCTTGCACACACATATACACTCATACCATCTCTCTCACACCTCCCTCACATGGTCTCTCACACACACCTTCTCTCTCCTACTCTCTATCCCTGACACTCCGTTTCAGACACACCTTCTCTCTCACATGGTCTCGCTCACACACATACACTCATACACAGACACATGTACACACACATATTTAAAAGAAAATGTCTTTCTTCAATTAAGGGGCAATTTAGCGTGGTCAATTCACCTACCCTGCACATATTTGGGTTGTGGAGGTGAGACCCACACTGCCAAGGGGAGAATATGCAAACTCCACATGGTCAGTGACCCGGGGCCGGGATTGAACCCAGGTTCTCAGCGCCATGAGACAGCAGTGCTAACCACTGCGCTAACGTGCTGCCCACCGCGCCCCCCCCCCCCCCCCCCCCCCCCCCCCCCCCCCACACACACACACATGCCCGCATTCACACTCTCTCTCAAAAGGATTCAGGGTCAACTCAGCAGACCATGATAAGAAACTTATGAATTGCACAGCGAGGGTTAAACCCACAAAATACAACCATGAGATAGAAACATGTGGAGCAGATCTTTACACTTCTGCGAGAACCGAGAACTGGGGTCACCATTTAAAAATAAGGGGTCGCTCATTTAAGACAGATTTGAGGAGAGATCTTTGCTCTTTGAGGGCTGTGAGTCTTTGGAACTCTCTTTCTCAAAAGGCAGTGGAGGCAGAGGCCTTGAATACTTTTACGGCAGAACCAGATAGATTCTTGAGTAACAAGCGGGTGAAAGGTTATTGGGGAGTTGGCAGGAATGTGGGGTTGGGGTTACAATCAGATCAGAGATTATCTTATTGAATGGTGGAACAGGCTCGAGGGGCCGAGTTGCCCCTTCCTGCTCCTAATTCATGTGTAACATCGGATCGATAGAGGCCCAACAGCAAGGAGAGGAAAAAGGGAACAACTCTGGATCCAGATAGAAGCATCCATGATACATTTGGAAGAGTCAGATGTCGAGACACAAACTGACAATCCCCCAGGAACTGTAACTCTTACCAGAGGCAAACCAAGTCAAAGCAAAGAAGTCTAAAGGGAGACTAAAGGGTTAGACGAACACAAACAGAGAGAGTGTGGCATCTCCAAATTGATTGTATCTATGAAGTCAGAGACTTTGGGGGGGGGGGGGGGGGGGGGGGGTGGGGGGGGGGGGGGAAGATAGGGTAGTATTTAAATATAAATGTATAATATATTCAGGCCAGGACTTGGGGAAGATGTAGGGTGGGATTTTCCGGACATTCCCGCCAACCTCAAGTAATTATCTCACTTGTCTGGTGGGATAGTGGCTCCTTTGAAATTATCACAACAGCCATTTTTCTTTTGTTGTGATAAAGACGGCTGAAAGCCTAAAGTAGGTGAAAGCCATGTGTGCAGAGCACCCAAGAGACCTCTGAGAGACATCATCAGAGAGGGTTCTCAGCCAAGGAAGAGGAAAGAGGAAGGTATCCAGAAAGTAACTACTGTTCTGCTGAAAAGAATTAAAACAAACTTCAAGTGTCATAACCAATGAGGAACAAGAGCCCTTCTCCCTCTCCCAAAACCTGCTTCAACGACCGAGTACGCTGAAAAGACAAATACCATCCCATCGACTGCAGAAGCTATCACAGCTGCTGAACACAACTCTTCAACTTCCCCCCTTCGTTCCAGAGAGCGAGCCTTCAACTGCAACAATATCCTAAAGGACCAAACTGAATCTCATCTTTATACAAATATTCATCTGCATTTATTTAGTTAATAGCTCTTCTACTTTTACTAAATAACTTACAGCACCTTTTCTGGTTTAAGACCATAAGACCATAAGACATAGGAGTGGAAGTAAGGCCATTCGGCCCATCGAGTCCACTCCGCCATTCAATCATGGCTGATGGGCATTTCAACTCCACCTCCCAGCATTCTCCCCATAGCCCTTAATTCCTCGCGACATCAAGAATTTATCTATCTCTGCCTTGAAGCCATTTAGCGTCCCGGCCTCCACTGCACTCTGCGGCAATGAATTCCACAGGCCCACCACTCTCTGGCTGAAGAAATGTCTCCGCATTTCTGTTTTGAATTTACCCCCTCTAATTCTAAGGCTGTGCCCACGGGTCCTCGACTCCTCGCCTAACGGAAACAGTTTCTTTGCGTCCATCCTTTCTAAGCCATGTATTATCTTGTAAGTTTCTATTAGATCTCCCCTTAACCTTCTGAACTCCAATGAATACAATCCCAGGAACGCCAGCCGTTCCTTTAAGATTAAAGTCTCGATGAGGGTTATTTTGACGGTGAATAATTTGCAAAGTAAAAGGGGGTCTACACTCACAATATCTCAGCTCATGGATCACTTTAAGGAAACGCCTTTTATGTGGTCAAGACACTTGCAATCTTGATTTGAAAATTCTCATCCTGGTTTTCAATTCCCTCCATGGCCTCTCCCCTCCCTATCTCTGTAATCTCCTCCAATCCCCACAGCCTTCCAAGATAATCCATCTATTTGTGCTCTCTTGTGTATTAGTTTATGCCATCATATTATTAGCATGTAGCTTCCAGCATACTGTTGGTCTTGAAAGGGTGCAGAGTGTAAGCAGCAGAAATGATTCCAATCACCCGGAATTTATTTGAAGTGGAGAGTTTTTTTTTAAAGTTGAGATTATTCTCCTTGGAAGCTTTCTGGGGTGATGAATAGGTAAGACCATGATCATTTAAGAATTATTGATTCCCTAAAGTGCAGAAGGTGGCCATTTAGTCCATTGAGTCTGCACCCAAACCTCCGAAAGAGCACCTTACCCTGGCTCACGCCCCTACCCTATCCCTGTAACCCCACCTAAACTTTTGGACGCTTAGGGGCAATTTAGCATGGCCAATCCGCCTAACCTGCACATCTTTGGACTGTGGAAGGAAACCGGAGCACCCGGAGGAAACCCACGCACACACGGGGAGAATGCGCAAACTCCACACAGACAGTGATCCAAAGTCAGAATCAAACACTGTCCCTGGTGTTATGAGGCAGCAGTGCTAACCACTGTGCCACCTATTTGTTCCAGAACATTGTTCAATGGGGAGGATCAGAACTCAGGTGGCAGGACAGACGATAAAAACTGTGCGATGGGAACAAAAGCGTGTTTGCTTTATTTATTTATTTTTTAAAAATATATTTTTATTCTCCTTTTTCACATTTTTGCCCGAATTTACACCCATCAACAATAAACAATAATCAGCAACAGAGATGTCAATCCCCATAACAATAACAACGATCCCATCCTCCCACCAACCCCCAAACATCAGCCCGCATGTTTATAGAAACAAATGACAAAAAGGAATCAGGGATTACCCAATCATCCTTAATATACACAGCCCCCTCCCCCAACCCTCCCACCCAGCCTCCCCAACTAATGTTCGATGTTATCCAGTTCTTGAAAGTGCATAATAAATAATGCCCATGTCTTGTAGACCCCTCCGAGCTTCCCCTCAGTTCAAACTTAACCTTCTCAAGGGCAAGTATTCCAACAGGTCCCCTCGCCACGCCAGGGCACAGGGTGGAGAGGCTGCTCTCCAACCCATCAGGACCCGCCTTTGGGCGATCAACGAGGCGAAGTCTACGATATTTGCCTCCGCACCCGTTTCCAACCCTGGCTGGTCCAACACCCCGAATATGGCCTCCCGGGGTCACGGGTCCAGTTTCACGTGCACCACCTTGGAAATTACCCTAAAACCCTCCTTCCAATACTCCGCTAGCTTTGGACAGGACCAAAACATATGAACGTGATTCGCGCCCCCCCCCCCCCCCTCCCCGAAACGTTCACACACATCTTCTACTCCTTCAAAGAATGGGCTCATCCTTGCCCTCGTGAGGTGTGTTCTGTATACCACCTTCAGCTGTATCAGCCCCAACCTCGCACATGAGGTGGAGGCATTTACTCTCCGGAGCACCTCACACCAGACCCCCTCCTATATAACCTCTCCCAACTCTTCCTCCCACTTTGCTTTGATCCCTTCCAGTGGTGCCTTAACCTCTTCCAAAATAGCTCCATACACCGCTGACACTACCCCCTTCTCCAGTCCCCTTGTCGTCAGCACCTCCTCCAGCAATGTGGAGGCATGTTTGCTTTATAACCCATAGGGCAATGATACATTGGTTAAGATATCAGATAAAAGGGCAGCACGGTGGTGCAGTGGTTAGCATTGCTGTCTCACGGCGCTAAGGTCCCAGATTCGATCCCAGCTCTGGGTTACTGTCCGTGCGGAGTTTGCACATTCTCTCCGTGTTTGCGTGCATTTTGCCTCCACAACCCAAAGATGTGCAGGGTGGGTGGATTGGTCACGCTAAATTGCAACTTAATTGGAAAAAATGAATTGGGTACTCTAAATGTATTTTAAAAATGATATCAGATAAAGTTATCGATGTGAACTATATGAATGGTATGGTATAAACTCTGTTACCCATGACTGCACTGGAACCCCACCAAACAGATGCGGAACTTAGGAATGCGAATGAATGTAAAGGAAAATGGGATGTGACATTCTGAGTATGGTGGGAATTGGGGTAAGTGGGGTTGAAATGGGGTCAATTCAATGGCCTCAGACTATTATTCTTTAAAAAATCCTTTAAAAATGTGACGTGGAGATTAATTATCTTGAGCAGTCACACCTATATTCATTATTGTTCCCGAATCTGGTTTTCTGAGTACTATTCCATACAGTCTCTCTATAAAAAGAGTGAAATTATGAGGATCTGTTTTAGATGTTGTCATATTTCAAACCAAACACGATCATAGCAGAAAATTGCTACAGAAGGGTATCTGTGTAACATCCAAATGATAGAATACTCCAGCTCATCTTTCGGAATTCACTAACACCGAAGTTTTAATTTTCTGCGGTGTAACCCAAAATTCAAATGGTCATTTTGCAGTGCAAGCAATATATAAATAGTAAGAAGCCAGAGAGGGAGTGGAGAGGGCCTGGAAGAGGAGTAATGAGTCTGAACTTTAGATAGAAAAATCGAATCAATAAAAAAGGCGCAGAGGAACCGAGAGCAGTGAGAAATGGGAAAAAAGGGATGGAGCAAATGGAAAGTGGATGATTGTGATTCGAAGACAGGATGGGTGGCGGCTGAGAGTTAGAATAGCCAATAGAGAGTAAATGAGAGGGGAAAGAAAAGATCAAATGTGAGAGGGATGGGTTAAAGAGGAAAATTGAAAAGGGGCAAAAGAAAGAGAATGATGTCGACAACAGGGAATGAGATTTGTGGACTCGTGAAAAAGTGGGAGTGAATGAAGGATGAATATTGCAAAGGAAGCCAGAGGTAGCTGACAGTGAGGGAGCAGGGCTGGGGGATAGAGAGACAAATACATCATTGACTGGAGTTTCCAAGATGATGTGAGGGAAGATAAAGGGTCGACTTTTTTCTCATAAGACTGGATAGTTCTCCATGCTGCCCTCTCAAAATAGCACTGGTGAAAGCAGGTCTTATCCCATCCGAATGAGACACAGCATTTGGAAATCAGATGACCGGGCGGTCTCTGAAAATCTAGAATCACTGGGGTGGAAAGAAAACACCGGGAAGAGGGCGAATCCCACAAAACCCAAAGAGCAGGAGCGAACGGGATTCTTCCTGACACAGTTGCAGATCGTTAGAGAATTATCTCTATCCTTCCTCGTCTCTCACTGTCACTCCAGCTGTAATGCATATCAGAATCATTTGGTTCGAAATGTATCGATGTTTAGACACATTAAAAACAGTAAACGATCAATGGACCACTCACAATGCTTGCTGCAACTCTTGAAGATGTTGCATTTTCAAAATATTTTGCATTGGCCAGTGAAAATAAACTGCTCAATTATTCTGAGAGGGATAAACGTGGTCTCAACTTTATGCAGCGGGAGAGGAAAGAATGGATTGTTTCTTTTGGGGGAAGGTGCAGCCTCGCTTTAAGCGCGATGCTGATTCTGGTACCCAAGCGGAGTTACCAAGGCAAGCTGCTGGCTCGCTTCTCATTCCGCGCGGTCCTACAGTCCTCGGCATCCCTCCCAAACCTTCCACACCAGGCTGCACTCCAATACCGGGGCAAGGCAGGAGGAGCTTCGGACAACGACCGAAGCAACAGAAATCTATCCAAGCCACAATTCCCTGGCAATGACAAAGTGAGTGAAGGCAGTGTTTCGTTTACAAAACAACTCAGAATGTGATTTGAAGGGGAGAAAAAAGGGAGCCTGATGTGGAAAACTTTGGAAATTTTGCGCACTCAACTCGCTAATTATCTAGATCAGGAAAAATAACGAATTGAGTGTATTTTATTGCATGTTTGGGACATTATTGAAGTTGATAAATAGATAGGCACTCATATCATGAAATGGGAGTTGGAGTTTAAACGACATGGTCTCCAAACAATTGGATGTTATGGTGACAGGATGCTATTAGCTCGTTCTGACTCACACTGGCAGATTGGGCGCAGATGGATATGCTGAAGCCTTGAAGATGAATACGAAACCCAGATCCTCCTGGTTAATGTATAATTTACAACATATGCTATTTAAAATTCAGCCCATGCTTTTGTGAAGAGGGTACGACTCGCTAATGATCCCCAATTATTCATTAACAGTCTCCAAGACCAGATCTCTATGGATTTTCATTTGCTAATATTTGCTCTTCAAATATTTTGTGAAACGTTTACAACATATTTTATCTCCAGACTCGGCCGAGAACATCTGTGACCCTTTTCACAGCAACATTTTATGAATAGGGAGCTGAATGGCCCATCCGCCATTGCCCATATTTACCTCTCGTGCACACACACACACACACAAAAACCGTAATAAAACAGAATAATAGGAGAGATTTATGATTTGTCCCAATGCAGGTTCACATGAACATATGGCAGGCGTTGCTGCAGAAAGGTCTTGGCTCTTTTATCACTGGAGAGGGGAACGGGTCTGAGAGTCAGTCAGATACAACCTCATTCTCTGTAACATGGACATATCAGTCACGTGACCAGGCCTGGAAATGATGTGAACTCTATAATAAGTATAAAACCCCTGTCCACACAGATACCCCCCCCCCCCCCCCCCACTCCAAACACTTACCACCCAATACTAAAGCAGAACACCTCTATCGCCTGAGCAACGCCAGGGCGATGGTCCAGATTGCAAACTGGACTGTTGAGTGTATCATTTCCCAGGCTTTTGGTTTTCCTATATATATATATATATATATATTTAGAAAAAGGCCCATTAGTACCCTCCCATTCATCACACTTGCTTTTTGATTTGTACTCTGGGGTGATTAGGCTTGTTTTTAGGCGGGTGAATCCTCTCGGGATATCATTCACTGCACCTTATCCACTGGGTAGTCTCTCTCTCTCTCTCTCCACCCCCCCCCCCCCCCCCCCCCTCTGTGGTGTCACTGTGACATCTAGACTAATGAGCAGAGATTGAGTGTTTCACCCTTGTTTAACCTGGCTTCTCTATTGGGACACCAGCTCTCTGTGAATCTGTCACAACTCCCGTCCATCGGCAAATCGCATTCACCAGCAGACACGTTAAGTGCCTCTTCCCAACGTGGAGGGTGAATCTGAAAGGGAAACGCTTTGCTGATCTACTCTAGCCCCAGCATCATTTCACAGACAGCCACCTGCCTCTTCAAATATACTGGGTGCAGAATTGTTGTGCTTGAATATGTCACTTTTACATTCCAAGGTCACACCCTCAAGTCGAAATCAAAGCGTCCCAAAGAAAACCCCAATGGCGCTTACATTGCGTTTGGATACAGCCCAGGAGCTGGGGATGTCCTGAATATTTTCCGATCAAACCTCATTCTTATTGGTCCTGGAACAAACAGCTCGTTGTACATTCCGCCGAGAGCACCTGGTTAACACCCCAGGCTGCCCAATTTTACTCCCCAGTCCTCACTCAGTGTTTTACATTCCCAGCCACAGTCTCCCCAGGAAAGGGGAGCGCGCCACTGCTCAAACGCAAGGCCCGCTTCTCAAATGGCAACAACCCCGGATCAGAGAGCAACATGCCCACAATTGCTGAGCATCCTTTGAAGGGTCGGCATTAAATCCACCGCTTTGGGTCGCTGAGGTCCCCACCCCCATTGCCAGTTTGAGAGTGACTGGTTGTTTTATTCAACAGTAACCTAGCTCCCCATGTTGGGAATGTGAAGGCCTTTAATCCCCATTTGAGGGCGGATCACACGCCGATCCAGGATCCCGAATTCGCCGAATAGCATTTTATTTCGGTGCTGGGGTATCTGTGGGGCATTTGTAAAATGGGCAGAAGGCGAGCAGAGGGTGGCCAGGGTATCTGTCAGGAGTAGCACCACTGGGAATCCAAACCACTCCCGTTTGCAAATGTACCCCTGCTCACTCGCACCAGACTGTCACCCACTGCCCGGATATTATTGAAGTGAGTCGGTTTATTGATGAAGAACAGGAACTGTTATTTGTACAGGACGAACAAAACTTTGATTAAATTTTTGCTTCCTGTATTTAAAGGTGAACTTTCTGTTGGGAAGGTGTGTGAGGCCGTTAATTCTGTTTGAATTCCGCTCTCCCTACCCGGATAACATTGCCACAAGCTGCTGATCCAGCCCCTCTCAGCGGCTGGAGGTGAGGCGGAGCCGGGTCCCGGGAGAGCGCAGCTGGAACCGCAGCTGGAACCGCAATGAAGACACTTCACTGGAGGCATCGCGCAGTCAGTGGGCAGAGGGAGGCACTGTTCTGCTTTAAGTTTGAATCCAATAAATATTCACCGTTACACCGGGCAAGACATTCTAAAACGGCTAAAGGCAAAAGCAAAACGCAGAAAAGTTACGTCCGAATAGAAAGCTAGAAAATAGGAACAGGAGAGGGCCATTCGGCCCTTCGAACCTGCTCTGCTGTTCATTATGATCAGGGCTGATGATCCAACTCGCTTTCCCCCATATGCTTTCATCGCTTTACCTCCAAGAGCTATATGAAATGAAAATCACTTGTTGTCACAAGTAGGCTTCAAATGAAGTTACTGTGAAAAGCCCCTAGTCACCACATTCCAGCGCCTGTCCGGGGAGGCTGGTACAGGAAATGAAACGTGCTGCTGGCCTGCTTTAAAAGCCAGCTATTTAGCCCAATGAGCTAAACCAGCCCTTATCTAACACCTTCTCGAAAATACACAATATATTGGCCTCAACTGCTTCCTGTGGTAATGAATTCTACAGGCTCACCATTCACTGGGTGAAGAAATGTCTCCTCATCTCTGTCCTAAATGGTCCACCCCATGTCCTCAGACTGTGCCCCCTGGTTCTGGACTCCCCCTGCCATCGGGAACATCCTTCCTTCATCTACCCTGTCTAGTCCTGTTAGAATTTCAAAGGTTTCTATGAGACCCCCCTTCGTTCTTCTGAACTCCAACAAGAACCGAGTCAATCTCTTCTCAAGCCCCACCATCTCAGGAATCAGTCTGGTAAAGCTTCGCTGCACTTCCTCCAGAGCAAGGACATCCTTCTTCAGATAAGGAGACCAAAACTGCACCCAATATTACAGGTGTGGCCTCACCAAGGCCCTGTATAATTGCAGCAACTCATCCCTGCTCCTGTACTCGAATCCTCTCGCTCTGAAGGCCAACATACCATTTATCTTCTTCACCGCCTGCTGTACCTGCATGTTTACCTTCAGTGACTGGTGTGCAAGGATATCCAGGTCCCACTGCACACTCCCCTCTCTGCATCTGGAACCATTCAGTCAATAGTCTGCCTCCCTCTTGTTGCTATCTAGGGGCCCCGGGTTAATGTTCTGTGGACGCAGCTTCATATCCCACCATGGCCACTTCTGGGACCTGAATTCAATTAATAAACCCTGGGATTGAAGGCAGGTCCCAGTAATGCTGACTGTGAAACGATTACTTTTTGTGGTTAAAATCCTATTTGGTTCAATGACCCTCTAAAATCCAGGAGGGCATGGGGATGGGGTGGGGGGAGGGAGGGGCGGGGAGAGGGGGTCTCAGACCTGCATTGGGGGTGGGATTAGTGAGGGTTAACTGTGGCTCTGCCCCCCCCCCCCCACCGGAGCTTTCTATTTTTCTATTTATCATCAGAAATTCTCCCCATCGCAGTCTCCTCCTCCTGAATCTGACCTCAACCGCGATCTCCTATCACCGCCCCCTTTCTTGAGAGTTAAAATCAACAGGAGGCAGGGACAAAGGGTTAAATAAAGGCAGGAGCAGCCCGCGGAAAGGTTACACGAGAGAGAGAGGGGGAAAGAGGAAGAGGGACGGAGTTAATAACGCCCCATGCAAGGTAACTAGCCGCAAAATTCATTCTGTTGATTTTATACACACGGGAGAGTCAGAAATGAGAAATTGCAAATCAGACAATAGTTATTCAGTGGAAAGCCGCCTTAAGCCATTTGAAGTTCTATACTCACAAAACTTTGGAACGGTGGATTTAAACCTTTTCACTTGCTCATTGACTGACCCTGAGGGCTCAGATCCTTCTTTTGAACAAGATCCAGTCGACGGGGACCCACATTTTAGGCATAACGCACTCAGTAAATCTATTTTGATGTGTGGGTTCTTTGTGTAAAGACAGATGTTGCCACGGATTTCGGGAGGGAAAGTGAGGGTGAACTTAATTCAGAATTTCATATAAAAATAGTTTTCTGAGGAGACTGGGTTCATCCTGTGCTCGAGGCAGTCAGTATTAAAAAACATCAAATCAATGCCAAACATTAGTGAAACGATGGAGTGGACTTTGACTTTGGGCAACAGTGGAAAGTAGACGGGAGCCAATGACAATTGAATGAAATGAAAGAAAATCGCTTATTGTCACGAGTAGGCTTCAATGAAGTTACTGTGAAAAGCCCCTAGTCACCACATTCCGGCGCCTGTTCGGGGAGGCTGGTACGGAATTGAACCGTGCTGCTGGCCTACCTTGGTCTGCTTATTTTACTTATTTTACCTCTTCCTGCAGCTTATTCTGCCCAGAAGAAACATTTTCTGTCAGGGGCAGCATGGTAGCATTGTGGATAGCACAATTGCTTCACAGCTCCAGGGTCCCAGGTTCGATTCCGGCTTGGGTCACTGTCTGTGCGGAGTCTGCACATCCTCCCCGTGTGTGCGTGGGTTTCCTCCAGGTGCTCCGGTTTCCTCCCACAGTCCAAAGATGTGCAGGTTAGGTGGATTGGCCATGCTAAATTGCCCTTAGTGTTGGGTGGGGTTACTGGGTTGTGGGGATAGGGTGGAGGTGTTGACCTTGGGTAGGGTGCTCTTTCCAGGAGCCGGTGCAGACTCGATGGGCCGAGTGGCCTCCTTCTGCACTGTAAATTCTATGATCTATATTTTGCATTTTAAGACATTTAGTGTAACAAACAAATTAAAGTATGCACAATCAAACAATAGGCAACAGCAACCAATACATCAAATTAAAGAAAAGGTATTTTTGCATCAACTAACCAACTCATTAGAAATGTGTCTTTTGCTGGCAGCATACTTCGGGCAGATATGTAGCATTACAAGAACAAGTCCAAAGTTTCATCAAGTTCTCCAACAGGCTTACAGCTCCCTGCCATGCTGGGTCAAAACTACGGTGTCATTCCACTTAGCCTGCATCCTCCAGATCCAACTTCCACCACCAACTCCTTGTTCCTTAAATCCCCAAAATCCCCGGTCGGCTTTGTCCCCTTTCTTTCGAACAGAAGACAAACTCTTGCAAGCATGCTGCTTCTCCACAGCTGTAACTTTCTTCCCCTTTCCTTTGCCTTCTCTCGCCCGCATGTCTCACAAAGCAGCTGTCCCTGTATTGAGAGTTACTGTGTACAAGTGTGAAAACTGTCACTTAATTTCAATAGGATACTGTTTGAGTTTCACATCCATGCCAATCAGACCACATAGACAAGTTTCTTAACTTGGGTGGTTCTGGAATTCACAATTTTATCTTAAGTTAAAGGAGACATTTTAAAACATAACTGTCTTGTAACATCCAGAATGTGTAATAATGTTGAATTTCATGTACCACTACTTTCGCCATTTGTGATCATATTAACTCGGTTTGATCTTTAGTCAGGTTAGATTGCTTACCTACTTTATTAACACCTGAGATTGTTAACTATTTGTATTAAGTTGTTAAATCCAATACCTCGTTATTTTGATGCCTGTACAGCTTAGTGATTAACTTTATATTCTATATGTTAAAGTTGATGGTACAAAACATCAGACAAGAGTTAGAATTCATTTCAACTAAACTGGTTGATAAGGATGCAGAGAATGAGAAATATTGCTGGGAATATCATTAGCAGTGACCATCAGTGTTACAATCCCAGCTGATGTGAGAACTGGATGGGAAGATCCCAGAAAGTAACCCTGGCGCAAAGGGCTGTAACTTTAACTAAAACGTGGATGAGCAGAGTCAAAGGACCACTAATAAATGTTAACAACAAGAATTTTTTTAATCAAACATGACCGTGGGGCAGCACGGTAGCCTTGTGGATAGCACAATCGCTTCACAGCTCCAGGGTCCCAGGTTCGATTCCGGCTTGGGTCACTGTCTGTGCGGAGTCTGCACATCCTCCCCGTGTGTGCGTGGGTTTCCTCCGGGTGCTCCGGTTTCCTCCCACAGTCCAAAGATGTGCGGGTTAGGTGGATTGGCCATGATAAATTGCCCTTAGTATCCAAAATTGCCCTTAGTGTTGGGTGGGGTTACTGGGTAATGGGGATAGGGTGGAGGTGTTGACCTTGGATAGGGGGTAGGGTGCTCTTTCCAAGAGCTGGTGCAGACTCGATGGGCCGAATGGCCTCCTTCTGCACTGTAAATTCTATGTAAAAAAAAATAAATTGTATTATGATATAGCACGCCTTTGCTCCCCCTTAACTTAATGATTACACACAGGTTTTAGGATTAACATGGATTTTAAGATCCAATGGTCCCATTAACACATAAAGCCCCTTTAAAACACACACGATAACTGGTCAAATACACACACTCCACTCTGAACCAAGGTTAGTGTCTGTGGATTTCTCCTCAGAATCCCCCCAGATGATTGTCATGTGAGAGTTTGAAAACTCTACTCCCAAAAACAAGCTTTAAAATCTTATCTCATAAGCAAAATGTGAGGCAATGCATTTTGATAGAAGAAACATGGGGAGACAATATAGCCTCAATGGTACAACTTTGAGGGGAGGACAGGAGAGAAGGACCTTGGAGTTTTAGTGCATAATTCTCTGAAGGTGGCCAGGCAAGTTGAAATAGTTGTCAAGAAGGCTTAAAGGGGCCTTGGGTTTATAAATAGAGGCACCAAGTATAAAAGCAAGGGAGTGATGTTACACCTCTACAAATCATTGGTCAGACCACATTTGGAGTATTGTTATCAGTTCTGGACACCTTATTTAAGGAATGACATGAAACCCCTAGAGAGTGTGCAGAGGAGATTTACTAGAATTATACCAGGAATGAGGAATTTTAGATAGAAGGAAAAATTGGAGAAATTAGGCTTGTTCTCCTTGGAGAAAATTAAGAGGTGACCTCATTGGGGGGGTTTACAATTATGAACAATTTTGACAGAGTAAAGAAGGATATTCTGTTTCCACTAGTTGATATGTCAGTGACTAGGGGTCACCATTTAAAGATGGTCAGCAAGAGAGCCACGAGTGAGATGAGGAGAAACTTCTTTACTCAGAGAGTTGTTGGGATTTGGAATGTGCTGCTGGGAGAGTGGCAGAGGCAGATTCCACAATGGAGGTTTTAAAAGAGAGCTGGATACATATTTGAAAGTGATGACTTTCGAGGGTTACAGAGGTAGGGCTGAAGAATGGCGCGAGCTGGGTAGCTCTTTTGGCATCCAGTGTGGACATGCTGGGCCGAATAGCGTCCTTCTGTGCTGTAAAGAACAAAAAAAAGCTATGCTTTCCCTTAGCGGGGTGCTTACAAAATCCAGACCACATTTCCAAATGACACTTTTAAACAAAGGTTCCACTCCACTTATATCAGCGAATCCAGTCCAGGATTTTACACCACCCACTTTTACGTTTCCTTTGTCTTAACTGCTTTTACACAAACTCGGAGCTCCAACCACTGATTTGCATAGTTATTTCAACACACACTCCACAGACTATAGTAAAATCTCACAAATCTGAAAATCACTTCTGGTGTTTCAGTCTTCTTCTCAGCTCTGTCTGTCTTTACTGAACAATTCTCAGTTCTAGTACATTTAACCTCAGACTTCTTGGAAATGTCTCTTCAGGTCTCTGCAATTGTTTTCTTAACCATTGCTCCATGGTATGGCTTTTCTTCTCAAAAAGCTGAGAGAGATGTTCCATCTTAAGCCTTCTCGCAGAGCTGTGAGAGCTGCCTTCCTTCTCACTACCAAACTTCAACTGCCAAAACATTCAGCTAAAATTAAAACTTAAAAGCTGTTTTATCCTTAACAGGGCATTCAGTTGCTAAGCAACTATTGCTGGTTCTATTTATTCTCCACACCATAACCCTCTCTAAGCACAATAGAATCACAGTTGGAATTGAAACCAACCCACACATACAAACACCTTTACGCCACAGGCTTGTAGCTGCATGCCTTACCCTTCCAGGCACAGGACTATTTCACTTAAACCCATTTAAAACTGTTTACTTATACAAATATAAATTCCACAAAACTACTTTTGTTTTCCTATAACTAAGAAGTAAGAAGCAGCCTTACTCAAGGTCAAGTAGGGGATACTATGCATATGAAAGCCCAAATATGCCTGAGAGGATGTTCCACGAGAAGATAATTCCAGAAGGTGGCGAACCTATGGAATTCTCTACCACAGAAGGCTGTGGAGGCCAAGCCACTGAATATATTTAAGGTGGAAATGGAATCATAGAATCCCTACACTGTGCAAGGATGCCACAGTGCCATGGACCTGGGTTCAATTCTGACCTTGGGTGGCTGGCTGTTTCGAGTTTTCACATTCTCCCTGTACCTGCAGGTGCTCCAGTTTCCTCCCACAATCCAAAGAAAGTGCAGACTCAATGGGCCGAATGGCCTCCTTCTGCACTGTAAATTCTATGAATTCTATGAAGTCCAACTGGAAGAGCTCGCAATCCAGCTCCCCTGTATACTTTAAATTCCCGACCAAAAGGAGAATTAAGTACATACATAAACCAATAAAGGCCATTTATTTTGAGCTTTAACAAAATAATGGGTTGTTATACAGTTCAATCTTTAAAATTCTGGAAAGAATTCCAGAAGACTAATGAATAAAAAATGGAACTTGATTTATACAGTGCACTACATACCAAAGTCATCCCAGGAAACAGTATATCCTGGGAGGGTGGCATGGTGACACAGTGGTTAGCACTGCTACCTCACAGCACCAGGGAGCCAGGTTTGATTCTGACCTCAGGTGAGTGTCTGTGTGAAGTTTCCTCTTTCTACCTGTGTCTGCGTGGGTTTCCTCCGGGAGGCAAGGTTTCCTCCCACAGTCCAAAGATATATGCACGTTAGGTGGATTGGCCAAACTAAATTGTTCCTAGGGTGGGGGATTGGGCTACTTTGGGTGCTCTTTTGGAGGGTCGGTGTGGATTCAATGGGCCGAATGGCTTCTTCTGCATTGTGGGGATTCTATGATTCCATGATTATGATTCATTCTCATGAAGATCACAGAGATCTGATAATATTTTGTTATTGTAGCTTATCATTCAGTGCTACACATACTACTTCAGAGAAGAAATCTGAGCCTTGGAAATGGACAAGCAATGCATTTTTACGTTTGTTTTAATCTTTTATCACCCATCAATCACTATTTTGCCTGAGTGGCTTTCTCCTTGAACAGTTAGATAGGTGAATGCATGTTAGCAATGGAATAATGATGAAGAGGTGGTGACATGGATCCAAGTCAGGGCCCAAAGGGCAACCTGGTAGGAGATGACAACATTGCTGCTCTCAGTGGTAGGGATCACAGGCATGGGCCCTGCCTCTTCTCTCACCCAGATGCTGGTAAAACCACTGCACATCCTCACCACTCAGTGAAAGCTGAGGTCTGAATTTACTAAAGTCACTATTCATTCCAGAGGCCTGTAGGAATTTCAGGAGAAAGAAAAACTTACATTTATAGTGTTTTTCAGAACCTCAATGTCCCAAAGCTCATCAAGCCAAGAAGCTATTTCTAAAGTGTAGTCACTTTTGCGATCTTTTGAACCAATGTTTTGCTTTTGTGAAGAAGGGTTTTCTGATGTCAGTACCGTCACATCTTAATTTATCGGATTTTGATAGATTCAGGATTCTGTCAAAACTGTGGTTATTCCTCCACACCTGTCTTGGAACGTGTGATTTGAATGCCCAGAATGTGACCCCCCACGTGGGGTTTCCAGGGTCCATTTAGTGCATGATTTCAAAACGTGAAATAAGGTTAGTCAAGCAAGAACTGCCCACCTTGAAACTATATTGTGTGCCCAACATTGGATTATATTCACACAGATATTTAATTCCTTTGATTAGTCTGTCGTTACAGTTGTTTGTTTTCTCACCTTTCCTGAAAGTAGATGAAATGAAAATCACTTATTGTCACAAGTAGGCTTCAATGAAGTTACTGTGAAAAGCCCCTAGTTGCCACATTCCGGCGCCTGTTCGGGGAGGCTAGTACTGGTTCTAGATAGCACCATGGCTTGTTTCCAGCTCATTTGGGAAATCCCTGATTGTTAACATGTTGTACCACTCTGTCTTGCTCAGCACGCCTGGTGTTAAATTATCTATTGGTTTAAAGTTTTATTTTAAACATGTCTACGATAGTCACGTGAAGAAGGATTTTAAGATGATTAAAGTCACTGAAATGTTCATCCCCATTAGGCAGTGTACTGAGACTGGAGTTAAGGCGGGATGTGTGACATCTCCAGGATTTTACAGGTCAACAAGCTTTCAATATTGCCTAAACTCCTTAGGCTTATCAAAATACAGAAAAACTCACATATTCACATCTACAACACACTTTAACTGGGAGTAAAAGCAAATTACTGAGGATGCTGGAATCTGAAACGAAAGGGAAAATGCTGGAAAATCTCAGCAAGTCTGGCAGCATCTGTAGGGAGAGAAAAGAGCTAACGTATCGAGTCCGATGACTCTTTGTCAAAGCAACTGGGAGTACCTGGTACTGATGTAGGAAGTCCCCCCTCCCCCATACTAACTTTCCTCAATGGAAGGAGCTCACAAATTCAACCCCAATATTAGTGAGAAGTTGTTCTGACTGTTGAATTTCTTGCAGACCACCGATCCACGGAGACAGTTGGGGAAGTCTGGAGTTCATCCATCTGAGAATATGTCATATAAAGGTATTTAACCCATTTCAAACAGGAAACGTGCTGTAGTGAGCACACTGAACGCTAGAGGTCGGGCCGAACCACGTCTGGGAAATTGTTTCATGTTCCGCGTGTGTCTCTTTCCATTTCTCCCTCAGTTCAGATTTTCTGCACTTGCGGCTTCTGATCTGTAAGATTGTTTTCATTAGAACAGAGGACATGACATTGAGAGAATGCCTTTACTGCAAAAATCTCGATGCACACGAGATACTAATATTGCCACTGTCCGTTTAACACGCTCGGGGTGAGTTCCTGTGTGCGCTATTTAAACACGCAGCGTGAACTTTAATAATGCAGGGGTGTGTTAAAGCTGCTCTCAAGGGCAATATTCAATTCAGTTACATGAACTTTGCAACCGCTGCCGATTGCTTTTGCAGCCATTTGAGCCGTGCTGCCCCCAGTGGCAACATTGTGCGGAGCTCTGAACTGGGGGCGCTGTCCAATGTGCTGGACAGGGCAATGTGCTCAGCAGCATCTAAAGCTCATCTAAAATAAAAAAGCTGCCCACAATTCAAGACCAAATGGTGATCATACTTAAAGGGGAATGAACATAGCACTGCAAACAAATGCTCAGGAGCAGCCTCCTGCAGTTCTGAGCTCAGCTTCTGGGCTCGATGCCTAATCTGTGCTGAGCTCGCCAGTCTTAGCTGGGCAGGGGCAGGGACAGCACATTTGGCCTCAGTATCATCAGGCTAACTACGGGAACTGGGTGGGACGTCTGTGGGAAGGGTGGGTGGGAAGATGATTGGGGGTTCCTCCCAATCAATGTCTGTAGGATATGGTTAAACTCAGACGTAAAGACTGCCCCGCTGATTACTTGGATGCAAAGAAATATAATGTTCTCTTATTTAGATTACCCTGCTTCCTTATTTGCAGGTGTGGGCTGTGTGAATCAACTTGGAGGGGTCTTTGTGAATGGACGCCCCTTGCCCACCTGCAAGCGAAAGAGGATCATAGAGATGGCAACTGGTGGTATCCGGGCTTGTGACATCTCCAGGATTTTACAGGTCAAAAAGCTTTCAATATTGCCTCAGCTCCTTAGGTTTATCAAAATACTCATATATTCACATCTAAATCTAGGCCAGAATAATGGGATGAATGCCTTCTCTATCTGCCAAATGTAAATTTTCAAGTGAAATTAACAGAATTAATCTCATGTGAATTGCTAGCTGGATCAAGCTCATCTAAAAAAAAAGCTGCCCACAATTCAAGACCAAATGGTGATCATGCTTAAAGGGGAATGAACATAACACTGCAAACAACTGCCTTAAAACATGAATAAACCAGAACCATCTTTTACTGAACATCGGAAATACCAAATCCCAACTTAGTTCCTGCCAAGAATTCCATCATCTTTCCCCGACTCCATCCCTGCACGCCACTAAAGCTGAACCACGCAAGAGCGACATTGAACTGAATGTTCATCCTACCCATTGCTAAGACTACTTACCTCCACAGCATTGTGCAGTTCCTCCACCTTACCACTCCCCCACCACTCAAACCCACATTCATGCTTTCAGTACATCTATACTTGACTTCTCTTGGCTGTCCACACCAGCTTGTTGAGCACGATGAAATTTTGAATTTGTCCATTTTGGTTGGAAGGCTATGAAAGAAGCATATTTATTATCTAAACAGTGAGAGATTGCCGATATCCGAGATGTAAAGGGGTCTGGGTGTCCTTGTGCATGAATCACATAAGGTTAGTATGTAGGTTGAGCAAGTGATTAGCAAAGCTAATGGAATATAATTTATTGCAAGAGGAATTGCACTCAAGTGTAGGGAGATTATACTTCAGTTATACAGGGCATTGGTTAGACTACATCAGGAGTACTGTGTACAGTATTGGTCTCCTTATTTAAGGAAGGATATACATGTATTAGAAACAATTAAGGGAAGGTTCATTAG
Source organism: Scyliorhinus canicula (assembly GCF_902713615.1). Classification (NCBI taxonomy): domain Eukaryota; kingdom Metazoa; phylum Chordata; class Chondrichthyes; order Carcharhiniformes; family Scyliorhinidae; genus Scyliorhinus; species Scyliorhinus canicula. The sequence goes on from NC_052156.1 coordinate 150,397,167, forward strand.
ACTAATATCTGGAATGGGTGGATTGTCTTTTGAGGAAAGATTGGACAGGTCAAATTTGTATTTGCTGGAGTTTAGAAGAATAAGAAGCGACTTGATTGAAACCTATAAGATCCTGGGGGGGGGGGGGGGGGGGGGGATTTTGACAGGGTGGATATGGAGAGGATGTTTCCTCTTGTGGGAGTATCTAGAACAATGGGCCACTGTTTAAAAATAAGGGGCATTTAAGACAGATGAGGGAAGAAACCTTCTCTCAGAGGGTCATACGTGTTTGAAACCCTCTTCGCCAAATGAAGAAGAGGCAGATCTTTGAATATTTTTAAGACACAAGTAGATAGATTTTCATTAAGCAAGGGGTTAAAGGTTATAGGGGTTGGCAGGAATGCGGGGGCACGCTGGCGTAGTGGTTAGCACTGCTGCCTCACGGCACTGAGAACCTGGGTTCGATCCTGGCCCCGGGTCACTGTCTGTGTGGAGCTTGCACATTCTCCCCATGCCTGCATGGGTCTCACCCCCACAACCCAAAGATGTGCTGGGTAGGTGGATTGGCCGTGCTAAATTGCCCCTTAATTGGAAAAAAATGGTTGGGTACTCTAAATTTATTTTTTTAAAAGGCAAGAATGCGGGGTTGAGGTCAAAATCAGATCAGCCATGAATGGCAGAGCAGGCCTGAGGGGCCGAATGGCTTACTCCTGCTCTTAATTCATATTTTTATATGCTTGGATCTATCATCCAACACAAACTCCAACACACCCAAAACTTTGTGGCCACACTCATTCCATTACTAAATCCCATTCACCCCTCACTTCACTGTTTACATTTCATACCCACCACATTAAATTTGAAATCCTCAACCTGGTTTCCAATTCCCTCCATCATCTCTACACACCCAGTCCCTGCAATGTCCTCTAGTATGGTGCCCCTGCTTGTGACCTTTAATCCTTGTGGCTCTGATCTCCTGAATTTCCCTCCCCTCTCACTGCTCCACCATCAACGCCAAAGTTTTCAGCTGCCTCAGCCCTATTCTTTGGTATTCCCTCCCTAATCCTTTGTAAGATTGTTCCTCAATTTTAAAAGCCCCCTTAAGCCCCACTTTGGCTATGATTTCAGCCAGCGCTTTCAACTCTTCAACTAACATCTTGGCATTTATTTGGCCATCATGAAGAGTTCAGGGTAATTTTGACCTTGGAGATGCTATGTAAATTCAGGTTGCCATCTGTGTCATCATGATTGGTAACCTGAGCAGAGATTAATGCACCCCGAAGCAGCGTATAGCACCCTACTGCACTTTTTGTCCCTTTATTTTTTCACTGGTGTGGACATCACTGGCAAGGCCTGCCCCTTATCACCCTTAAACTGAGAGGTTTTCAAGGCCATTTCAGAAGGGCGTTAAGGGTCAACTACATTGCTGTGGACTTGGAGTCACATGTAGGCCAGGTCAGGTAAGAACAGAAGATTTCCTTCCCGAAGGGGGATTGGTGAACCAGCTGATTTTTACAACAATTGATGATAGTTGCCACAGTCACCATCACTGAGACTAACTTTAGATTCCACATTTATTAATTAAATTTAAATTTCCCCAGTTGCTGTGGTGGGATATGAACCAGAGCATTAATCTGGGCCTCTAGATTACTAACCCAGTGACGTTATTACTCTGCCACCATCTCCTCACAGCATGTTACAACTACTTGTCTCCACTGCAGGTCTCCAATGGTTGTGTGAGTAAGATTCTCGGCCGATTCTACCAGACTGGCTCTGTTGGTCCAAAAGCTATTGGAGGGAGTAAACCACGGCTGTCAACCCCAGAGGTGGTGGCTAAGATCACCCAGTTTAAATGGAACAACCCATCAATGTTTGCCTGGGAAATCCGCGGGAAGCTATTGTCAGAGGGAGTTTGCACCAGGGACAAAATTCCCAGTGTGAGTTTGCAATTTAATTCTTTTTCATATTCCTATGAATTTGAACTTCAGATCAGGACCATTGACTGTTAGATAGCTAGGACAACACCTATCATTGAAATGTCATAGAATCTTAACGGATAGGTAGAAGAATGATACTCAGCTTACTGTGCCTGAGTTTGCTGTTGGAGAGAAATATTGACCATGTTGATTTCTGTGTCGGTCAGTTGTTAGAACCCAATGTAACAGGGTTGAGTTTACAGGATAAGAATGCTCCTAATTTGGTATTATCATTAAAAAAACAAGTTTCACTCAGGTTGTATACGTAATAATAATAATCTTTATCGTCACAAGTAGGCTTACATTAACATTGCAATGAAGTTACTGTGAAAAGCCCCTAGTCGCCACATTCTGGCACCTGTTCAGGTACACTGAGAGATAATTCAGAATGTCCAAATTACCTAACAAGCACTTCTTTTGGGACTTGTGGGAGGAAACTGGAGCACCTGGATGAAACCCACGTAGACAAAGGGCGAACATGCAGACTCTGCACAGACAGTGACCCAAACTGGGAATCGAACCTGGGAGCCTGGTGCTGTGAAGCAATGGTGCTACCAACTGTGCTACCGTGCCGTGTAGTTACCACTAGAGCAGTGAAAGGGCATATCTGATACTGAATTGAGGCACACTGTTGGGCTAGATTAGAGTGAAATTTACTGAGCGCAGCCTGGCTCTATCTGACCTTAGTGTACTGGATGTTGACCTGAGGTGAAGTTAAAACCAGCACCAGTTTTTCTTCCAGGTGTACGGGTATTAAATGTACATTGCTCACAGCTCTAGTGTAAGATTTTCTTACTTTTATCTTTGAAGGAAAAGTTGCACAAGGAAATGGAAACTGGAACAGGCCCATCATCCCTCGAGTCTGTTCTGCCATTCTTAATAGAACATGGATGATCTGTACTTTAGAACCACTTAACTGCCATTTCTTTATATCCCTTGATGCGTTTTTCTCGCAAAGATCGATAGTGTTGTTGACATTTTCAATTGGCCCAATACTCACAGTCTTCTGCAGGACAGAGTTTCAGATTTCCACCACAATTTGTGTGATAAAATGATTCTGAATTTCACTCCTAAATTACCCATTTTAAGACTGGAGGAAATTGTTTCTCTATAGCTACCCTACTGAATTCCCTTATCACTCCAAATGTCTTAATTATATTACCCCTCAACCTTCTAAGCTCAAATGAATACATAACAAGTTTATATAATGATGCAACAGTTTTGCATCAGTATGATTCTGGTGAATCTCCATCCATGAACAAGACATCCTTCCTGAGGTGTGTTACCCAGACTGAATGCAAAACTCCAGATGGGGTCCGATCAAGGCTCTGTGTCTGTTTCTGTGAAGCCCCTTGTCCCATTTTTCTGAGTTAAAGGTGTTATCTAAATTCAAGGTATTGTTGTTGTTGGATCAGTACACTTTGAAATGAATTTCAGCAAATCAATATATTCATACAGTTATAAGAGCCAAAAATCATGATTGGATCTACAAAGAATACATGAATGAACATGTGTTAACTATGCTGTTTGCATCTTTTCTAGGTTTCATCTATTAATCGAGTCCTGCGGAACCTGCACCCTGACCTTCAAATCTCTGCATCTGAGAACACAACAAGAAACCAATGGGCAGGAGGTGGGGCTGCTTCTAATGTGGAAACAATAGTAAAGGAGAAGAATAATCTATACCTAAGGTTAAGCAGCTGGATGGAAGGGCATGATTATAAGGCCACAAATAACAGCCTGTGTAAAGCCTGTCTTTGAGCCCATCACAGCAACTCCATCATATTTTAATGAGCTGAGGTGTAAAGACATTGGAACAAGATTAGTCCACAGCCCATTAATCTTAACTTTTTTTTAAACATGTCGAGGGGTTGTTCAAGCTGTTGCCATCTTCCTGCAGCCTAAGTTCAAAGTCTGTATCCCTCTACTCCTTATTGAATCAATGACATTTTCAACTTTTCTTCCCATCTAATCATCATTCAAACTAAGGAGGTCTAGGGAAGCATGGTGGCACAGTGGTTAGCATTTCTACCTACAGTACTGAGGACCTGGGTTTGAATCCCACCCCAGGGTCACTGTCTGTGTGGAGTTTGCACATTCTCCCTGTGTCTGTGTGGGTTTCACCCCCACAACCCAAAGATGTGCAGGTTAGGTGGATTGGCCATGCTAAATTGCCCTTTAATTGGAGAAAAAAATAAGTGGATACTCTAAATTTATTTTTTAAAAAACTAAGTATGTCTTGTGGTGCAGTGGTAGCATCCCTACCCCTAGGCCAGATGCTCTGGGTTCAAGTCCAAGGACTTGCTGGCCATGGAAAGAGCGATCATAACCTGGTTCAGTGGGCTGATATTCAGCTCGGGAAGTCTTCCCCAAAGGGAAAATCAGTGTTCATATGAATATATGCTTTTAAAAAATCATGCAGACAAGAGCAGCACACAGACTGCAGTGATCCAAGCAGAAGGCCCATCACCATCTATTTAGGCCAGCTAGGGATGGGTATTTAAATGCAACCTTTCCAGAATTGTCCACTTTTAAAGAACAAGCTTTAAAAAAAAAATCACACTATATCTGGTCATGTATTCTGCATGTTAGTAGCTTTAATTGTGAACATAGGAATGGGAGGAGGCTATCAGCCCATTGAACCTGTCTGGTCATTCAATTAGATCATTGTTGATTTATACCTCAACGTCATTCACCCATCTTTGTTCCATATCATTTCATAATCTTATCTGACTGAAAGCTATCAAACTCAGTCTTAAAAGTTCCAATTATCCCAACCTTTTGGTGCAAAGTGTTCCAGATTTCTACAATCCTTTGGGTGAAATAGTATTTTTTGATATCGCTTAGAAATTAAGATCACATTCCCTGATTCTTGACTCCCACATTAGAGGAAGTAATTTTGCTGCATCGATTCCATAAAAGCTCAGCAGATCCGAGAAGGTAAATTCAAACAGCAATTTCTTATTTTAGCCATAAGAAAAGGCTGCCTCACAGCATACAGCACAAAGGTCCAAACCAGGGCTATTCTATGAGCCCCAGCTGATAGGCTGGTAGTGGGAGAGCTCATATTCCAAGAGCCCCATGGGGAGATCAATCGTGTCGTCCATGTGGGTCATGTGAGGGTCATTACATATACCATTACTTATTCAGCACTCACCTCTTCCACTTGCATTTATTCAGCACGTTCAACATATCTTTCTCTTCCTTTCTCCTTATTCATTTGTCTAGCTTCTCTGTAAATGCATTTATTCATCACAACTCCTCTTTGTGGTTCCACAAGTTCCAGATTCTCACCCCTCTCCAGATAAAGAAGTGTTTCCTGAATTTCACGATCGGATTTCATTGTAAATACAATTATGGGCCCCAGTTTTCATGTCCCCAACAATTGAAAATAGCTTCTTTACCCATTAAACATTTTCATTAGATTTTACATTTACCTGACAGGGGAGGTGGGTTCTCAGTTTAATGTCTCATTGGCAAACTGGCCCTTCTGTCAATGCAGCACCCCTTCAGTGCTGCACTGAAATATCAGTCTCGATCATGTGCCCAGGTCTCTGGGGTGAAACCTGAACCTGTAAACTTCTAACTCATCATAAAGATGGTTGGCATGAGGAATGAGAACATTTATGCTTCTGTAGTTGGCGGTAGTTCTGAGTTGGAATTAAGGACATTGTTGAGATAGTATTGCAAAGGCTTTATTCAGAATCAATCCTCTGCGTTACCATCCATTTGAATGCTGGATACTGAATACAAGAGGTGTTCTGTTCCAAACACTGACCTTCTATTGACTCTTTTTCTGTTTTCCTTACAGATTTTGCAGAGCGGGAAACAAATGAAACTCTGAACAACTTGCCAACTGACTTTGTTGAGGATGTTCGGCCAAACAGTCAGCAAAGGAACCGGACAGTTTTCACACAGGGGCAGGCTGAGGAATTAGAGAAAGGTATGAGCGGATCGCAGATAGGACTGGGTAAATGCCAGCAGTTGGTCAAAATCTCACAGGTTGTAAAGGAAAGACCTTGGCTGGAATTCTCCCTCTGTTCAGGCCAGTGGGATTCTCCGGCTCCACTGCAGTGAAGGAAGTTTTGGCTCAGCTCTAAATTTTCCGTTCTCGCAGGCGCGGTGGCTGGGCGAACTCGGGTTGGAGAATCCCGGACCTTGTGTTGATATGGTGCTTTTCACACCCTCAAGACGTCTCAGGGAACGTCACAGCTAATGAAATATGGCTGTTCTGTTTACAAATGCTGTGTTCAAATTGTGCACAGTGCAATCCCACAAACAGCAACAGAATAATGATCAGATAATCTGATTTTGTTGGTTTTGGTTGATGGAAAGCAGGAAGAACCTACTGCTCTTCATTCATCTCAGGGGACTTCTATGTGGCCTAAGAAGGGAGCCAGGGCCTTGGTTTAATGTCTCAGCTGAAAAATGACACCTCTGACACTGCAGCACTGATTATTTGTTTGTGTTTCTGGAGTGGGGGTTGAATCCTCAATGGTTTAATTCAGAGATGAGTGGGTTACCACTTGGGGTTGCCGGAGAACTTATGTTGAAGTTCCTGTAGGGAATAAGTGGGGGAAGACTGGAGAATATTTATCCTCAATGATTCTGGGTAGGAGGTATATGAGATGGTACAGCAGATGAAATGAAAATAAATGAAATGTAAATCGCTTATTGTCACGAGTAGGCTTCAAATGAAGTTACTGTGAAAAGCCCCTAGTCGCCACATTCCGGCACCTGTTCAGGGAGGCTGGCACGGGAATTGAACCCACACTGCTGGCCTGCCTTTGTCTGCTTTAAAAGCCAGCTATTTAGCCCTGTGCTAAACCAGTCCTGATATCTAGAAGATAAACAAACAACAGAGAAGTAAAAAAGCAAATGAGAAGAGTCAAGAGATTTTGAAAGTAGACCAGCAGTCAACAAAGGAGGTAGCAGGAAATGACTTTATAACTTGAAACAAAAGGATGGCCACAAACGTGGTGGCATCAGTAAAGGACAAAGAAGCAGCTTGAGTACCCGAGGATGAACCATTAATAGATATGAATATTAAAAATTAAATAACCTTGAAAGGTTAAATGAGACTCAAAGTTGATAACCCCAGGGCAGCACACGGCACAATGGTTAGCACTGGGACTACAGGGCTGAGGACCCGGGTTTGATTCCCGGTGTGGAGTTTGCATGTTTTCCCCGTGTCTGTGTGGGTTTCACCCCCACAACCCAAAGATGTGCAGGTTGGGTGGATTGGCCATGCTAAATTGACCCTTAATTGGAAAAGAAAAATAATTGGGTACTCTAAATTTATTTAAAGAAAGGTTGATAACCTTGATTTACAACCCTGCACTTGATAGGAATTGATGGAACATGGGATTGAAAGTCTAACGTAAAACATAATTCACATCTATTGCCAAAACTGTTCCAATGCCACTCTGAAGCTGGCTGCCAGGAGGTTGTGAGAACCAACCTGAGGATAGACTTCTGGAGATTTATTTCCACAATTTCCAGTTTGTGTGGGATGGTGGTGCAATTCTATATGCACCTCCCTTTGGTGCAAGGCTTGTGATTTGTGGGTTGAACCCAAGTTCACTCACTCATTAATGCGTTCCGTTTTCAAGCCTATTTCGGACTGAGATACAGAAAAAAACTCTTCACTCAGACAGCTGTTAATCTTTGTAATTCTCTGCCACAGAGGGCAGTGGATGCTCAATCATTGAGTCTATTCAAAACTGAAATCAACAGATTTTGGGCGTTCAGGGAGTCAAGGGATATGGGGGCAGGAGGAAAGGTGGACTAACGTCAAAGATTAGCCATGATCTTATTGAAGACTAGGCACGAGGAGCCATGTGGTTACTTCTCCTATTTCCTATGTTCTTATATACCCTGTTCAATAAAAGGCTTTAAAAATTCTTTTGTCTGATGTTTCTATTGTGGTTTCAGAATTCAGAAGATCACAATATCCAGACGTGTTTGCACGAGAGAAATTGGCTTCAAAAATATCTCTTCCAGAGGGTAGAATCCGGGTAAGGTTTTCACCTCTATTTCTAGCAAACTGTCTCCCAGTCTCAGTTAATTAACTTCTGTCCGCGACATTTTCACATGCCAGATCCTTGATACTCATGAAGTAGAAACCCCTCAGTGATAAACAGGAACTCTGGGTGGGTGAGTAGTGAGGTGAGCTGGAAACCTAGCCTTTGCTCCAGAATGCGGAGCAGATTACCTTTTTAACTCTTGAGTCTCATTTAAATCTCACCTCAAACGTCTTTTGCCTCTGGGTCATTCCAGAGCCCTCAGTGGGATCACTCAGCCTGAAGCACATCACTGCATTAAAATCTTCACTGTGGCCATTTTAGGTATGCACATCAGTATATTTATTTTCCAACTAACAATGTCAATCGAGTGGGAAAGGCCAGAGGCTTTGTAGCCGAGGCCTGGTTCCCATGGGTACAAAGGGCGACTTAGCGTAGGGTAGCCCAGGTCTTTCATAAACTGAAAGTGAGGAGCTGGTTTAGCACAGGGCTAAAGAGCTGGCTTTTAAAGCAGACCAAGGCAGGCCAGCAGCACGGTTCAATTCCCGTACCAGCCTCCCTGAACAGGCGCCGGAATGTGGCGACTCGGGGCTTTTCACAGTAACTTCATTTGAAGCCTACTTGTGACAATAAGCGATTTTAATTTCATTTCATACCGCTCAATAAATGCGTGACCACATCGAAGAAACACGTGCACGACACTGACATCCTCGCTCACTCCCAGGTAGCAGGGATGTTTATCAGCCCGAAAGCTTTGGGTGGATAGCTGATCGGAGACAACGGATACCTCCTGAAAAAATGGCTGATGATTCCAGTGTAAAGTCCATGGACAGGGCCTGTGAGTTGGCATGATGAAAGCTATGACTAACGCCATCAAGATAAGATTCTGATGACTAGGTTGACCAGTTGGCTCGTTCCAAATACACTATCCAGGGTCTCACTCTGAGTAGTGGTTTGCTGAGCGCTGCACAACCTGGCCCTCCTGAGAGGGGCAAAACCTGCCAGAGGAGGAATTGAGGGAGACCATGTGATCCTTTATTGAGCATTCTGAGCAAGAGGAGGGTGAGGCCCTGCAGGCAGATATTCCAGTTGGTTCACAGGAGCGTCTGGATGGCCATGAGACCAGGAACCTCTGATTATCAGAAGATTCTAGTAACTGAGTATCTCCACCCCACTATCACCTTCATGGACATTAGCACCTCCTCCACGCAGCTCGCTGACATGAACACCAGTTACCCCATATAGCCAATGTGAGGCAGCCAAATAATGCCAGTCGCAAGGGCCCATATAATCACAAACCGATAAAACAGCTTCAATTCAATCTATATCCACACAATCACAAAGAGATACTGAACAAATGCAGCTGGAAAACCATTTGAAAAGAGCAATTTTGTATGTCGCCAATAACTCACAACAATGTATGAATCTCGGAAAGCACCCATGTGAACCCAAGAGTGACTAATGTGGAGGTTTTCTTGATTCTTTTCTGGGTGTTTGCAGTGTGCTGTCCACACAGACACGGGGAGAATGTGCAAACTCCACATGGATAGTGACCCAGGGCCGGGATCGAACCTGGGACCTCGGCGCTGTGAGGTAGCAGTGTTTACCACTTCTGCACCACCATGCTGCCTGATGACAGATGTTTTTCGATATGCTGGAGAATGCAACAATGAGGAGAGGGACCCAGGCGGCAGCCCTCAACCCGAGACGCTCGAGTCCAATTTTGACACTGACTTTCCATCACAGCTGTCTCCAACACCCTCCACCATCCACTCACCTTGGTTGGGCAGGGGAATTCTGTGCAGGTGCTGGCCAGGCCCAGGATAGGGTCGCCACCTCACAGGCAGCCAAGTGCCAGAGGCTCCTGAGCATGGCCCAGTCACAGCAGGCTATGGCTGAGAACTTGGGTAGCATTGCCCAGGCACTGGCAGACATGGCGCAGACACAGAGGGAAGTGGCTCAGTCCCAGAGGGAGCTGGCCCAGTCACAGAGGGGGATGGTGCAGTCATTAGCTGATGTGACACAGACCCAGAGGCTGGCACAGTCAATGGGTGATGTGGTGCAGTCCCAGATAGAGATGGTCCACTCCCTGTGCTCCATGACTATGAGCATGGAGACCCTGGTTGAGACCAGGGTGGGCCTCCAGGACTGGCAGCGGCAGGTGGCGGGTGAGCCCCAGGGTTAGCTCCACGCACACCCCCGTCCCATGGAGTAGCCCGGGGTCCAGTAGGCACCCCGAGGGAGAAGGTAATGGGGCCCGCGCTGGTGACTCGCACAGGGGAGGTGCCGGTACATTGCAGCACCTTGGACTCCCCCCTCCTGTCGCTGGTGCATCTGGTGGGTAGCGGGCAGAACAGGGGACACCCGAGTAGCATCCGGACCCATCCATGGCCGGTCATTCCAGAAGACGGCTGCCAACGGGGACGCAGGCTGCAGGGCGGGAATCACAGCAGGCAGCCTCCACCCCTGATGTACCATCTGGGGATCCACCTTGATGCAACGTCAGGGCCCAACAGGCCAGAAAGTTACACACCAGTTAAGATGGCACAGATGCAGGGCACAGTTTAGTTATAGGGGGCTAGGGCACAACTCTGTATATACGTTGTCACATTAAACTCCTATTCACAATGTTACAATGTGCCTCGGTGTTCTGTCAGATGCGTATGAGGGGTGGGCTGGTCTGGGTTTGTCTGGGCTGGCCAGGGAGGGGTACAGGGGGGAATGGGAGATGTTGTGGGTGGCCTGTGCTTCCCCCCTCTCCCACCTCCCCCGCCCCCATGCGTGTTGGCCCTGGTGCACACGTCTTGCGGCCTCCTGTGCCTGGGCCCCACGTCCTGCCATCCTCCCCTCCCCCTCATCCTCCTCGTCGGAGGAGGTCTGGGCTTCATCCTCGTCTTCCAGCATGTCACCCTCTGCTGTCCAATGTTGCGGAGGACGCAGGAGGCCATCACAATGCGGGTGACCATCTGAACATTATACTGGAGGGCCCCTCTCGGGTGGTCCAGGTACCTGAACTGCATCTTCAGGAGGCCAAAGAACCTCTCAATCACGCTCCTGGTTGCCGCATAGGCGTCGTTGCAGCAAGTCAATTAGGCAATGAGAAGTCTATCCCTCTTCTGATTGGCATGGAAAGGTGGTACCCTGTGAAGATGTAATTATATTTCATCTTTTACAGTGCCACAGATTCAAAGTTAAATGTGAGGGATTGAGAATGGAGAGCAAGAGAAATGTCTTCACATCGACTTCTGAAGTTGCTGGATTCACTCCCTGGACTGGTGGTTGAGGCAGAAACTATGCAAACATTCATAATTAGCCTGGATAGTAGGGGATGAAGGAAAAGTGTCTGAGGGGAATAGGGCAGTAAATATGATCAGACTAATGTAGACTCGTGGAGGCCAAATTCCACTGTGGACTGGTCGAGCCGAGTAAAATACTTTCCGTGCTGTAAGTTCTGTAGAATCATTGAATTATACAGCAGAACGAGGCCATTTGGGCCTTCACACCTGTATCGACTCTGACTACTGTACAATCGTCTGCTTTTTCCCTTATCCCACATTGTTTTTATTTTTGTTTATCCAGTTCCCTTTTGAAAGTTGTTACTGAATCTACCTCCACCACCCTTTCAAGCTGTGCGAATCATAACAGCTCACTGTTTATTTCTTTCCCCTCATGTCACCTCTGCTTCTTTTGCCAATAACCTTAATTCCTCTGGTTACTGACCCTTCTGCCACTGGAAACAATTTCTCCTTCGGTACCCTGTCAAAATCCATCAAGATTTTGAGCGCAAACATCAAGGGCGGAATTCTCCGCCGGCTCCACAAATCGCGGAGGTCGTTGTGAACTCAGCTCCCCACACCTAATTCACCCCCACGTGGGGGGCTAGGAACGGGCCCCCATCGTTCCCGACCTCGGCCGCCGGAAATGACGCCCGAACGGCGCTTCGCGGATGTGATCCGCGCATGCGCAGGGACCCGCGCATGCGCGGATGACATCAGCGCGCAGACGACACAAACCCGTGCATGCGCGGTGCCGTCTTTCTCCACCGCCGCCCGGCAAGACGTGGCGGTTTGATCTTGCCGGGCGGCGGTGGGGAAAGAGTGCGTCCGCGATCGGTGCCCACTGATCGTCGGGCCTGTCCCCTCTGGAGCACAGTCGCGGTGCTCCCGTCCCAATCGGGCCCCTGGATGCCCCAAACGGACATCCGGCGCCCGTTTCACGAATGCAGCGACCAGGTGTGGTTGCTGCCGTGGTGAACCGGGCGTGAAGGGCCGGCCGCTCGGCCCATCGGGCTCGGAGAATCGCCGTTCACCGTGAAAAATGGCGAGCGCCGATTTATCCGAGGTGGGAGGGGGCGAGAATCGCTGGGCGCCAGGGAGGGCGTAAAAAATGTTGGGAGACCCTCCCACGATTCTCCCACACCGCGTGGGGAGCGGAGACTTCCACCCCAAATCTCCCTTCAACCTTCCCGCTCTAGGTGAGCCACTCCAGTTTTTCTACTCTCATTATTTTACCCATTCTAAAGCATCTCCTCTGTACCCCCTTTGAGGGCTTCACCATTCTTCCCAAAGTTTATTCCCCGGAATTGGCCATGATCCTCTAACTAAGGCCTAATCGATGTATTATAGATGTTGAGCATTACTTCCTTACTCTTGTACTCTGTATCCCTATTTTTGAAGCCAAATATTTCTTGTGTCCTTTGTACGGATTCTCAACATGTTCAGCTGTCTTCAAAGACCTGTGTTTGTACATTGCCAGGTTTCTATTTCTGCATCCATTTAAAAGTGTATCATTTAGTTTATACTGATCTGCTATATTCTTCCTCCAAAATTAATCACTTGATTTTTCTCTGCATTAAATTTGATCTGCCACGTACCGAGCCATGAATGCTGCAAAATGGGAAACTGTTTTTGAGTGGGGTCTTTTCTGGTGAGAAAGAGCCGTTAGGCTTTCGTGTTTCTATCTCTGGGTCACACAATCAGGGCTTAATGTGATGAACTCAAATTAATATTGCCCTACTCCAAACTTTCTGCCGGATTTAATTAATCCAGCTCCTTTTTGAACACTGGAACGAGATCAGTTTTTCCGGCAGCTTATTTATCCATTTACCTCATACCACAGTGGGAGTCACTGGGGAGTCTAATGTCATCTTTGTGCAATAGGGATGAGGGGCAGCACGTGGCACAGTGGTTAGCACTGCTGCCTACGGCGCTGAGGACCCAGGTTCAAATCCCAGCCCTAGGTCACTGTCCGTGTGGAGTTTGCACATTCTCCCCATGTCTGCATGGGTTTCACCCCACAACCCAAAGATGTGCAGATTAGGTGGATTGGCCACATGAAACTGTCCCTTAATTGGAAAAGAAATAATTGGGTACTCTAAATTTAAAAAAAAACTTTTGTGCAATAGTGTAAAGTGGGTAATATTGGACCCGGCACCCGTTATACAGCTCTCTCGATTTTTGTTTCCACTGCAGTCAATGGTATAAAGCAGGGGTGGGCAAACTTTTCCGTGCAAGGGCCACATTCAAAAATTCACAATTCACAAAGGGCCGCATAGTATATTAAGTAAAATAATTACTTCACCCGGTTATGATTCTGGGCGCCTCATATAGAACATAGAACAGTACAGCACAGAACAAGCCCTTCGGCCCTCGACGTTGTGCCGAGCAATGATCACCCTACTCAAGTCAATGTATCCACCCTATACCAGTAAGTAACCCAACAGCCCGCCCCCATTAACCTTAAAAAAAATTTAAAAAAAAAAAAAAAAAATTTAAAAAAAAAAATTTTTTTTTTTTTTTTTTTTTAATGACTTGGCGGGCCGCAGAAATACCTTTGGCGGGCCGCATGCGGCCCGCGGGCCGTAGTTTGCCCACCCCTGGTATAAAGGGACAGCAGATCCAATAATATCCATTTTTCAGGATCTCCTGGAGTCAGAATGACAGGTGAATGACTTTGGGAGGGTAAAGTTGATCAGTTACTCACTCACACTTACCTCACCTTCACTTAGGTCTGGTTTTCCAACCGTCGAGCAAAATGGAGACGAGAAGAGAAGGCGAAAAGCAGATCTGGCTTTTTAAATGGTATGTGCACGTTGTCTGCAATGACTCCCCTGTGGCTACCTGCAATCGTAGTGAGTTACTTTCAGGATCTGTGCTTTCTCGCGTTCTCTGTCACCTCCCCCACCTCTCCCACCCCGAGACTCTGGAACACGGTGCTTCACAGTCAGGTCCATTTCCATTGGCTGCCAGCAGATCTCTAGTCCTTCACTAAAGTCAATGCTTATCAAATGTGAGGCCATTTGATTGGGAGAATCATTTCTGGAAAGTATGTGTGTGGTAAATGGTAAAGACAGAAATTGGCCTCATTGTTAATACCCTCTTCACAAAATAAAGACTCTCATTTATATGGTGCCTTTATGGGTGTCCCAAAGTGCTTGTTAGCCAATAAAGAACAAAGAACAAAGAACAAAGAAAAAAGAAAAGTACAGCACAGGAACAGGCCCTTCGGCCCTCCAAGCCTGCGCCGACCATGCTGCCCGTCTAAACTAAAATCTTCTACACTTCCGGGGTCCGCATCCCTCTATTCCCATCTTATTCCTGTATTTGTCAAGATGCCCCTTAAACGTCACTATCGTCCCTGCTTCCACCACCTCCTCCGGTAGCGAGTTCCAGACACCCACTACCCTTTGTGTAAAAGATTTACCTTGGACATCTCCTCTAAACCTTGCCCCTCGCACCTTAAACCTGTGCCCCCTAGTAATTGACCCCTCTACCCTGGGAAAAAGTCTCTGACTATCCACTCTGTCTATGCCCCTCATAATTTTGTAGACCTCTAACAGGTCGCCCCTCAATCTCCTTCGTTCTAGTGAGAACAAACCGAGTTTATTCAACCTTTCCTCATGGCTAATGCCCTCCATACCAGGCAACATCCTGGTAAATCTCTTCTGCACCCTCTCTAAAGCCTCCACATCCTTCTGGTAGTCTGGCAACCAGAATTGAACACTCTGCTCCAAGTGTGGCCTAACTAAGGTTTGATACAGCTGCAACATGACTTGCCAATTCTTATACTCAATGCCCCGGCCAATGAAGGCAAGCATGCTGTATGCCTTCTTGACTACCTTCTCCACCTATGTTGCCCCTTTCAGTGACCTGTGGACCTGTACACCAAGATCTCTCTGAAGTATATTTTATAAAGTGAACTCACTGTTTTAGTGTAGGGAATGCAGCAGAACATTTGCATACAACAAACTCCCACGAATAAAAGGTGACAACGACCAGATAATCTGTTTTAGTGATGTTCATTGACTCTGGGGGAAAATTTCTCTGTTTTGAATAGTGCTATGGGATCTCTTACGTTCTCTTAAGAGGGCAGCTATGGGCCTCAGTTTAATATTTCAAATGATTCTGTGATTCTATAACTCAGAAACACTGAGCAACCGAGGAACCGGTGGGTAAATAATCTATTTCTTTTCTACGTGGAGATGCCTGGGCTCCAGAATCAGGAGTAGAAATAAGAGAGTCCCTCCAACTGAGCCACATCTGCCAGAACATCCATCAGAATACTGTCATGGCCCAGGCTAACATTTGGCAAATAGTCATGAGGTGATACAGAGCTGTTAATACCTGTGGAACTGTGTCCCAGGTTGTGTAAGTGTATTTACGATATAATAGAGTTAAAATATAGAGGGGAAATCCCATGTTTGTGCAAACAGATAACCAGGAGTGTAATGAACATGTCATACTCTGATATTTGACTAGGTTTGATATTATTGCACATGCTTTACTTGAAAAATGAAAATGAAATGAAACTTAAACCCCAACTCAAGGCTTTTAGTTTTTTTTCACCATTCCACGCAGCAGTGTTTTGGAGACAGCTCATGTCTGAATGGTCACATTACTACATCAGCGTTCAGGAGGCACAAGGTTCAATCCCCACTCCAGACAACCCCATCGAGAGAACAGTTAGGCCACAATGTAAGGTTCCATCCAGGCTGCCCCATCAAACACTCCCAGGACAGGTACTGCACAATTCAGAAACCGAATAAAGCTTGAACTATAGGTTGACAGAGTACGATCTTAACGTATGGTGGGTGTGAGTGTCCCCACTATCACATGAGTTGTGGGCAGTCATAAAACCCATCCCTCATATGGGACTTATCCCACCTTCCAGCTGGCATAACAATAGCTATGGCCAAGGAAATAGCATTCATGTTATCCATTCTGTTATTAATCCACCTGTAAACCTTCTCCTACTTCACACTTTTCCAGGGGAGGAGTGCAAAGATATAAAAAAATAACTAAATAGGGCTAAGGCGCTAATTCACCCTCCCTGCCCCCTTGTGCTCTCCATGCACCCTCCCTGCCCCCTTGTGCTCACCATGCACCCTCCCTGTCCCCTTGTGCTCTCCATGCACCCTCCCTGCCCCCTTGTGCTCTCCATGCACCCTCCCTGCCCCCTTGTGCTCTCCATGCACCCTCCCTGCCCCCTTGTGCTCTCCATGCACCCTCCCTGCCCCCTTGTGCTCTCCATGCACCCTCCCTGCCCCCTTGTGCTCACCATGCACCCTCCCTGCCCCCTTGTGCTCACCATGCACCCTCCCTGCCCCCTTGTGCTCTCCATGCACCCTCCCTGCCCCCTTGTGCTCACCATGCACCCTCCCTGCCCCCTTGTGCTCACCATGCACCCTCCCTGTCCCCTTGTGCTCTCCATGCACCCTCCCTGCCCCCTTGTGCTCTCCATGCACCCTCCCTGCCCCCTTGTGCTCTCCATGCCCCCTCAAACTATATTCCATAGGTCTTCCCCAAGCCCCCTCAAACACCCGGGGCGGGATTCTCCGAGCCACTGCGGCGAAATCGCGATTGGCGCGGGGGCGGAGAATGGACGTCAAACCCGAGATCGGGTCCGACATTGAAAGAGGCCCCCGCAGCGATTCTCCAACGTCAACTGGCCGAGTTTCCGATGGCGTGGTTCTCTCATGGTGCCAACCATCGAGAATTCGGAGTGGCGGTTGCGGACTCAGTCCGCGGCTGCCCTGGTGGGGGGGGGCGGGGGGATCCTTCACCGGGGTGTGGCCTCCAGGACTGCCATGCTATCGATTGCGGCCCCATGATCCGCGGGTGCGCACGATCTCGGGACGGGGGGCCTAAGTTTTTGATGCTGGTCCGCGGTGTGGGTCTGCCATGTCGCACGGGGCGGCCGCCACAGGACGTCGCCGTGCGCACGTGCGGTCCCCCGACTGGAAGTGCAGGGCCCCATATCGGCAGCCGGAGCTGCGAGGAGCACTCCAGGGCCCTGCTAGCCCCCCCCCCCCCAGGTAAGTGAATCGCTCCGGATTTTCTTCAGGATAGTCCGGAGTGATCCTGCCCATTATGCTCGCTAATATTACCCAGATGCCTCCTCTATGACCTTTCATACTCCCCAAAGCCCCATGCCCCCTCCATGCTCCTGATGTATCTGCCATAACCCTCACCCAGTATCTACTATGGGCAAACCTCAGGGTGCCTTTGAAATGGACTTGAAAACAAATTCTAACAATCTGAGAGAACTGTTATACTTAAAGATGCCGAACACTAAAGAACTCTCACCAATAAAACCCATTCAAAGTGTAAATCCTCTCAAGTGGTTACTCTGTTGTAAAAACAAACAAATACTTACTCACTTGTTGTGGTGAATGTAATATGATAATTCAGACTATGTCTTTGTAAGCGCAGTAGCGTTATCCGACCACTAGGGAGAGTAGCTCTGGGAATGCTCAGGAGCTTGTACAGGGCTCCACCCTTGGCTCTGCCCACGACTCCTCCCCCTAGTGCTGCTGTATAAATACCCTTCTCCAGAGTCAGCCTGCAGTTCACTGAGAGTTCATCAACGGGTAACAGGCTGGCTCTGTAGTAAGTCGATTAAAGCCTAGATTCATATCAGAAACACGTGTCTGGTGAATTGATGGTTTCATCAATTTAATTGACTTAAGAACAGTCAAGATCGATCATGGAATCAGCCCTCAAGCCTGGACGCATGGAACTCGACCCACAGGATGCAGAGGCTAAAGAAATCTTCTCCCACTGGCTGCTGTGCTTCAAGGCCTACCTGGCAGAAGCGAGTACAGCCCAAACGACAGAGGAACAGAAGTTGAGTCTACTGCACGCGAGGGTGAGCCACAGAATCTCTACACAACTAAACTCGGCCAGTTCATATACTGCAGCGCTAGCAGTACTCGATAAGATATATGTGAGGCCCATTAACGAAGTTTACGCACTCCATGTGTTCACGACTCGCCGCCAGCGGCCTACAGAATCACTCGCCGAATTTCTAAGGAAACTCAATAATTTGTCAAATGACTAATTATCAAGCGGTTACGCGGCTGAACACAGAGAACTTGCTGTACGTGATGTTTTTGTAGCGGGCCTCAGGTCTAATTATGTGCGCCAACGACTGCTGGAAAAGGGGCCCCAAGATTTAGAAACGACTGTGGAAGCTGCTACCCTGATGGAGGTCTCCTTCCGCAGCCTTAACTCGTTCCCCGCGGACCCCGCGACCCAATCATGGGCCCCCGACCAGCAACTCCCCCAGGCCTGTGCTACGCGTCCGCCCAGCCACCATGCTGCTCCAGCCAGCCACTATGCTGCTCCAGCCAGCCACCATGCTGCTCCAGCCAGCCACTATGCTGCCCCAGCCAGCCACTATGCTGCTCCAGCCAGCCACTATGCTGCTCCAGCCAGCCACCATGCTGCTCCAGCCAGCCACTATGCTGCTCCAGCCAGCCACCATGCTGCTCCAGCCAGCTACCATGCTGCCCCAGCCAGCCACTATGCTGCTCCAGCCAGCCACTATGCTGCTCCAGCCAGCCACTATGCTGCTCCAGCCAGCCACTATGCTGCTCCAGCCAGCCAGCCACCATGCTGCCCCAGCCAGCCACTATGCTGCTCCAGCCAGCCACTATGCTGCTCCAGCCAGCCACTATGCTGCTCCAGCCAGCCACTATGCTGCTCCAGCCAGCCACTATGCTGCTCCAGCCAGCCACCATGCTGCTCCAGCCAGCCACCATGCTGCCCCAGCCAGCCACTATGCTGCTCCAGCCAGCCACCATGCTGCTCCAGCCAGCCACCATGCTGCTCCAGCCAGCCACTATGCTGCTCCAGCCAGCCACTATGCTGCTCCAGCCAGCCACTATGCTGCTCCAGCCTGTCATTTCTGTGGCCAGAACCAGCACCCGCGTCAGCACTGGCCAGCCAGCAACGCGACCTGCAGCAGCTGCGGGCGGAAAGGCCATTACGCAAGAGTGTGCCTCGCTAAAAGGGCCCCTGCTTCCAGCTCCCCAGCGGCATGAAGTAATCGCTCCCCACACCCGCAGGCCCGCGGGGCCCGAAACGCTGCGGCCTATGCCCCGACTCCGCCCCCTCCAGCCACGTGCAACACATGGGGGCCGCCATCTTGGACGCCATCTTCCTCGCCGCCCGCCACGTGCAATCCACGGGCCCGACCTGCATCTCCGTGCTCGGACAACTCATCGGAAGAATACGACTATGAACTCAGAAGGCATTCATCACGGGGCCACTCCAGCACAGCTGATCGAGCCGCCGACTACCCGCAACTCAGCGCAGTCACTCTGGACCAATCACGCCTGAAGCATCTGCGAAATTCGATGGCAGAGGTCCATATCAACGAGTACAAAACTCCATGCCTCTTCGACTCCGGGTGCACGGAGAGCTTCACACATCCAGACCTGGTAAGACGCTGTTCGCTCCCCGTTTTCCCCGTGCAGCAAACTATCTCACTCGCTTCAGGCTCCCATTCCATCCAGATCCAGGGGCGCACCGCCGTGACACTCACAATCCGAGGCGCAAGCTACTCAAAATTCAAACTCTACGTTTTGCCCAAACTCTGCGCGCCACTCTTATTAGGCCTAGACTTTCAATGTAACCTCAAGAGCCTCACCCTCAGCTTCGGCGGTCCCCTGCCCCCACTCACTATCTGCAGCCTCGCTACACTGCAAATCCCCACCCCCTCTCTTTGCCAATCTCACAAAGGACTGTAAACCCATAGCCACTCGTAGCAGGCGGTATAGCCTGCAGGATAGGGTATTTATCAGAGCAGAGGTCCGAAGGTTACTCAGTGAGGGGGTTATAGAGGCCAGCAATAGTCCCTGGAGAGCTCAGGTGGTGGTCGTTAAGACCGGGGAAAAATACCACATGGTTGTCGACTATAGTCAGACCATAAATAGATTTACGCTCCTTGACGCGTATCCCCTCCCCAGGATTGCAGACATGGTAAACTAGATCGCCCAGTACCGGCTCTTTTCCACGGTGGATCTGAAGTCTGCATACCACCAGCTCCCAATCCGCCTGGAGGACCGCCACTATACGGCATTCGAGGATGATGGCCGCCTCTCCCATTTCCTCCGGGTCCCTTTCGGCATCACTAATGGGGTCTCGGTGTTCCAACGAGCAATGGACCGAATGGTGGACTAGTACGGGCTGCGGGCCATGTTTCCGTACTTGGAAAATGTCACCATCTGCGGCTATCACCAGCAGGACCACGACGCCAACCTCCACCGTTTTCTCCAGACGGCACAGAAACTGAATCTCACGTACAACAAGGAGAAATGCGTTTTCTGCACAACCAGACTAGCCAGAACTCCGACACTCCTCAGTCGAGAAAGAAGCACAAGCCATTGTGGAGGCTATCCGTTAATGGAGGCACTACCTCGCAGGTAGGAGGTTCACCCTCATCACCGACCAAAGATCGGTTGCCTTCATGTTCGACAACTTGCAAAGGGCCAAAATTAAAAACGACAAAATTCTGAGGTGGAGGATCGAACTCTCCACCTACAATTACGACATTAAGTATCGACCCGGGAAGCTCAACGAGCCTCCGGATGCCCTATCCCGCGGGACATGCGCCAGTGCGCAGATTGACCGATTGACAGTCATCCACAATGACCTCTGCCACCCAGGGGTCACCCGGCTCGCCCACGACATCAGGGCCCGAAACCTGCCTTTCTCCAACGAGGAAGTAAAAGCGGTCACCAGGGACTGCCCGATCTTTGCGGAGTGCAAACCGCACTTCTATAGACCCGACAGGGCCCACCTGGTCAAGGCTTCTAGGCCCTTTGAACGCCTCGCGATTCATTTCAAAGGGCCACTCCCCTCAACTAACAAGAACGTTTACTTTTTAAACGTCGTAGACGAGTTCTCCCGTTTCCCATTCGCTATCCTGTGCCCCGACATGACCTCCCACACAGTCATTAGGGCCCTGCATAGCATCTTCACCCTGTTTGGTTTCCCCAGCTACGTACACAGCGACCGGGGTTCGTCCTTCATGAGCGACGAGCTGCGTCAGTACCTGCTCGACAAGGGCATCGCCTCGAGCAGGACAACCAGCTGCAACCCCAGGGGGAACGGGCAGGTGGAGAGGGAGAACGCGACTGTCTGGAAGACCGTCCTACTGACCCTCCGGTCTAGAAAGCTCCAAGTCTCCCAGTGGCAGGAAGTCCTCCCAGACGCGCTTCACGCTATTAGGTCCCTTTTGTGCACAGTGACCAATCAGACCCCTCACGAGAGGCTCTTCATTTTTTCCAGGGGCACTACCACGGGGGTCTCACTTCCGGCATGGCTAAGGACGCCGGGCCCCGTACTTCTGAGGAAACACGTCAGGGCACACAAAACCGACCCCCTTGTTGAAAAGGTGCGCCTGCTCCACTCCAACCCCCAGTACGCATTTGTCGAGTTCCCTGACGGCCGTCAGGACACGGTATCCCTCCGGGATCTGGCACCCCCCGGATCCAGCGCCCCCTCTACCCCCACAGAAGGACCTCTCACCCTACACCCCAAGCTGCTGCCCCCTAGCGCTCCAGAGCCCACGAGCTCGCTCCACCAGTTCCGCGCCCCCGCGCCGGCCATCCCCCAGCACCCCCAGTCCCCGGTCGAACCAGGAGAGTATGAAGCTCGGATACAACCCTCCCTGGAGTCCCCAATCAGCCACCGCAAGAGGCTACAACCCCGGTGCTCCGCAGACCACAGCGGGCAATTCGGCCACCCCTGCCGGACTTGATTTTTTTGCAGGGGGTGAATGTGGTGAATGTAATATGATAATTCACACTATGTCTTTGTAAGCGCAGTAGCGTTATCCGACCACTAGGGGGAGTTGCTCTGGGAATGCGCAGGAGCTTGTACAGGGCTCCACTCTTGGCTCTGCCCATGGCTCTTCCCCCTAGTGCTGCTGTATAAATACCCTTGTCCAGAGTCAGCCTGCAGTTCACTGAGAGTTCATCAACGGGTAACAGGCTGGCTCTGTAGTAAGTCGATTAAAGCCTAGATTCATATCGGAAACACGTGTCTGGTGAATTGATGGTTCCATCACTTGTATAAAAGCTCAGGAGGCCCAGGAAGGTAAATCCAAAAGTGGTTTAACTTGACAACACAGATAAATGGCGAACGCAGCTTTCAGTTCCAATATCTCAAGCGGGATGACCATTTTAGCCGTCCGGCCGGCTTTTATGGGGCAATTTCCACAAGCCCCGGCTGATGGGCCTCCGCCCAGTAGCGGTTGGGGGTGTGGGGGGGAGGGGACGTATTCCATGAGACCCACGGGGAGATTAATTGGGGTGTTCCCACGGGTATCGTCAGGGTTATTACAACTTATATCGGGCGCGATCTAACCAAATTGGAACATGGTCCCGTGACGAGCGCATTTAGCCGGGTGTTTCCTGGTGCTCACAGCACTGAGAAACACCACGCTATCTATCGGTATTCAATTTGGGGCCTCAGTGAGGAACACCCTGCCAAGGCTGCACTCAGTCCCGTTTCCTGTACTGAGCAACTCTGCCAGAACTCCTCAGTGCAGGAAGAGATCGGGATACCATTTTTAAATGGCGTCACGATCTCTCGACCCCCTGATGCAACACCCAAACCCCCATCTGACGTATAAGGGGGTCCTCGGGCCCTCCTGCGCCCCACTTCACGCGTTCTGGGCAACCCCAGGCCCCATCCCCACAGCGGGAAAAAACTGCTAGCCTGGCAGTGCCACCTGGGCACCTTGACAGTGCCAGGCTGGCAACCATTGCCAGGATGCCAGGCTGGCAGTACAAGGTGCCCGGGTGGTACCCGCACACAAAAATAATGTTTTAAAATAAAAGAAATTTAAACTTCCCATGGCCCTCACAACAGCCAACCTGACCTCAGGAGACGTGCACGAGGGGTTCACACATCAGGGCATCTTGACTCGTGAAAAGACCTCACAAAAATAGTGTGTGGTTGAAGAAGCACTGCAAATTGGAAGTTGCAATCAAACATTCTAAATTTTATATTCCTGTGCTCATCCTGCCTCCTAATTGCCCTGGGGATCCATAAATTACATATTACAGACATACACTTGTATTTTGCTGTTTTTTATTTGTCTTGATTTCTACTAAGACTATTCTTCATGTCCATCATAGGGAGCACATGTGGTTTGATGTTGAACCAGTTACAAGCCTCACCTCATGGTTTTCCGACTTTTCACCCATCACCAATGATTGACAGTATGTCTCTGCAGGTAACCCCTCAACATTATCTCCTCCACATTTTCATCCTCCTCTCTGACGTTACCTCACATTAAAGTCAACTTCCACTAGTGAGGTAGCCGTTGTAATCTTGCAAGAATATAAGCCTAGAGAGTCTGTCCACGGAATATTTTCTCTGGTGGTATCACAGTAATGGTCCAGTCCAGTAATGGTCTCAAACAACACCCCATTCAACAGGGACACTTGGAGCAGGATTTCCCAGCTCCTCGTGGCATATTTTCCATTGGAGACATCTTCATGACCCACTGATGTCGAAGGGGTTTTTGTGTGCCCCTCACCCTCCACTGCTGTGGAATGTGCCATGGTGAGGGGGGGTGGGAGGAGTCACCTTTGATGGGACTGGAAGATCCGGCCAGTGGGAAGGGCCAGAAAACTGTGGCCTTAAAAATGGGAACTTTACTTTGTATCTAACCCAAGCTGTGCCTGTCTTGGAAGTATTTTATGGGACAGGATAGAGGGAGTTTTACTCTGTAACCAACCCAACGTTTTTAATTCCCCAATGCATTTGTTGGTTCTAGAACATAATTGAAAAATATAATTTTGTTATGAATATTAGGATCAGGACAAAGGCCATTCAGCCTCTTGAACCCCTTTCAATTAGAACATGGCAGACCTGTCCCTCAGCTCCTGGCTCTATATTCCTTGGCTTCCTTACTTAATTGATCATTGCCCTGAAAACCTCAATTGTTCTCCAGCCCTTTGGGGAGCAAATTTCAGATTTACACTACCCTTTGAGCGCAGAAATGCTTCCCAATGTGTTCCTGAATGGCTTGGCTCTAAGGCTGAGAAAGACAGG
Organism: Scyliorhinus canicula; assembly: GCF_902713615.1. NCBI lineage: Eukaryota > Metazoa > Chordata > Chondrichthyes > Carcharhiniformes > Scyliorhinidae > Scyliorhinus > Scyliorhinus canicula. The sequence continues at coordinate 150,421,497 of NC_052156.1, forward strand.
CTTTTGGCCTATCAAGGGATCAAAGAATATGGGGGTTGGGCAGGGAAATGGAGTTAATGTCAATGATTGTATTGAACGGAGGAGGAGGTTTGTAGAGCTGTATGGTCTCCTCCTTTCCTTTTTCCTATGTTCCTATGTGCCGTCCCCTTGTATTTCATTCTCCTAACAGAGGAAGTCATTTCTCTGTATACGGCCTATTGAATTATTATTTATCTTTTCAATGATCTCAATCAGCTCACCTCTCAATCTTCTTCACTCTGACAGACTTGGCCAGCAGGCAATGCAACATTGATAATCAAGCTACCTTCCTGTGTCTTGTAGCCTCACCAACCTCAAACCGTACAAACAAACCATGTCTTTCTGATCCCTGAGACACTGAAACCGCATGGGTATGATTTGTGCCGGGTGACAGAGTCGCGACTACGCATGAACCCCACTACAGAGGCTTGGAAGATGCATGGCTTTGATCTGTACAGAACATTGGAGTCAACTACATGTCTTGGCCCTGGACCAACGTTCACCTCAGATGTGTCTAACGGTAAGTCTGGTTGCACCCAGAAGGGGTTTTGTGACAGGTTAAAATATTATCTGATATTCATCAATTCTTCATTAAAGGGTGACAATTTCTTGATCCAAGATGTTGAAACTGACATTGAATATGGGTTGTTGCCCGCATTGCCACACATGAATTTAGATCCAGACCATCTCCATATGGGAGAGAACAAAACTACCTGGTCAATAGTTTCTGCCATGGCTAATTGGACAACACTCTTGTTTCTGGGTTAGATGCTTGTTTAGTTCAAGTCCCAATCCAGAGATTTGAGCACATATTGTAGGTTGACAATCCCAGGGTGCTGCACTGTCGGGGTTGCTGTCTTTCAGAGGTGATGTTAAACCAAAGCAATGTTTATCCTCTCAGGTGGATCCCATAGCACTATTTGAAGAAGAGCAATTATCTCTCATCCAACATCACTAAAGCAAAATGATCTGGTCATTGTTATGCTGCTATTTATGGGCTTGCTGTGTGCAAATTGGCTGCCATGTTTCCTACATGACAACAATCATTACACTTCAAAGGTACTTTATTAACTATGAAGTGCATTGGGGTGCTTGATGCTCATTAATGGCGCTATATGAATGCAAATGATCTCTTCTGCTTATTGGAACTGTAGGTCCTGTAGTTTTAATAATGTTCCCTAGTTCTATAGTGTTGCGACAGCCCTTTCTCTCCATCACTTCCTCTCCCTGGACAGTAAAATGGAGATGGAGCACGATAACTCTCAGCTTGAATCCAGGTAGGGCTGGTATTGGAAGCCGAGAGACCTCAAGAGCAGCAGAACTGTTGGGAGCCACAGGCGAATTGGACGACAAGTGCTTTAAGAGGACCGTTGGTCTATAGTGAAGAGATGAAGGAACAAAGAATGGAGGAAGATAAGGTTGAATCCCTGGACCAAGTGGTGTCTAGGCATCTCCTAACTGGAGATGGGAAAAGCAAAGGGAGGTTCAGCTGGACAGTAACATGGTGGGAACGTGGAAGCTGATAGTCATGTGGACAGAGGTGGTGCATCACTCAGTGATGTTTCTGAGCAGCACCCTATTGCGAAGGGAAAAGTGGGTAGCTACAAAAAAGATAAGCTCTTGCATTTTACACCTTCAGGGCAACCCAATCCACTTCACAGGAGGTACGCCTTTGTAATTTAGTCACTGTTGTAATGTTGCAATTTGTGCACAGCAAGCTTTACTATTTTACCAGATTTTACCAGCAGGGTAGCATGGTGGGGGGCAGCAGGGTAGCATGGTGGTTAGCATAAATGCTTCACAGCTCCAGGGTCCCAGGTTCGATTCCCGGCTGGGTCACTGTCTGTGTGGAGTCTGCACGTCCTCCCCCTGTGTGCGTGGGTTTCCTCCGGGTGCTCCGGTTTCCTCCCACAGTCCAAAGATGTGCGGGTTAGGTGGATTGGACATGCTAAATTGCCCGTAGTGTCCTAGTAAAAGTAAGGTTAGGGGGGGTTGTTGGGTTACGGGTATAGGGTGGATGCGTGGGTTTGAGTAGGGTGATCATGGCTCGGCACAACATTGAGGGCCGAAGGGCCTGTTCTGTGCTGTACTGTTCTATGTTCTATGTTCTATGTTCTACTATTTAATTGATTGAAGGATAAACGTCGTTGGTGGAACTCCCCCTGCTCGTCTTCCGATAGTGGCATGGGACTTTATACACAGATGGCAAACTGTGTCCTAAGTATTGAAGACCTGGTGTTGTAAGACTTCTTGCTAAGTATTGAATACACTCTGATTACTGGTGAGAGTGCTGACTCCTCTAGGATATGCAGCAGAGCCTAGTCCATGGCTGGCTCTACCACGGGGTCCCTTTGTCATCCTGGGCCCTGGTGGGAACAGTGGCAGCTGCCGGCAATGCACTCACCAGAGACCCAGGATCAGAGAGGGGCCCAGGCCATGTTGGTGAGGGTGACATGGGGGACGTGAGGAGAGGATAACTGGCTCGCTGGGGTCGGGGCTGGGGGGGGGGGAAAGGGCAGGAGGGTGGCTCGGCGGGTCCCCCCATCCCGATGCTGGGTCCCTCGAGTGCCTGACAATAAGGAACTCTTTCCAACTCCCGTGAGCTGTTAGCCCTGCTGCCATTGGCTGAATACCAGTAGTGGCATGATGATGCCATTAAGTGGGTATCAATTGTGCACTTAAGGACCTCAATTAACGTTGGGGTGGGAAGGCTGTCCACGATCTTTCCCACCCTGGATTTAATCGAGGACAAGATGGAAAAGCCGCACAGTTCCCATCCTGCACCTTCTAGCCCATTTACTTGCTCCCTCCCTCCCGGTAAATCATGTGAAACTAAATTGCTTCTGTTGTTTGATGAGGTTACAGAGGGCTGATGCAGGGAATGTGGCTGATGTGGTGTACATGGACTTTCAAGTGGTATTTGATTGGGTGCCACACATCTGGTTTGTCAGCAAAGTTACCTCCCATGGAATTAAAGGCAGTTTGGATACAGGATTGACTGAGTGACATGAAGCAGAGAGCAGTAATGGTGAATGGTTGCTTTTCAGACTGTACAAAGGTTTCCAGTGGATTCCTTGGGGTTGGTATTAGGACTTCTGCTTTTCTTGATGTATATTAATAAATAGACTCGGTGTACAGGGCATAACTTCAAAACTGTGGATTGTCATAATATATATCCAGGTATATGATGGTGCACAGACAGGCAGTGATTGACACACAGGATGACCAGTGAACACACAGAACACAGCAGCCAATCACCAGACAGGGCACGACCACTATAAAGCCAGAGGGCACTAGTTTTCCCGCTCTCTCGGGATCCAGCCTCTGAGACAGTCCGAGCTCGTGATCAGCAACTAGAACAAACACCATGTGGTAGTAAGATAGTCTGGTCAGGTTAGCCTCAGGTCTCCAGTCAAGTCAGCATAGTGTCAACCCACAGATAAAGCATGTATGATAGTTAAGAGTTCAATAAAATCGAGTTGCATTTCTTCAAGTGTTGGAAGCCTGTCTCTCTCTCACCACTGCAGTAAACGCAGTCCTCGCAGACCCAACTTATCCAACACATCATGGATGACACAGAACTTGAAAGTATTGTGAAATGTGACAAGGATCTTGTTAAACACAAAAGGACACGGAAGGACTGGTGGAACAGCTGGATAAATGGCAGTGACATGTAATGCAGGGAAATGTGAAATGATTAATTTCGGTAGATAGAGTGAAGAGAAACAATATAAAACAAAGGGCACATTCCTAAAGGAGCAGCAGCAGTCAGATCCGGGTGTATAGTGGCAGGTCATGTTAAAGGAGCAGTTAATAAAACATATGGAATCCAGGGCTTTGTGAATGAGAGCATAGAGCACAAGAACAAGAAGTTATGATCAATGGTGGTTTGGCTTCAACTGGAAAGTTATGCCCAGTTCTGGACACCAAACTTTAGGAAGGATGTGAAGGCATTAGAGATGGTGCAGAAAAGATAAAAGTTTCACAAGAATGATTCCAGGATGAAGAGCTTCAGCTGTGTGGACAGATTGGAGAAGCTGGGACTGTTCTGCTTGGATCATGGGCGACACGGTAGCACAGTGGGTAGCACTGTTGCTAAACAGCGGCAGGGTCCCAGGTTCGATTCCCGGCTTGGGTCACTCTGTGCGGAGTCTGCATGTTCTCCCCGTGCCTGCGTGGGTTTCCTCTGGGTGCTCCGGTTTCCTCCCACAAGTCCCGAAAGATGTGCTGTTACATAATTTGGACATTCTGAATTCTCCCTCTGTCTACCTGAACAGGCGCACAGGTGTAGCGACCAGGGGCTTTTCACAGTAACTTCACTGCAATGTTAATGTCAGCCTACTTGTGACACTAATAAAGATTATTATTAGAAGAGGATTAAGAGGAGATTTGGTTCGAGTTGTTCAAAATCCCAGGGAGTCAAGATGGAGAATGTGGGGAGAAACTGCTCCCGTTTGTGGAGGATTTGAAAACCTGAAGTTGCCAATTTAAGGTGATTGTCAAAAGTAGCTACGATGACATAAAGGAACATGCACAGCGAGTGGTTAGGGTCTGGAATGCACTGCTGAGGCAGATTGAAGCTCGACCCTCAAAGGAGAATTAGATAATTAACTGAAGTGAAAATATTTGCTAAGCTGAGGGAAAAAGGTGGGGGAGTGGGACCGGGTGAGTTGCACCTGCCGAGAGCCAGCATGGGCACGATGGGCCGAATGACATCCTATGATTCTATCTGAAAGGTGGCACCTCTGACAATGCGGCACTCCCTCAATGCCACGATGGGACTCCATACACTGGAGATGGATGGGAAGGAGCTTGATCCATTGGAATTGTATATCATTATTTCAGTTCTAGTGAACTGCTGCTTGTTATATACTTGCTGAGCACAACCCCTTGCACCAAATTGCTTTAGTGTTTTGGAATGGACGCATCCTGCTGTATAATTGCTGTGCATAATTTGTGCCAATAGATGCCAGTGTTTCACTTAATAGAAGAAATTGCAATTCTGAAAAGCAAAGCTAGTTTTAATTTTGATATCCTACCATTCTCTCTTTGACAGCCTCAGCTGCTACTTAGTCGCTTTTTTAAAATTGTTTTTTTCTTAATTGCAGTGTATATGTTTATCCAGAGGAGCCTCTTTGCTTGTTGAGGGTACTGTCTGAATTAAGGCTCGCCTGGGAAGTATTGAGAATAACAGAGCTCAGAAGGAGACTATTTGCCTCATCAAGCTAACCAGTTCATCTCTTTTCCCTGCTCTTCCTCCATAGCCCAGCAGCTTTTCATCCTCAATTGTTGATCCATTAAGTTATTAATCCTCCACCCTTTCATACAGTGCATTCCAGGTCATAACAACTGAGTTAAAAAAATCCTCTTCATCTCGGCTCCAGTCTTTTGCTAATTACCTTAAATTTGTGTTCTCTGGTTACTGACCCTCCTGCCAGTGGTAACAGTTCCTCTTTAATTACTCTGTCAAAACCCCGAATAATGTTTAAGACCTCTAGCAAACCTCCCTCAACCTTCTCTCCATTGAGAAGAGCAGCCCCAGCTTCTGAAGTCTCCCCACTGCATTGAACTCGACCCTGTGTCTTGACCTGGCCATTTAGTTCATTATTCCCATCTCTTTATCTCATTTAATGTCAAGACTCTTTTGGAGCCAGTCAATTGACCCAGAAAGCCCCATTTGCTAAATACACTGTCCAGCGAGGTACTTAAACATACAGACTCAGCTGGCCCCTGGATCTCCGTTATGTCACTGATCTCAATTGAGTCAGAAATGGGCTAAGATCATTGGCTTCAGTGATTCACTGGGGTAGCTTTCCATACATGTGCTTTAGCAGAGGACAGGGTCATAGAAATATAGAAAATAGGTGCAGGAGTAGGCAATTCGGCCCTTCGAGCCTGCACTGCCATTCAATATGATCATGGCTGATCATGCATATTCAGTATCTGGGTCATGCTCTGTTGTAATGACCCTGGATAAATAATCCACCAAGATTTCCCGTCCGGGATTATGCCTGATGAGTGGCCAATTGAGAGATGGATACACTTGCCCTGCATGAGTCATTGTTGAGTCTTGGTGCTGAATGAGAGTTGGACTATTCCTTATTACCCTAACTGAGTACTGTTTACAGGATTGTTTGGGTTTCAAGGGTGCTGCTGCGTGGAAGATGTTGCAGTTTGATTAACCCTTTTATGGTTTCTCTTCATCACCTTGGAGGGTAGAGGTGGGGAATGGGGGGGGGGGGGGGGGTGACAATTCAGAGTATTACATCCCTACAGTTATTGCCCTTCATCAAAACTTAGAAAGTAAGAGTTGTATGAGAGAAGCAGGCATGCTGGATAAATCAAATAGCTTTTTCTCATTATGTTGCTGTGACATTTCAGGATATTAAATGTGAGAATTAAGTGTATGTTATATTTTTTCTGGGTATTGGGGAAGGATGGAGCTATTCCAAACATGATCTTTGCTCGCAGCCTCCACGTAACCATTGCCAAATAAGTTTTGTCCTATGTCATGCTCACATGTCAGATGTTAATTTGAGTTAATTGCATTAAGTTTTCAAAGTCCGTCAGACCTGATATTCAGAATGATCCTTTTTTTAAATGCTTTTCTAGGACAGATTCACACTGGGATTCCACTTCCTGTTCCAGATCACACATCATTGGCTATTTCTTCTGGCGCAGTGATGTCACTTCCTGTCCATGGTGCAGAATATCCATCACTTCCTCTTCCTGCCAGAGACTGCACATTCTTTCCTGTTTCCATGGGGAATCATGTGTCCCATTCTGTTACAGACGATGTCTCAGTGCCATTTCCAGTTTCCAGTGCTGGATATTTGTTGGATAATGCACAGCAGTACTTTAATACACCGAGTTATAATCCTTTATTGTAGCAACCCCTCCTCCCCTGTATTTCACCCTCTTGTAATTTTGTACTTGCAAATGGATACCATTCGCTTGAATTTCTGAGCATTCTGTTGTATTAATGACATTGTCATGGATTAGATAACAAGCATCTCTGACTGTTCTGATATTTATTCTCCTCCCTTTTCTCCCTCCCTTTCTGGAACGTGTTGGCAGAACCCACAATTTGTTTACTTTGTCAGATTGACCATTCTTCATGTGAGAACTCAAACGGTCAATTATTCATACTGATTATTCACACAGGAGCCCTCAACCAGCATCCAAATGGCTCCATTTCCGATACTGGTAAAAACCAAAGCTAGGACCTAAAAGCTGAAGGTGACACTTTACCTGTGCTTTTCAAAATAGATTGCACCTAAAATTACTGCTGACAGTTTAATATTTAGAATTTAGAACAGTACAGCACAGAACAGGCCCTTCGGCCCTCGATGTTGTGCCGAGCAATGATCACCCTACTCAAACTCACGTATCCACCCTATACCCGTAACCCAACAACTCCCCCTTAACCTTACTTTTTAGGACACTACGGGCAATTTAGCATGGCCAATCCACCTAACCCGCACATCTTTGGACTGTGGGAGGAAACCGGAGCACCCGGAGGAAACCCACGCACACACGGGGAGGACGTGCAGACTCCGCACAGACAGTGACCCAGCTGGGAACCGAACCTGGGACCCTGGAGCTGTGAAGCATTGATGCTAACCACTATGCTACCGTGCTGCCATGTTCATGTCATTTCTCTCTATTACTTATTGTTGCTGATAGAATAGTGGAGGTATGTTACATGCAATACAGTGGTATTACAAATGCTCATTTCCATCTCCATCAAGAGAAATTTAATTAAATGCACATTGCAGACATGAAACCAGTGTGTTTAAGAGGCATTGTTTGAATGTCAAGCACAAATCCTGATTAAACTATTCATGTATTAACAGTCTAGGTATTTGGTGTAAATTAACCAACAGCTGATTGGATGATGGAGGTGGTATTAAACAAGAGGGTATCATACAAGGACAAAAAATTTAAATGATCCGAGTAATCACTGATTCTTACACGTTTAACACTCACTCATGGTGCTGCTGAGCTATAGTAAGACTCTATTAATCAAAGTCAGAAATCAATGGGGTTACGCTGTGGTACAGATCAGCTCTGATCTCACTGAATGGTGGGACAAGTTGGAAGAGCTGTATGGCTTGTTCCTCTTCCTATCTCCTATGCCACTACCATCGCTGTTGTTCTTCAACTTTTTCTATACTGTAACTGCATAACGGTCAAGAGTTTAAACATTGGGTAATGTCCCAACTGACAGAAACTGGTCTCAACTATATCAACCAACCTGCTACATTAGCGGAAATTAATTCAGCATGGACCAACGATGTGTTAATTCAGCATGGACCAACGATGTGTTAACTCAGCATGGACCAACGATGTGTTAATTCAGCATGGACCAACGCTATGTTAACTCAGCATGGACCAACGATGTGTTAATTCAGCATGGACCAACGCTATGTTAACTCAGCATGGACCAATGATGTGTTAACTCAGCATGGACCAATGATGTGTTAACTCAGCATGGACCAATGATGTGTTAACTCAGCATGGACCAATGATGTGATAACTCAGCATGGACCAATGATGTGTATGGTTTGGCTGTGCACTCAGCTATCAGATCCCATTATCTATCTGGGTTTGATTTTAGTGCTCATCGGCGTATCGGAATTAAATCTGTGCCTGGAGTAAGTGTGAGGGTTTATAACAACATAGAACATAGAACATAGAACAGCACAGAACAGGCCCTTCGGCCCTCGATGTTGTGCCGAGCCATGATCACCCTACTCAAACCCACGTATCCACCCTATACCCGTAACCCAACAACCCCCCGCTTAACCTTACTTTTTAGGACACTACGGGCAATTTAGCATGGCCAATCCACCTAACCCGCACATCTTTGGACTGTGGGAGGAAACCGGAGCACCCGGAGGAAACCCACGCACACACGGGGAGGACGTGCAGCCTCCGCACAGACAGTGACCCAGCCGGGAATCGAACCTGGGACCCTGGAGCTGTGAAGCATTTATGCTAACCACCATGCTACCGTGCTGCCCCTCTTTGTTTCTGTTTGACTACAACCTGATGAGAATCCCCTGTAACATAACAACCATCCAAAAAGAGAATACAATGGAGATGGGTAAAAATCACCTGGGACAGTGAAGCTTGCAGACTGGAGGGACTTCACTCTCGCTGATGATACAACTCAGCCTGGAACATAAAACTTTTCAAGGCCGTCTTTAAGATGCTTGGATCCCTATTGCATCCTCATGATAATGTCACAAGTGCAGTTTGCTTTGACATCGCACCTTTGACATTGTAAAATACTCCAAGGTGTTTTATGAGAGCATTATCAAACAACATTTGACACCATAAGGAGATATTAGGAAGGTGACCAAAAGCTTGGTCAAAAACGGCTGGGTTTGCTGCCAAGGCCGTGCATGTGCAGTTGATGGAACGGCCGCCATCGTTATGGGGGGCAGTGTGTAGCTGGGTGCAGTGGTCAGTGGCCCTGGAATTGTAGATATTGCAGTGCTGTTTGCAGAATCTCTCAGGGGTCCCACAGTTTTCTTCATCCCATTTAATTTTTTTAACATGTGAAATACTCGGGGAGTCCGGTTATAATGGCTTCATTGAAAATCTGGAGGCAGTTTCGCCAACACTTCGGGTTGGGGGCAGGGTCAAGGGAAATGTCGATTTGGGGAATCACAGATTTGAGCCAGGGAAGTGGGATGGAAGTTTTCGGAAATGGGAAGCGAAGGGGATTAAGACGCTAAAAGATTTGTTTCTTCGGGGTTGGTTTGCAGGATTGAGGGAACTGGAAGCGAAGTATGGGCTGGAGCAGGGAGAGATGTTTAGATACATGCAGGTTCGGGATTTTGCCAGGAAGGAGATTCCGAGCTTCCCGGAGGAACCGGCCTCCACATTGCTGGAGGAGATGCTGACGACAAGGGGACTGGAGAAGGGGGTAGTGTCAGCGGTGTATGGAGCTATTTTGGAAGAGGATAAGGCACCACTGGAAGGGATCAAAGCAAAATGGGAGGAAGAGTTGGGAGAGGTTATAGAGGAGGGGGTCTGGTGTGAGGTGCTCCAGAGAGTGAACGCCTCCACCTCATGTGCGAGGTTGGGGCTGGTACAGCTGAAGGTGGTATACAGAGCACACCTCACGAGGGCGAGGATTAGCCGATTCTTTGAAGGAGTAGAAGATGTGTGTGAGCATTGCGGGGGGGAGGGGGAGGGGAGCCCACTAATCACGTTCATATGTTTTGGTCCTGTCCAAAGCTAGAGGAGTATTGGAAGGAGGTTTTTAGGGTAATTTCCAAGGTGGTGCACGTGGAACTGGACCCGGGTCCCCGGGAGGCCATATTCGGGGTGTTGGATCAGCCAGGGTTGGAAACAGGGGCGGAGGCAGATATCATAGCCTTCGCCTCGTTGATCGCCCGAAGGCGGATCCTGCTGGGATGGAGAGCGGCCTCTCCACCCTGTGCCCTGGCGTGGCGAGGGGACCTGTTGGAATACTTGACCCTTGGGAAGGTTAAGTTTGAACTGAGGGGAAGGACAGAGGGGTTCTACAAGTCATGGGCATTATTCATTATGCACTTTCAAGAACTGGATAACATCGAACATTAGTTGGGGGGGTTGGGGGGGGGGGCTGTGTGTATTAAGTTTGACTATATGTAATCCCTGATTCCTTTTTGTCATTTGTTTATGTGAACATGCGGGCTGATTTTTGTGGGTTGGTGGGAGGATGGGATCGTTGTTATTGTTATGGGGTTTGATATATCTGTTACTGATTATTGTTTATTGTTGGTGGGTGTAAAATCGGGAGAAAATGTGAAAACGCAGAATAAAAATATTTAAAAAAAAATTGTTTTAACATTGTTCTTGCCTTTTTTACCTCATTCCTTTGGGAAGGCACCTGTCTTCCAATAAAGCTCCTTGCCATGGCAGCATATCTCAATGGTGTGGAAGGGACAGAATGCAATTAAACCAGCGTTCCATCATCTACCTGCCTGTTGGTGCTTAAATGTGCTGTGCTGGGAGAAAGAAAATCTGGAGACACAAATGGGATTGCAGCCATTGCCCAGTGGATTAGAAACCTCACCCTCCCTGCCCATTCTGATCCCTGCAATTGGGAGCCTGCCCTGGGGGAGGCCGCGCCATGATTTCCCGCCCATTGCTGAGCTTAGAAACTGAGTGAACTAGGGGCTGGTTTAGCACAGTGGGCTAAATAGCTGGTTTGCATTGCAGAACAAGGCCAGCAGCGCGGGTTCAATTCCTGTTCCGGCCTCCCTGAACAGGCACCGGAATGTGGCGACATGGGGCTTTTCACAGTAACTTCATTGAAGCCTACTTGTGACAATAAGCGATCATTATTATTTTGTCTTCCAACTGGCACCGACTTTCCTGCAAATGACGACCTGGGATTCTGCGCATGCCCGGCCAATTGGGCATGGACATTTGTCGGCGGCCATTGTGGTTTGGTCAAAAAGGGTCTTTAATATACAGATGTATGTTTTCAAAGTTTTCTATGGCTATTCTACTTTGTACCCAAATAACTTACATAACATACCATATTGCAATGGGGATCACAAAATGAATGAAAGAGATTTGCACATAAAGTGAGGTGTTACCCAATGGAGTAGGGGCAGCCTCTGAGGTGAGGTTAAGTTCTCAGCTGTGATTCAGTGCGTAGCATTTATTCTCTCTGAATCAGAAGTTGCTGAATTCATATCACGTGCCAGACTGGAGTACAAAGCTTAAGCTGACACTTCAGTGCATACTGAAGGAGTGTTCGCTGTCCAAAGTGCTGACTCTCTGATGAGACGTTTAATCTCAGGTTGATGTAAAACAATCTGTGAAGTGATTCAAAGATGAGGAGGGTTTGAACCCTCCTTGGTGTTCTACCCAATATTTCTCTTTCAGCCAACCTGACTAAATCAGATGATCTGGTCATTGTCACAATGACGTTTGTGCGACCTCAGTGTGTAATAAACTGGCAGCAGCAATTAAAGCTTGTTGGCACTAACTGAGGTTGTGGTAGATGGGATATCAATGCAAGTCTTTCATTTTCCCTTTTAACTTCCATGTGTTTCACCGTGGCTGAACACCCAGCTGTGAGTGGCAGGTTCCAAGAAGCAATTCTTTCACCTGCCTTCCCAGTTCCGGAAAATAGGGAACATCAGCCCTGAAGTTAGGGGCTGGTTGAGCATAGTGGGTTAAACAACTGGCTTGTAATGGAGAACAAGGCCAGCAGCACGGTTCGATTCCCGTACCAGCCTCCCTGAACAGGCACCGGAATGTGGTGACTAGGGGCTTTTCATAGTAACTTCATTGAAGCCTACTCGTGACAATAAGCGATTATTATTATTATGTCTTCCAACTGGCACCGACTTTCCTGCAAATGACGATATGGGATTTTGCGCATGCCCAGCCAATTTGGCATGGACATTTGTCGGCGGCCATTGTGGTTTGGTCAAAAAGGCAGGTTTTGAAGCAACATCTTAATGCAGAAAAGAGGGATAGAGAGGCAGAGAGGTTTAGAAAGGGAATTCCAAAACTGGGGGCCTGGATGGTGGGCGGATGTAGGGTTGGTTGTGTGGTCAGTAAATGGTGCTGGGTTGTGAGCTGGAGTGGGTGGGTGGGTGAGTTTGCCGTTGGGTGAGGGGGTGTGTGGGTGGGTGTGGAGTTGGCTAAATGGAGTTGGGTGGGAATGAGGATGGGTGGATGTGGTGTGTGAGTGGAGTTGGGTGGGAGTGAGGATGGGTGGATGTGGTGTGTGAGTGAGGATGGTGGATGTGGTGTGTGCGTGGAGTTGGGTGGGAGTGAGGATGGGTGGATGTGGTGTGTGAGTGAGGATGAGTGGGTATGGTGTGTGAGTGGGGTTGGGTGGATGTGGTGTGTGAGTGGGGATGGGTGGGTGTGGTGTGTGAGTGAGGATGGGTGGATGTGGAGTGTGAGTGGGGATGGGTGGGAGTGAGGATGGGTGGATATGGTGTGTGAGTGAGGATGGGTGGATGTGGAGTGTGAGTGGGGATGGGTGGCTGTGGAGTTGGCTGAGGGGAGTTGGGTGGGAGTGAGGATGGGTGGATATGGTGTGTGAGTGGGGATGGGTAGATGTGGTGTGTGAGTGGGGATGGGTGGATGTGGTGTGTGAGTGAGGATGGGTGGATGTGGTGTGTGAGTGGGGATGGGTGGATGTGGTGTGTGAGTGAGGATGGGTGGATGTGGTGTGTGAGTGGGGATGGGTGGCTGTGGAATTGGCTAAGTGGGGATGGGTGGGTGTGTGCTTGGTTTTGCCATTTATCTCTATTGCTTCTGTGTGGAGATATTATAGGATTTTGACAAATCATACAAATTTCAAGGATTAAGAAATGTTTAAACGTCTTGATAGGGGCGGCAAAGTGGCTCAGTGGTTAGCACTGCTGCCTCACAGAGCCACGGACCAGGGTTTGATTCTGACCTCAGGTGACTGTCTGTGTGGAGTTTGTCCATTCTCCCCGTGTGTGTGTGGGTTTGCTCCGGGTGCCACGATTTCCTCCTGCAGTCCAAATATGTGCAGCATAGATGGATTGGCCATGCTAAATTCTCCCTTTGGGTGGGGTTGCAGGAATAGGACGGGAATTGGGCCGAGGTAGGGTGGTCTTTCGAAGGGTCGATGCAGCTTGATGGGCCGAATGGCCTCCTTCTGCACTGCAGGGATTCTATAATACTCTTCCTTCAGTCAAGTCAATGAGATAATACGTGGGGAGAGCGTGTCTGCACAGTGACCCAAGCCGGGAATTGAACCCTGGCACTGTGAAGCAACGGTGCTAACCTCTGTGCTATCATGCCGCTTTTTGGTAGAAGTGGACAAGAAGTTTTCACTCGTGGGGCAGACCATATGTCCAGACCGTGAATATAAGCCGTTAATGCAATGTACATGAGATAGGGAACTGTATATAAATCACATACCAAGTACTCCTCAGGAGATCCCGGTGTATTGTTTTGACTGCTTCCACTAGCTTCAGCAAATGCCCAAGGAGCACCAATGTGCTTTATCTTTTGTAACTTTAATTATGTGCAATAAGTGTGAGTACAATAGGTCACTTAGTTTTGTGTGGATAAGTAAGCTTGTTTAATGCTGAGGTTAACTGTTACAATTTGTTACTCACATCCATTGATACCGGACATTGCTAATTACACCGCAGACACCCCACAAACAAATATTCATTCGTTGCATTGAATGTAAACACAAAACATAGAAACATAAAAAATAGGAACAGGAGGAGACCCTTCCAACCAGTTCCACCATTCAACATAATAATGGTTGATTATTTTTCTCATTACCATACTCCAGTGCTCTCTCCATGCCCCTTGACACTTTGAGTCTAAATATCTACTTATTCCCTTCTTTATTCCTGTCCTGTGATTGGAGCATTCTGTGGTAGAGAATTCCACAGGTAATTCAGACCAACAAGCCTATTTGGGAGTTTATGCCCCACAAAAACCTCCTCTCACCCTGCTTCATTTTGACCAGCAGAATAACCTTCTCTCCCACTCTCCCTCATGTGTTTATCTAGCAACCCCTTCAAATACACCTTTGTTTTTTTTGCATCAACTATTCCTTGTGGTAGCAAGCTTCCCAATCATATGATGAAATTTTTCCTGAATTCTATTTCACATTTCTAAATGACTATCTTATATTCATATGGTCGGCCGCACGAGTGAAAACATCTTGTCCACTTCTACCAAAAGGTGGCATGATAGCACAGTGGTTAGCACTGTTGCTTCACAGCGCCAGGGTTCGATTCCCGGCTTGGGTCACTGTGCAGACACGTTCTCCTCGTGTCTGCATGGGTTTCCTCCGGACGCTCCGGTTTCCTCCCACCAACCCCGAAAGACGTGCTGTTAGGTGAATTGGACATTCTGAATTCTCCCTCAGTGTACCCGCCAGAGTGTGGCAACTGGGGAATTTTCACAGTGATTTCATTGCAGTGTTAATGTAAGCCTACTTGTGGCACTAATAAAGATTATCAACTCCTTGGTTCATAACACTAAAAATAATAAGTCTCTCCTCAGCCTACTCTTTCCCAAAGAAAAGAGCTCGGAGCTGTTCATTCTTTCCTTATTGTTACAAACTCTCAGTTCTGGTATTATCTTTGGAAATCCGGTACCCGAACAGGCGCTGGAATTTGGCGACTAGGGGCTTTTCACAGTAACTTCATACTTGTGACAACAAAAGATTGTAAAAAAAAATATTTTTCACTTTTTTCAGTGCTTCTAATAACATGGAGACCATAGATAGATAGATAGAACAGTACAGCACAGAACAGGCCCTTCGGCCCTCAATGTTGTGCCGAGCCATGATCACCCTACTCAAACCCACGTATCCACCCTATACCCGTAACCCAACAACCCCCCCTTAACCTTACTTTTATTAGGACACTACGGGCAATTTAGCATGGCCAATCCACCTAACCCGCACATCTTTGGACTGTGGGAGGAAACCGGAGCACCCGGAGGAAACCCACGCACACAGGGGGAGGACGTGCAGACTCCACACAGACAGTGACCCAGCCGGGAATCGAACCTGGGACCCTGGAGCTGTGAAGCATTTATGCTAACCACCATGCTAATTCTCCATACTATAACCAAGATTCAAACAAGATTTTCTGCAGCATTCAAAGTGTTTGCACAGGTCTATGTACACCAATCTACTCCCTACAGCTCCCTTTGCTGTCCATTGTGATCTCCTAATGAGGTAGGTAATGTCTCCCATGCTCGAGGTTTGGACCTTGTTTAGTCACCACAGAAGCAAGACCAGTTAGTATAGTGTCTAGATTGCTAATGTATGGTTCAGAGTTAACACCAATTGCACGGGTTCAATTCCTGCTCCACCTGAGGTGGTGCATGCCCCTGTGAGTGCAGAGCAATGGCAAAAGCTGCCAAAGAAATGGCTCAGGATGAAGCATCAGCAGACAATGAGCAAAGGACCTGTCTTTGGACAGACATATGCCTGAATGGGTCTTTAATATACAGATGTATGTTTTCAAAGTTTTCTATGGCTATTCTACTTTGTACCCAAATAACTTACATAACATACCATATTGCAATGGGATCCCAAAATGAATGAAAGAGATTTGCAGATAAAGTGAGGTGTTACCCAATGGAGTAGGGGCAGCCTCTGAGGTGAGGTTAAGTTCTCAGCTGTGATTCAGTGCGTAGCATTTATTCTCTCTGAATCAGAAGTTGCTGAATTCAGATCACGTGCCAGAGACTGGAGTACAAAGCTTAAGCTGACACTTCAGTGCATACTGAAGGAGTGTTCGCTGTCCAAAGTGCTGACTCTCTGATGAGACGTTTAATCTCAGGTTGATGTAAAACAATCTGTGAAGTGATTCAAAGATGAGGAGGGTTTGAACCCTCCTTGGCGTTCTACTCAATATTTCTCTTTCAACCAACCTGACTAAAACAGATGATCTGGTCATTGTCACAATGACATTTGTGCGACCTCAGTGTGTAATAAACTGGCAGCAGCAATTAAAGCTTGTTGGCACTGGCTGAGGTTGTGGTAGATGGGATATCAATGCAAGTCTTTCATTTTCCCTTTTAACTTCCATGTGCTTCACCGTGGCTGAACACCCAGCTGTGAGTGGCAGGATCACGAGAAGCAAGTCTTTCACCTGCCTTCCCAGTTCCGGAGAATAGGAAATGACAGGCCTGAAGTTAGGGGCTTGTTTAGCACAGTGGGTTAAACAGCTGGCTTGTAATGCAGAACAAGACCAGCAGCGCAGGTTCAATTCCCGTACCGGCCTCCCCAAACAGGTACCGGAATGTGGTGACTAGGGTCTTTTCACAGTAACTTAATTGAAGCCTTCTTGTGACAATAAGCGATTATTATTATTATAAGTGTAAGTTTGTGCAGGCAGTTTGTTTTCCCAGTTCTCACTTGAAGTTGGTGAGTTGTGACTCCCCTTGTTGGACAGGTGCTGGCATCTTCTGGTACCTCATCCTCGTGACCACTGTTCATGTTTGAACCTGGCTGCATTCATCAAGCTATTGGTTACACGCAGAAGGGAATAAAGGCAAGCTTGATCCCATCAGATAACCCACATGTAGCGCTGCAGGAGAGCAATCAGGAGCAGAAACACTAACTGAATTTCTCGTTGTAAAATGTAAAATGTGGAGTGGAAGAAAATGGTCTTTAACCGTGCCTATTTTGTGCTCTATTAAAATTGAAAAGTTTGCATTTACCTTTCATGACTGGACATCCTAACGGACTTTACAGGCAATTAAATATTTTTGAAGTGTAATGTAGGAATCTAAGTTCTAAAATGACACCCACAGTAGGCATATTCTGCTAAAGTAGAAGACCTGAGAAATAGGAACAGGAGTAGGCCATTCGGCGCCTCGAGCCTGCTCCTCCATCAACAGGATCATGGCTGATCCGACATTCCTCACTTCTACTTTCCTGAGCTTTCCCTGTAACCCTTGATTCCCTTACTGACCAAGAATGTACCTATCTCAGCCTTAAATATACACAAGGGGCGGGATTCTTTCAGCTCGGGGCCGGGCCGGAGAATCCCTGCGACTGGTGTGAATCGTGCCATGCCGCCCCGACGCTGGCCTGCGAATTCTCCACAGAGCGGCGAATCGGCGCCATTGGCGCCAGCGTGGTTGGCACGGCGCGAGTCGGGGGCCACTCTACGCGGCCAGCCTGCCGATTCTCGGCCTGAGTCCCACCGCCGCCGTCCACACCTGCTCTCAGCCGGCGGAACCTCGGCATGGAAGGGCAGGGGAGGGTCGACCCCGGGGGTGCCTCCGATGTGGCCTGGCCCGTGATTGGTGCCCACCGATCGGCGGGCCGGCCTCTCTGGCTGGGGGCCTCGTTTCTTCCGCGTCAGCCCCTGTAGTCCTGTGCCATGTTGTATTGGAGCTGGCGCGTTGAAGGAAGCCACTGCGTATGTGCGCATTGGCACCGGCTCCACTGCGCATGCACAGATCCCGCGGCACCCAGTTTGCGCCGGGATCAGCAGCTGGTGCAGCGCGAATTGCACCAGTGCCATGCTGGGCTCTTTTGCGGGCCAGAATTAGTTGGCGGGTCGGCCCATTCACGCCGTCGTAAAATGCGAAGGCGTTTACAACGGCGTGGACACTCTGCCGCGGGACTAGAGAATCCCGCCCAAGGACTCTGACTCCACAGCTATCTGTGACAAGGGAGTCCAAAGACTCACAACCCTCTGAGAGAAGAAATTCCTCCTCATCTCATACTGGCACCCCTTTATTCTGAGACTATGTCCTCTAGTCCTAGACTCTGCCATGAGGGGAAATATCGCCTCAGAATTTGCCCTGTCAAGCCCCTTAAGATGTTTCTTCTAAATTCCAATGAGTTGAGTCCCAACCTGTTTAACCTTTGTTCATAAGACAGTCCTTCATTCCGGAGATCATCCTTGTGAACCTTCTCTGAACTGACTCCAATGAAATATATTTCCTTAAATAAAGGGACCAGAACTGCTCCCAGTGCTCCAGACATGGTCTCATCGTTACCTTGTACAATTGCAGCAAGACTTCCTGACTCTTCTACTCCAACGCCCTTGAAATAAGGGCTGACATTCCATTAGCCTTCCTGATTACCTGCTGTACCTGTGTGCTAGCTTTCTGGGTTTTGTGCACAGGTATCCCCAAGGCTCTTTGTGTTGCAGCTTTCTGTAGTTGTTCTCCATTTAAATAATACTGTTCTTTTGGTTTCCCTTCCAAAACGAACATGGCAACCGCCCATCTTGTTAAAGGTGCGTCATGCACAGTTAACATCCGCTGAAAGTATGCCAAACAGGCATGGCGTCCATGACATCAATCACTGATTTTATGCCAGTGTTGCCATTTTGCAGCTCGAACTTCCAGCTGATGACCTCTGAAGTTGATACAGCTTAATAAAGGATCCTTATCATTGGTGTTTAAAGTGATCATCAACTACTAACGGGTTCGTCTTTGGTTGATTTCATCTGTTTTTTTCTCAAATTTTCTGTATTTTGATGCTTTCCATTGTTGCTTCAAGTTGTAGTATCTACAGGCATGGCAGGTGCTGAAGCGCTTTTGCTGACTTTATCACTTCTGCACAAACCAATCACACAGACATGGGGACACCAGTAGATAGTCTTCTTGGATTTGAGCAAGACTGGGAGAATGAGCGCAAGGGAGCAGGACCAGCTACTGGAGGATGGAGGAGGAAAAGGGGAGGGGGAGGCACTCAGTGGAGGCCCTCAGTGGAGGTTATGTCTGCCCAGAGTGTTTGAGCAATCCTGTTACCGGAGCCTCAGGAATGACTAATATCTGTGATGCCCGTGCTTCACGAAGGAGATTATCATTGAAATCTACCGACTGTTGCAGGCACAAATCCAATGGCAGGACAAGGGCCACATTGCCGGTGGGTGCAAAGTTGTCCAAAAAAAAACCTTAAATTTATTAGCGTACCTTTTTATTTCTCTCAGGATGAACCAAATTTACATGCAATGAATTGGTTTGAAGTGTGGCCCCGGATTGCTGTGGAAGTGTGCAGTCATGTCCCACAGAGCAACATCTTTCACACAGCAACAGGACAGTGGATAAAGCATATTTTTTTGTGTGATGGGTTGTGGGGTAAATGAGTTGGCCTGGAGATTGAGAAGATTCTTTTCTTCAAACACTGCCTTTGGACCCTTCGGGTTCCTCTGAAAAGGCAAATAGATCTTCACTTAAATTCCCCATTTAAAGGACAGAACCTTGGACACTGCAGCACTTCCTCAGGATCCCTCAGATTCCATTAGATTAAATGGTGAGACTTGCATTGACAGACGTGAGGAGACTCACAGCTTATTCCTGAGTTGCCGTTTCTCAGATTCTATACATCGATTATTTGGAGTTTGTCAGGAGGTTGTTGACCCTCCATCATACTGCTGAGTTCCGAGTCCCAGGGCTTTTATTACAGACATGGTGATTATTTTACTGGACTGATAACACAGAGGTCTGGATTAATAATCTCGAGGCAGGGAGTTTAAATCCTACCATATTTGAGAATTTGAATTCAGCTCAAGCTAAAAAGAATCCAGATACAAATCTGGTAAAAGTGACCATGAAGCGAATGGGGTGGTTCATACATTTCGTTTAGGGAAGGAAACTTGTCAACCTTACCTGGTCTGATCTAGATGCGAGTCCAGTCCCACATCTAGATGGTTGACTCATAGCTCCCTTTAAAGTGGCTAAGAAAGCGGCTCCAATAGCTTGCCACCAATTTCACAATAAATGCCTGTTATGCCCACTCCTTTTAAAAACAACGGTAATAATAATATCTTTTATTGCCACAAGTATGAAGTTACTGTGAAAAGTCCCTAGTTGTCACATTCCAGCACCTCTTCGAGTGAGCCGCACTGGAATTGAACCCACGCTGCTGGCCTTATTTTGCATTTCAAAGCAGCTGTCTGGCCCACTGAGCTAACGACGCTTCAGTGATTCAGTTCTCCCAACATATAGGAGGAGAGAGAAAAGGATGTCATTCTGGATTGTGCTGGTGACAGAGTGGAAGGAGTTTGGGAGCACCCCACTCACTTATTTCTCCCTCCTCTCCACCATTGAGGCTTCATGAGTTCCTCATGAAGGCCAAATTAGCAAAGAAGAAACTTTAAAAAATAAAATGTGCTCCCCTCAATTTTTCACCCACCAAAAATAAGGAAGACCCCAATCCACACATTTCCAGGAGATATAGGAATTACTTTAGATACAGGCTGAACATTGAACAGAAAGTCACAGCTGGAGAACACAATTTGGGCAACCACCTTCTTCGTCATTGAGGGGTGGGTTTTGTTTCTGTTGCACTCACAACCTTTGGTCGCATATTCCTCTGAATCTTTTATTCTCACCTGGATGTACAAAATAGAATGGAGTTAAAATAATCAGCTACTTCCCACCCACGCCCTCTCCTCATAAAGTAGAATTGCAATAAAAGAGGGTGTTTAGTGAAAAACATTTGACGTGCCAGAAGCAAATTCAACCATGACAGAGGCTTACAAAGTATCTCACAATTTGTGGCCCAGGTTTTGGTTCCCTTTCTGTAATGCTGCTTAGAATCTGGCCCCATGGCTTCCAATGATTGAATAAAATCACGTTATGTTTCCATTAAAATGGGTTTTGACTGATGCTTCTATTGGGAATTGCATTCTGTGATTCCCACCAACGTCTCCATGTTGACAACCTTGACTGTGCTATCTGATTTAGTGGCAACGCATCACGGATGAAGGAATTCAGTTATGTGGAGAGATTAGAGAAGCCGGAATTGACTTCCGGTGGCGGCGATGTTTGAGTGAGCCGCACATTCGGCGGGCTCTCACTCCGGCGGGGCTTGAGGGCTGATTCCCCGCGATAGCGGGACCAAGGAGCGGCAAAAAGGCGGCCGCAAAAAGGCTGAAGAGCGGGCTGCAATCGATGGAACCGTGGGAGTCCAGGAAGCAGAGGAGGAGAGAGAGAAAGAGACAGAGGCAAGGAGCAGAGGAAACTGACCTGAAACTTAAGATGGCGGGCACACGGACCTTTCTTGCTCCAAGAGAAGAAAAACAGTTTTGGAGTTGCTGAAGCAGGACAACTTGGACCCACTTCAGATGCTCAAGAGGTAAAAGTTAAGGAGCGGGGAGAAGGAAGGCGGCAGCGAAAGTGCTGAGGAGCGGGCTGCGGCACATGGAACAGCGGGAGTCCAGAAGGCAGAAGAAAAAGGAGAAAAAGGGACAGAGGCAAGGACCTGAAGAAAATTACCTGGGACTGAAGATGGCGGACACACGGACCCCGGACTCAGCAATCCAGCAGGCGCTGGATAACATGCTCCAGGTAATGAAGTCCAGTTTTGAAGCGCTGAAGCGGGACAGCTTGGACCCAATCCAGAAAACGATGGATCAGCTGAACCAGAGGCTGGATGCGCAAGATGTTAAAGTTAAGGAGCTGGGAGAGGCGGTGGAGGAGCAGGCGGATGCGCAGACGGTTGTGGCGCTAGAGGTTGACGGGCTGAAAGAGCGGCAGAGAAGACTGCTGGACAGAGTGGAGGAGCTGGAGAATAGAGTCCGCAGGAACAACCTGAGGATGGTCGGCCTCCCGGAGGGGGCTGAGGGAGCTGATGCCGCGTTTGTAGCAGACCTGTTGAAGCAGCTGATGGGGGCCGAAGCCTTTCCATGACCGCCGGAGCTGGAGGGGGTACACAGAGTGCAGGCGAGGCAGGGGCGGCCGGACGGACCCCCCCCGCCCAATGGTGATTAGGTTCCACAGGTTCGTGGACAAGGAGCGGGTGCTGCGGTGGGCAAAGAGCGCCAGGAGCAGCACGTGAAACAACAGTATTCTCCGCATTTACCAGGACCTAAGCCAGGAGGTGGCTCGGCGGCGAGCAGCCTTTAAGATTGTCAAGGAGGTGCTGTTCAAGAAGCACGTGAGGTTTGGTCTGCTGTTCCCGGCTCGCCTATGGGTCATGCACCAGGGTCAACACCACTACTTCTCTGAGCCTGAAGAAGCGATGGATTTTGCGAGGGATCAGGGGCTGGTCCCGAAAAGAGGCCCCACGGACGCGAATTAGGGCCCGAGGATTACCGTGGGAAGGTACGCCGAATGGGCCTGGACTGCTGTTCAACGGTTTGCTGGGCCAAAGGTGCCAAGTGGAACATTTGGGACTCTTTCCTTTGTTCATGGACATTGGTTTGGGGGGTTTACTTTTTTTTTCTCTTTTTTTATCATGGGGGTTTTTTTTGATTGTTTTTTCCTCTTATTTCTGTTTGTTCCTTTTTGGGCGGATTTGTACTTTTTGTGCAGCTCGCGGAGGACACTGGAGCCGGCTTGCTCCAGTGGGTTGAAGAGGGGGATAGGGCGCCGGGGAGTGGGGAAGGAGGACGGGGAAACAATGGGAATGCGACAGGAAGGCGCCGGAGTGTTGAGTCACCGGGCTAGCAGATTAGCTAGTCAAGGGAGTCAGGTGGGGGGGGGGGAGATCACAGCCAGTGGATGGCAGGGGTGGGGGTATCGGGGCATGTACTGCTGACATGGGAGGAACTTGAAATAGGCACTGGAAAGGAGGTCGAGGGTGGAGGCAGCCAAAGGGCGGGTCAGGAATGGCGTGACGCACGGGCCGGGGGCCGGCCCGAGAAAGGCTATGGCTGACCGGCGTGGTGGGGGGGGGGGGGGTGGGTTGTGCCCCCCGACCAGACTGATCACCTGGAATGTCAAGGGACTGAATGTGCCAGTTAAGAGGGCGCGGGTGTTCGCGCACTTGCGAGCCCTGAGGGCGGACGTAATTTTGGTGCAGGAGACACATCTGAAAGTGTCTGACCAGACCAGGCTAAGGAAGGGCTGGATTAGCCAGGTCTTCCACTTGGACTTGGACTCGAAGTCCAGGGGGGTGGCAATCATGATCAACAAGCGCGTGCAATTTGAGGCGGAGGGCATATCCGCAGACAGGGGGGGCAGATACCTGATGGTACGGGGCAGATTGGAGGGGAGAAGAGTGGTGCTGGTGAATATATATGCCCCGAACTGGGATGACGTGGACTTCATTAAAAGAGTGCTGGGGAAGATCCCGGACCTGGATTCTCGCAGGCTAATAATGGGAGGGGACTTTAACATGGTCCTTGACCCGGCTTTGGATCGGTCGTGTCCCAGAACGGGTAGACTCCCAGCAATGGCAAGGGAGCTGAAAGGGTTTATGGAGCAAATGGGGGCAGTGGACCCCTGGAGACATAGACAGCCGACAGGAAGGGGCTAGTCGTTTTACTCGCACGCCCATAAAGTATATTCTAGGATAGATTTCTTCGTACTAAGCAGGGATTGTATAGGGGAGGTAAAGAACACGGAATACTCGGCAATTACTATCTCAGACCATGCCCCGCATTGGGTAGACCTGCAGATCGGGGGAGCGAGCTACCAACGCCCGCAATGGAGGCTAGATGTGGGACTGCTGTCGGAGGAGGGGATCTGCAAGAGGCTTCGGAGGTGTATGCAAAATTACTTGCAGGTGAATGACACGGGGGAGGTCTCAGCGGCAACCTTGTGGGAGGCGCTAAAGGCAGTAGTGCGGGGGGAGCTGATTTCAATTGGGGCCCACAGAGTCAAGGCAGACAGGGCAGAGATGGACAGATTGGTCAGGGAAATGGGTCGGATAGATGAAGAGCACGCGGAGTCCCCGGGGGAGGTTTTACTCAGGGAGAGGCAGAGACTACAGGCGGAACTGGGGGCACTATCCACGAGTAGGGCCGTGGAACAGCTTAGGAAGGCGAGGGGAGTGGTGTACGAGCATGGGGAAAAGGCTAGCAGACTGTTAGCGCAGCAACTCAGGAGGAGGGAGGCGGCCAGGGAAATAGGTAGAGTGAGGGATGGGGAGGGGCGCAAAGTGGAGGACCCGGCAGGATTGAATAAGGTATTCCGAGACTTCTATCGCAAGCTGTATACTTCGGAGCCGCCGGAAGAACCGGAGGGGATGAAAAGGTTTCTGGACGGGTTAACCTTCCCAACAGTAGGTGGGGGGCGAGTGGATGAGCTGGGGGCCCCGATTAGAGTGGAGGAGGTATTGGGGGGCCTAAAGGCCATGCAGTCGGAGAAAGCCCCGGGGCCGGATGGATACCCAGTAGAGTTCTATAGGAAGTTTTCTGAGCTGGTGGGCCCGGTCTTGGCGAGGGTTTTCAATGAGGCAAGGGACAGAGGGACCCTGCCGCCGACAATGTCACAAGCCACCATATCTCTGATATTGAAGCGGGGTAAAGACCCGGAGGTGTGCGGATCCTACAGGCCAATCTCCCTGATTAATGTTGACGCCAAGCTCCTGGCAAAGGTACTGGCGGGGAGAATGGAGGACTGTGTACCGGAGGTGATTGGGGAGGACCAAACTGGGTTCGTGAAAGGTAGGCAGCTGGCGGCCAACCTGAGAAGATTACTTAATGTGATAATGATGCCCCCGGTGGGTAGGGAGGTGGAGGTAGTGGTGGCAATGGACGCCGAGAAGGCCTTTGACCGGGTGGAGTGGAACTATCTATGGGAGGTGCTCGGACGGTTTGGGTTCGGGGAGGGATTGGTGGATTGGATCAAATTATTATATCAGGCCCCGAGGGCCAGCGTCAGGACCAACAGAGAAGTGTCGGAGTACTTTAGATTGTACCGAGGGACCAGACAGGGCTGCCCGCTCTCCCCGCTGCTGTTTGCGCTGGCCATAGAGCCGCTGGTGATTGCGCTGAGAGCCGCAGAGGGTTGGAAGGGGATGGTGAGGGGCGGGGTAGAACATAGGGTCTCTCTTTACGCAGACGACCTGCTCCTGTACGTGTCGGACCCAGTGGCCGGGATGGGAAGTATACTGGGAATGCTGAGGAACGTCGGCCAGTTCTCAGGTTACAAATTAAATACGGCCAAGAGTGAAATGTTTGTGGTGCAGGCAAGGGGCCAGGAGAACAGATTGAGAGGGCTACCGTTTAGGCTGGTTGAGGAAAATTTCCAGTATTTGGGAATCCAGGTGGCACGAGACTGGGGCAGGCTGCACAAGTTAAATTTGGCCAGGGTGGTGGAGCAAATGAAGGGAGAGTTTCGGAGATGGGATGCACTCCCGCTGTCGCTGGCAGGGAGGGTGCAGACAGTAAAGGTGACAATCCTCCCTAGATTTCTGTTTATTTTTCAGTGCCTCCCGATCTTTATCCCACAGTCCTTCTTCAAAAGAGTTAACAGGATGATCATGAGCTTTGTCTGGGCGGGAAAATCCCCGCAGGTGAAAAAGGCGATGCTGGAGAGGAACCGCAGCGAGGGAGGGCTGGCTTTGCCGAGTCTGATTAATTATTACTGGGCGGCCAACATCGCTATGATAAGGAAGTGGATGGTGGGTACGGGGTCTATTTGGGAGCGGGTGGAGGCGGCTTCGTGCAGGGGCTCCAGCTTCTCAGCCCTGGTCACGGCTCCTCTACCACTGCCGCCGGCCAAGTACACCACCAGCCCGGTAGTGGTGGCGTCCCTGCGGATATGGGGCCAGTGGAGGAGGCATGTAGGGGAGATGGGGGCGTCTGTCTGGGCGCCAATCTGCGACAACCATCGGTTTGCCCCCGGGAGTATGGATGGGGGGTTCCGAGTATGGCAGTGGGCGGGGGTGGGACGGGTGGGCGATATGTTCCTGGAAGGGAGCTTTGCGAGTTTGAGGAGCTTGGAGGAGAAATTTGGGGTGGTAAGGGGAAATTATTTTAGGTACCTACAGCTGCGGGACTTTGTTCGTAGACAGGTCCCATCTTTCCCACACCTCCCGCAAATGGGGATCCTGGACAGAATAGTCTCTAGGGGGAAAGAAGGGGAGGGTAGAGTCTCGGGTATTTATAAGGTGCTCATGAGGGAGGAAGGGTCCCAGACAGAGGAACTGAAACTTAAATGGGAGGAGGAGCTAGGCGGGGAAATGGAGGACGGGCTGTGGGCAGAGGCCCTGAGTAGGGTAAATTCGACTGCGACATGTGCTAGGTTCGGGCTGATTCAATTTAAGGTCGTTCACCGGGCCCATATGACGGTGGCTCGGATGAGCAAATTCTTTGGGATAGAGGACAAATGCGCTAGGTGCGCGGGAGGACCAGCGAACCACGTTCACATGTTTTGGGCATGCCCTAAGTTGAGGGGGTACTGGGAGGGATTTGCGGGGATCATGTCCCGGGTGCTAAAAACAAGGGTGGTGATGAGTCCAGGGGTGGCCATTTTTGGGGTTTCGGAAGACCCGGGAGTTCAGGGGGAGAAAGAGGCTGATGTTTTGGCCTTTGCTTCCCTGATAGCCCGGCGACGAATACTATTGGCGTGGAGGGAATCAAAGCCCCCGAAGACTGAGTTGTGGCTTGCGGACATGTCGAGTTTCCTGGGTATGGAAAAAATTAAATTCGCCTTGAGGGGATCTGTACAGGGGTTCGCCCGGAGGTGGCAACCATTTATTGACTTCTTTGTGGAAGAGTGAGCGTCAGCAGGGGGGGGGGGGGGGGGGGGGGCGCGTAGAGTAGAGTAGGAGGGAAAATATGGCGGGTAGTACCGGTGGGAGAAGAGCGGGCTTGTGCAGTACGTTACGATTGAAGTATTGAAAGTACATGGATGTTTGCACATTTTTGCCTTTTTTGCTTTCTTTCTGTTGATGTCTGTAACTGTTTACAAAGCCAAAACGACCTCAATAAAATTGTTTATTTAAAACAAAAAGAGAAGCCGGAATTATTCTCTTCCTATTTTTAAAATATATTTTATTACAAACATGTATCAAAACAGGTTACAACAAATAAACAGCCCCCCCCCCCCCCCCCCCCCCCCCCCCCGGCAACAAACAGCTCCTCAAACACGGTCACAAACATCTCCCTGGAATTGTTCTCTTTCAAGCAGAGGGGGTAAAAGGAAATTCAATGGGAGTGTTCAAAATTATGATGTATTTTGATGTTGCAAATAAGGAGGTAGGAAAGCTTTAAGGCAATAAAATGCCAGAGTGGAGATGAGTTTGCAAAGTATGAAGTGGTGTGCATTTCTGTAAAGGATGGTGGAAGCAGATTCAATCGTAACTTTCAAAAAGGAATTGATTACATATTGAAGAGCAATACTTGTCTGTGTTGTATGATCCTGCTGCTGATTATTTATGCCTGTGCTCTGTTATGATCATTTGCTCGTGACTGGTCAGTGAAAATGGAAGTGGGGGTAGTTCATCAGTGATAAGTTACCCTTTCAATTTTGGTTTTGAGTCTAGGCCAGCGGCGTAGGTTCCTTTGACATGAGGGTCAACTGCAACTGGTCTCTGCATTCTCGAGTCCATCGATGTGTTCCACCTGAATATTATTAATTAAACACTGGGGGCTCCTCTGATATGAACAAGTGACCTGCAGCAATTCCATTCCAAGTTCTCCTCTATTGAAAATTACATCTGGAAAGGCTGATATAAAAACAGTCAATGCATTGCCACACCAACTTGAATATTGATTGGATATAATATGAAGTTGTTGGTAGCTATTCCACTGTAGCTGAACTATTCCAAGAGGTTCCATTAGGTGATCTCCTGCTTTCAACTGCCCCGCTCCCACGCTTCTGCCATTGGTTGTCAAATCCATCCATTTGCAAGGTCACTGATGGAACCATACCCCAGTGTTCATTCACCTTCCAGAAGGGAAGGGGAGGATATGTTGGAGGTAAATCCCAGGGAAATGTGTGCAGAGACATCAAAGGCTTCCAGAACTTGAATTCTCCCATATTTCAACAAATGTCCAAAAATAAACTGAGAACCATTTTATAGAAATACAATTTGTTCCTTGAGGCCTCGACCCTGACTTTGTTTTGTCACAATATGTGGATCTTGTAAAGCACATAAAGGGTTAATGTAATGTTACTACCCTAGTCACTAGATGGTGCTATAGAGCAACCATATAAATATCACATGCCTCCTTGACTTCTGGGAGATACATGGATATATCTGGAGAGAGTGGAAGAGAGCAAGACAGAGTAGTTGTGAGATAGTTGAACTAATAGTATAGTTAATAGTGTAGATGTGAGGGCAGTACAGTGGCGCTGTGATTAGCCCTGCTGCCTCACCTTGCCGAGGTCTCAGGTTCGATCCCAGCTCTGGGTCACTGTCCGTGTGCAGTTTGCACATTCTTCCCGTGTTTGCAAGAGTTTTGGATCCACGACCCAAAGATATGCATCATAAGTGAATTGGCAATGCTAACTTTGCCCCTTAATTGGAAAAAATGAATTGGGTAACCAAAATTTTTTTTTAAAATAGTGTAGATGTGTAGTGTAATCTTTACTTAATTAGAATCTAATTCAGTGTGGAGTAACAAATTAGCTTTGTTTATTAAACACAGCTTGCTGTTCTTTGTTAGCGCTACAACCTTCTCTATCCTGAAAGAACTAAAAACAAAGAACACAACAAGTGTGATGGTATAAGATGGGTAAAAATTAATTGGCAGGCTCTTATACACCTCTCCTGATTTTAATCTCAATTGAAGTCAACCGAAATTCAAGTTGGGTGAAGCGTAAAAATGAGCCGCTGAATCGCTATCACCTACATTACTCAACCGTACAAAATAGAGCTCTGTTGCAGCCAAGGGCAGTGCGGCATTTAGGTAAAGGGAACATGGAGGTCAAGGATAATTGGACCAAGGTGTAACGGTGAAATTTAGCCATCACTTCTCTATTTTTATCTGCTTCCAACTGCATTTGTAATGGAAAGTACTGTGTAAACTGGTCACATTGTCATTATATCCTCCCACCAGTGGCTGCGCTGTAGTGCCTGCACTGGTTGAAGGATATAGAAGTACAACCATTTTGCAGGGGCAGTTCCTAATTTAAACGTGGTTGAACAAATTTACAATGGAAAATGTGGAGAAGGAATGCATGAAATTTTTCTTTTAGCTATATTATAATTGTAAATAGGGAGTGAAGCGGTAACCTGAAGTTGGTGTCAAATCTTTGTGGGGCTGATTTTCGGTTGTGGGTGGTGTGATTGCACATTTGTATGTTTGCATGTTTAAAATGGATTCCCAGTGGTTTTGGGTGGGAGTGCTCCTCACATGTTTTCTGACCTGTGCCAAAATTGACATGGGTTGGACGTTGGAAAGAATGGGACAGTAAGTACAGCAGTGCCATTCTCATCCCAATCCCTGGGATGAAATATACTCTTCGCCTACCACACCTGCTCATCCCAGCAAATCTACTTCAGAGAAAATGTCACATTCAATCTTTCAACTGGTTTCCCCCTTAGATTTAAGAGAAGCAAATGAGTAAAGCTTACCTCTGTCTGAATAAGGTCTAGAATTCCCACAGACTGTCATTGCTGATAACTGTACTCAATGCATTCAGTATACCATTGTGGTCACTGCAAAGATAGTGACCATTTGGAACTTTGACTGACAGAAGGTTGTCCGCATGGATTTCGATGGAGAAATCCAGGGGAGTATCTCCGGAGACGGAGAAAATGCCGTTGGGTTTCATGGTCCAGAACTTTCCAGTGTTACCTGAGGAATGAAGCAGGAAGAGGGTTTTTGTCATGTGCCTATCTTCATTTCATGAGGGAAAAAAAAATTAAACAAAGAATTGTAGAATACAATCAGAGAGTTATTGCAGGTGGTAAAAACAAAATGCAGAACACAAGAGACTTGGAGTAAGGCCACTGTTACTCAAATGCATCGACGAAGCACATTTACATTTTATGCGAGTGATGGGAAGACAGCATTCTTGGGACTGGGAAAGTTCAGATGGGGATGCTGGACAATGACATTGACCATAACCATCTCCATTAACAATGTCTCCTAGACATGAATTATATTCCTCTTCCTGACCAATGTTTCAGGAAGAACAGACAGATCAAAATTCTGATGTCTGATTTACACACATGCTGAGCTGGCAACACATCTTCGCCATTACAGGCCTACTCTACTTGTCTCTGTCCCTACCTTAGCCCACCTGCTGCTGAAACTCTGACGCATTCTTTACCTCCAAGACTCAATTATTCCAATCCCCTCCTGACAGGTTGCCTAATTTTCACCCTCATTACACTTGAAGTCATCTAAAACTCTGCTGCCTGAGTCCTAACTTGCACCAGGTTCCACTCAGCTATTACCCCAATGATCTCCATCATGTTTAAATCCCTCAATGGTCTCAACTTTCCCCATCTCTCTAACCGCCCTTAGAACCCTCTAGTCCCTGTCCATTCCGAGATCTCTGGCTTCTTGTTCATCTCCAGTTTGCTTCACCACACCATTGGCAGCTGAGCTTGCAGCCGTCAAGGCCCTAAACTCTTGAATTTCTGCCTCTCCACCTCTTGCCTGCCGAACGTTTCTCTCTTTGACCAAGCTGTTTTAATGTCTCCTGCTCTGAGCTGATTAAAGACCGCCACCATAAAGCTAGGATATAGTTAAAGAGCCCAATTAAACTTTTGAGGAAGTAACTGAAGTAATGGTCAGGGATGGACGATGATTTAATTTATTTCAGAAGGCATTTAATAAAGTTCCACATAAAATATTGTTGCTAAAATGAAAGCTCATGGCATTGGAAGAAAATTGTTGAGCTGATTAGATTATTCAGGAATAGAAGACAGATGAGGGATAAAGGGTATTGTATGTAGCAAGGGGTCGGGTGACGACATAGGCAGGTTAGAGACACAAGGCAGACAATCTGAAGCCCATAACCAATTAGTAGACAATTTATTGATTAATACACACAGGGGCCGTTGTCAGGGGGGAGGTGGAGTGGACGCGGGAGAGCCGGTGACCACTATCGTATCCCTGTAGGGAGGCTGTGGTTCAGCCTCCAGCGCTCCCGATTGGTCCATAGATCCCTGGGGATCACATTGGGATGAAAGGGCAGCTCGATTGAGCTCGGATGCCCATGCTACATCTGGCTCTGCCAGTCCCAGAGGCTCCCCAATGTCTGCACCATGGTGTTGATGGCCTTAGCGATGCCCCTGTGTGAGTGGGCCATGCTCCGCAGTGCCCCAGCAAAGGTCCACCTGCATCAGGGACATGTTCCCCAGCGACTCGGACATGCTGTTGGGGCGCTCGGCCAATGGCCGGCACTGACTGAGCAACACCTTGGGCACCACCGCTTATGGTGCTGACGTTATGCTCCAGGGTTTCTATTGTAGTCACCACCCTAGCAATGTTGGCCTTAGTGCCACGCATTGCCAGCACAGTTTCCTGCACCCATAGCCTTTGGGACTCCTCCAATTCGCTATGGAGTGTCGCTGACATCCCCCTCTGAATCTCACAGCCACACGCTATCGATGCATCAGCTCCAGAATAGCCTGGTCCAGAGGCTCAACATCTGACTGGGACTCAGCCAGGTCCTGGGATCGAGCAGACCTTTGACTGTTATCTCTCTTGGATATTCCTGCCTCCTCCTGATGCACCTCTGACTGCTGTCTCCCCCAGATGTGCATCTGCAGCTGTGTGGTGCTCACCAGATTGTGCCCCGGAAGCCTGTCCACTACTTTTGCCCACCGAGGTGTGCGTTCCTGCGCTGGTGGACAGTGGGGATGACAGCCATGACGCATTGGGATCTCCTCCGAGATGTTCTCATGGATTGGGGGTTAGTGGTGGTGATTGGGGGGGGGTGGGCCCATCCTGGGTGGGACGGCACCATCAGATTGAGATCCTGTGGGAGAATGGACATGTGGGAGCGAATGATCATCATGCCGGCATGAACAATTCGCATGTGACAGACAGGTCATCCAGGTGGGTGCCGGGGGATACTCACCTCTGCGGCACTGGCCAATCTCGACGTTGGTGACCGCTCTGTCCTCGGCAACCCTCGCGACCTCCAGTGCCTGTTCCTCATAGGGGGTTAGCACCTGGGGTCCGGCACCCCACCCACCCGTCAGGATCCTTTCCTGTTTGTTCTGGGCCAACCTCTCCTGCTTGGGGGCATCATGAGCTGCATGCTTCATGCATTGTTGGGGGCGGGGGCGGTTTGGGAGTATGGTGGGGGACAGGCCGGTGCCAGCTGCTGGGCATGGGTGGGGTGTGCTGTGGATGCCATGGTGTGCGGGGGCCGATGACAACTCACTTGTGCAGCCCGATAGAGGCTGTTGAGCTTCTTTCAGCACTGGGTGATGGTCCTCCTGGTCACAATCCCCGTGCTGACGGCTACTGCCGCTGTCTCGCAGGCGGCACCGGCTGACCCTCCAAACCCCGTTGGGGGAACAGGGTGTGTCATCTGGACTCGATGTTTTTCCTCAGTCTGGCCAGGTTGGCATCTCCAAACTGTGAAGCAGATCTGCGCGGTGGCATGGCTGCGTGCTGTCTGGGGTTTGCTCTGTGGGATCGGTTTAAGAGCTGCTCCCCTGATTAACGAGGAGCTTCCGGGCGTTGTCCCGGCGAATCAATTGGCAGGACAGTAATTTGCGGCATGAAGCCCGTGGGGTACCATTGTGCCCTAATTAACATTCGATACCGGTGACAGCCTTGTTGGATTGGCTATCGGGAAACACCCGGCATTTCCTGCTCGCTAACAGACTTAGAAACGTTTCCGTTAGATTACGCCCTCTGGCATTCCCGACCGACTCTTCCTCTGCGGTTTATGTGAAGCCTCTCATAAACGGTCCAAAATGCCTCTTTATCCGGGGTGGAAACCAGCCTCCCTTCCACGTCCTGGATCTGGATACTCTCCCATGAGGCCATCTGTCATGTTCGCTGATGAACCAAGAGACAGCTGGCTTTCTCCCATATTCATAAGTAACCCCCCACCCCTCAGGCGCCACAACTGACACACGCCCTATCAATAGACAGCAGGTCAAACTGCGTGTGCAGCTTTTCCTGCTTACTAGGAGTTTCGGGGTTGGGTCAATCGAATATCCACGGTCCACTCCCAAAATGTCATCAGCTATTCGAATGTTAGCCTTTCTATCATGAGGGCTCAAATCTCAAGAAGAGGAATCTTCGATGTGGATATTAGACCAGGTGACCAACAGCTTATTCAAAAAGGTAGAATTTAAGGGGCAACTTAAAGATGGAGAGAGCAGCAGAGAGAAAGTGAGTTATAAATAGAAATAATTCCAGAGCTTCGGGTTGAGTAGCTGATAGCATTGCTGCCAATGACCGAGACAAATGTTTAGCGATGAACAAAATGAAATCATCTTTATTGTCACAAGTGGGCTTACATAAACACTGCAATGAAGCTACTGTGAAAAGCCCCGAGTCGCCACATTCCGGCACCTTTTCGGGTATACCGAGGGAGAATTCAGACTGTCCAATTCACCTAACAGCACGTCTTTCGGACTTGTGGGAGGAAACCCACACAGACACAGGGAGACTGATAGGGCGTGTGTCAGTTGTAGCGCCTGAGGGGTGGGGGGGGGGTTATTTATGAATATGGGGAGAAAGCCAGCTGTCTCTTGGCTCATCAGCGAAGGTGGCAGATGGCCTCATGGGAGAGTATCCAGATCAGGGACAGACAGATCCACACAGACAGTGACTCAAGCCGGGCAGAACGGTAGCATAGTAGTTAGCACAGTTGCTTCAAAGCTCCAGAGTCCCAGGTTCGATGCCCGGCTTGGGTCACTGTCTGTGTGGAGTCCTCTTTCCAAGGGCCCGTGCAGACTCAATGGGCGAATGGTCTTCTTCTGCACTGTAAATTCAAATCAAATTCTAATCGAACCTGGGACCCTGGCACTGTGACGCAGTGGTGCTAACCACTGTGCTACACTTAAAGAGCAGAATGGGAGGAACCCCGGGTTGTTGGAAGGTGGTGGGGTTGGTGAGTGGGAAGGGAAGATTTTAACACAGGGGTGATATTACAGAGGCAGACTTGATGATGTGAACCCAGAGAGAAAAGCAATATAAACGGGAAAAACGGTCCGAATTGTTATTTCCTTCTGGGGAGGATACGAGATCAGATCTCAGCTCAGGGTCAAGTTGGACGCTGATGTTGTGGATGGTCTGGTTTAGCTTCAGACAGAGAGAGGTTTGGAGTGAGCAGAGAAGTAACAGAGTTTGTAGCAGAGGCCTATGAGACTGACTTCAAGATCTTTGTTACAGTAATGGGACAGCCAGCCACTTGCCTTGGAAGTGATAGAAGCCGCCTTTGCAGTGTATCAGTCGGATGATTTCATAGTTACTCCTGCTGCACTGGAGTTGGTCTGAGTGGCAGTCAGTGGTAATGTAACCGTGTTTACCACGCAGGATCAGGAAGGGTCGGTTCACCAGCCTCACGGTGAACAGCTCATTTGGCCCTGGAAAAGAATGCAGACAGTATTTGAGAAAACACTCTTAAGGCATAGTTTCATGGTGTGCAGTTAAAACTGGCTTATGCTCAATGAACTCTGTCCAACAAACAGTTAGGACCTGGATTAACGTAGAGCTGGAGAGTTGTGCTGAGGAATTGTCTAGGGATCATGATTGGAAGCTCCACTATTTCTGATTCATGTTAAATATGTGGGAAACACAATGTAAGGTGAACAAATTGACAAAGGACATTAAATTGGAGGGAGAGGGCATATGTAATCTGGTCAACCAGGAAAGCGGAATTACAGAAAACCCTGGACAGTGTGTGTCGTGTTATGTACTCTGGGATAACACAGGCTGCAACTGAATGCAGCTTTAACCAAAAGATACTCCAGACCTTGAAGTTAGTTCAATCTGATTTATTGAACCAGTAGCACAGTTAGCACAGTTCTCTATGAGTTCGACTCTCTGCTAACCTAAGTGTGGTTACTCTGTCTGACTGAACCAGACTAGCTCTTAGCTACGTGCTGGAGGTGTGATACTGTAAATACACCCTGACTCACTCTGTAGATGTTCATCAGCGGAAAGAGGTGGAGTGTGAGCGCCTTGTGCCTTTTATAGTGAGATACCACCCCTGAGTGTCCTGCCTGCTCATTGGTCATGTCCTGTTCCCTGTGTTCATTAGCTGCCCCTCTGTGCCTGTCTGTATATCATTATCTGCATGTCTGCATATCATGACAGTGTGTATTGTGCTGCAGTACTATTGTGGATAAGATTCAGTAGTTTACGTATCTGACATGTTGGAAGTAAAACATGGGGAACATATTCTTCAGTGAAGTGGCATATGGAGAAGCTCGAAGACGTGTGGTGGTGATGGTAACTCAACAATCATGTCCAGTCATTGCTGTTGTTATGATCTTGAATACGAACATATGAACATAAAAATGAGCAGAGTAGGCCATTCGGCCCCTTGAGTCTGCTCTGTCATTTAATAAGATCATGGCTGATTGGATTATGGTCTCAACTCCACATTTCTACCTACCCTGACAACACTTGACCCTTCTACTTATCAAGAATCTATCTACCTCTGCCTTGAAAATACTCATTAATCTTGCCTCTGCCACTCTCTGGGGAAGTGAGTTCCCAAAATTCACAACACCCACTCCTGGTGGCCATGAAGGTCACCGCAGCCAGAATTTCTTTGCAACGGGTTCATTCCAGGGCGCGAGCGGGAACTTGTATGGCATTTCCCAAGCCACAACCCACAAGTACATCTGTTGTCATGGTACGCTGGGCTAGTGCACAGTCAATTCCAGTCCCAAAGACCCCAGAGTCCCAACATAAGTGAATTAAGCAATAATTCGTATATATTTTCTGAGATCTTTGACCCTTGACTGCTCCAATGGCTTACAGGCTCCAGAGTTGTAAGTAAAACTTAATAACTGTTTATTTATAAGAAGAAAAGAGATAAACATATAATGGTGAGAATAGAACTACGGTCTGCTAATCTAATCTCATTTTCCTCCCTTCGCCGTCCCACCCTCTACCCACATACACACAAGACAGAAACACAGTGGGGAAACGAATGATAAAAATAACAGGGATTAAAATTGGAATGAGAGATGAGTATTTTCACTTTTGAGGTGTAGTCTCTGTAGTCGATTATCTTCCCGGGACACAACGTGTTGAAATCCCTGTTATTTTTATCTTTCCTTTTCCCACCTTGGACCTTCTGGTTTGTTCCTTAAATTAGAGCCCATAAGCTGTAGAATTTCTTCTGGGGAGTCACTTTCATTTGACTGACCTCTACCAGATTAGCTCTCAGTCTCACTGAGATAAAATTAGAATTATCTGCCTGAGGATTTAAAAGCGTTTTCTTCGTCCACCCCACCCTCGACCGCTGGCCTGCTCTTTCCGCAGGTCAGAACTAATTGTAGTGGAGAGAGAGAATAAAAGGGTCTTTTATTCAAGACCACCGGAGATCTCAGGAGAGATATCAGCCTGGGCTTTCCTCAGCCTTTCAAACAGGGTTAGGCTTTCACGTATGGCCGAGAGACTGCCTTCAGCCTTTTAATCAGAAATTAAACTTTCACATGCA
This sequence comes from Scyliorhinus canicula, assembly GCF_902713615.1. NCBI lineage: Eukaryota > Metazoa > Chordata > Chondrichthyes > Carcharhiniformes > Scyliorhinidae > Scyliorhinus > Scyliorhinus canicula. The sequence continues at coordinate 150,458,247 of NC_052156.1, forward strand.
GGTGGGGAGAGTTTTAATCAGAAGTTAAACTTCCACAGGCATAAAATGATAATGGAGTCCAAACCTGTGACCCCCCCCCCCACTTTCCTGAGTCAAAACAGGACTGAACTCTAAATGGAGTCTGCCTTCATTGCCAGAATCTTCTGGAACTCTCCACACCAATCAGGATCAAGGGTCAGTCAAGACCTGTGATTGCAAAGGAGCCGATTGGCTACTAGCCAAGTCCATCAAAATGTGACATCACTGGACCAAACCAAATATCACATTGTTGTCCTGGCTGGCGTGGGGGGGGGGGGGGGGGGGGGGGGGAGAGGGTCTCCTTGGGCCAAATCAAATAGTACCTTGTACCGGGGGTGTTTCAGTAGTCGCCCAGATGCATAAGTTAAAATCCAAAGCGGACAAAAATTATAAAGGAAAACAAGGGGACTGACAAGACTTTGCAAGACTTTCTTTACACTGTGAAGTCATGGATACGTTGTATGCCCGGGTAGCTGACTATAGTAACTTTGAGCTGGATCAAGCCTATCAAGATGCTTGATCAGAAGGATCCTCCGACATCGTTGGGATGTCTCAGGTCCAGGGGAAATAGATGGCATGAGGGAGGCCCTCATCCTCATCCGCTTTTCATAGGACGAGACTTTGTTTGTCAGTCGCTCCCAACTCCCTCCAATCACTCCTCCCCTCATTTACCTCCCCACTTGATCCCCATTCCCCTCCCACCATTTCCCCCCTTCCTACCCCACCTTCCCCCACTTCCTGGCCCTCCCACACACCCCGCCACCCTCCCCGACTACCCTGGTTGACTGTTATAACAAGACACTCAGTTCAAGGACGATAAATGCTGGCCCAGCCAGCGACGCCCACATCCCATAAATGAATGTTAAAATATTCAAACGAGAGCGGAGGACACTAGCCAGTGTGAGAGACAATAGTTATCCTTCTACCGACATCATTAAACACAAATTGATCGCCGCATCTGTTCCATCAGAATAGAGACGACACTTCAAAATGACATAATTACTGCAAAACATGGCAGCACGGTGTGCAGTGAAGCAGTGGTTAGCACTGCTACCTCACGGCTTCGAGGTCCCAGGTTCGATCCCGGCTCTGGGCCCTGTCAATCTTCCACAAGTTGAACCAATCACATCACCCTGCTTAGGTGTGGATTATTCCTCTTCATCTGTAACTGATCAAACTGTTGATGTTTTAAAAGGATAGCCATTAAGTAGTCTGAGCAAAATAGTTAAATGTTAATATTGGGAGCTAACCAGAGGAGTACCGTGAGACAGGACAGCTAATTTGGGAGGAAACACTGGTGCAGAATGAATGACTTATTTCTGTTCCTCCTCTGATTGTATGATTTCTAGAAGCAGAGAACATATCGAGAAGGATGTTTGTGGCTTTGGTACCTCAATGGGTTCCGATGGAGAGCTCAGTGCATCAGATAACAGTGGTGTCTTGAATTTCCAGGTCTGTTTCTAAAAGATCTCCTCAAAACTCTGCTTGAGGGACAGCCAGTGAAATAGCTACTTCATGTTGCAGTTATAATAATCGTAATGCTTTGCAATGTGATATCCTGCCAGGTAATTGTTGTAGGTCAGTTTCAAGACACTTGGGCTCTCAAAGTGCTGATTCACACTTGAAATGAAATGAAAATGAAAATGAAAATTGCTTATTGTCACGAGTTGGCTTCAATGAAGTTACTGTGAAAAGCCCCTAGTCGCCACATTCCGGCACCTGTTCGGGGAGGCTGGTACGGGAATTGAACCGTGCTGCTGGCCTGCCTTGGTCTGCTTTAAAAGCCAGCAATTTAGCCCAGTGTGCTAAACCAGCCCCGTGATTCACCCGAAAAATGACTACGTTTCATTTTGTGCGAGTTTGGTGGAGAGTTTCGCATTGACTGTCATGGTGAGAATACGGCCTGTGATCACCTGCACTTAGTGGAAAAATAGACCCCCATGTGAAAGTTGCCATATCTGGTTCCCACGCCGCCTGTCAGCTGCTCGCCGCTAACAAGGGGGAGCTGCTTTTTAACGCTGCCTCAGCACTCACTCCCAGTCAAGACCTGAGGTTAGCATGCGCAGAGGCCTGCTCCTTGCTTTGTCGATGCCGACCTGGCCAGGCTTCCCAACACTGTGGATGAGGGACGGGGCACCCTTTACCCCAGAGGAGGTCGGAGAACCAGCAGCACAGTCAGCAATGTTACCTGAGAGGCAGTGGCAGCTGCAGTCAGTGCGGGCAGCAAGATCAGGAGGACCACCATCCAATGTAGGAAAAAGATGATGACCTCCTATGAACTGCAAGAGTACACATCTCTCTCCTGGCATCAGTCCCACCTGCCCTATTTCCATTCCTCACCCCCTTCCCAATCTACTAGCTGACACCTCGCAATAAACATTCTCAATAGAAATGCCATAGCGGCCGTTGGGAGATTCCCCCATCATCAGGACCACGGCGGGTATACCGCGACCAATCGCTCTCCGATCTTGCCAACACCTGCCTGCGACTGACCTGTGGATCATAACCCGCTATAACATACACAGGAGCCGCTATTCCCTATAACATACACAGGGGCTGCTATTCCCTATAACATATACAGGAGCCGCTATTCCCTATAACATACACAGTGACCGCTATTCCCTATAACATACACAGGGGCTGCTATTCCCTATAACACACACAGGCTGCTATTCACTATAACATACACAGGAGCCGCTATTCCCTATAACATACAAAGGAGCTGCTATTACCTATAACATACACAGGGGCCGCTATTCCCTATAACATACACAGGAGCCGCTGTTCCCTATAACAGACACAGGGGCCGCTATTCCCTATAACATACACAGGAGCCGCTATTCCCTATAACATACACAGGAGCCGCTATTCCCTATAACATACACAGGAGCCGCTATTCCCTATAACATACACAGGAACCGCTATTCCCTACAACACACACGGGAGCCGCTATTCCCTATAACATACACAGGGGTTGCTGTTCCCTATAACATACACATGAGCCGCTATTCTCTATAACATACACAGGGTGTGCAATTTCCTATAACATACACAGGAGCTCCTATTCCCTATAACATACACGGGGGCCGCTATTCTCTACAACATACACAGGCACTGCTATTTCCTATAACATACACAGGAGCCGCTATTCCTTATAACATACACAGGGGCTGTAATTCCCTATAATGTACACAGGAGCCGCTATTCCCTATAACATACACAGGGGTTGCTATTCCCTGTAACATACGCAGGGGCTGTAATTCCCTATAATATACACAGGGACCACTTCTCCCTATAACATAAACAAGATCTGCAATTCCCTATACCATACACAGGAGCCGCTATTCCCCACAACATACACAGGGGCCGCTATTCCCTATAACATACACAGGGCCGCTATTCCCTATAACATACACAGGGGCTGCTATTCCCTATAACATGCACAGGAGCCGCTATTCCCCACAACATACACAGGAGCCGCTATTCCCTATAACATACACAGGGGCTGCTATTCCCTATAACATACACAGGGCCGCTATTCCCTATAACATACACAGTGACCGCTATTCCCTATAACATACACAGGGCCGCTATTCCCTATAACATACACAGGGGCTGCTATTCCCTATAACATACACAGGGGCCGCTATTCCCTATAATATACACAGGGACCACTACTCCCTATAACATAAACAAGATCTGCAATTCCCTATACCATACACAGGAGCCGCTATTCCCCATAACATACACAGGGGCCGCTATTCCCTATAACATACACAGGAGCCGCTATTCCCTATAACATACACAGTGACTGCTATTCCCTATAACATACACAGGGGCCGCTATTCCCTATAACATACACAGTGACCGCTATTCCCTATAACATACACAGGAGCCACCATTCCCTACAACACACACAGGAGCCGCTATTTCCCATAACATACACAGGGGCCGCTATTTCCTATAACATACACAGGGGCCGCTAGTCCCTATAACATACACAGGGACCGCTATTCCCCATAACATGCACATGAGTTGCTATTTCCCATAACATGCACAGGAGCTGCTATTCCCTATAACATGCACAGGGTCTGCAATTCCCTCTAACATGCGCAGGAGCCGCAATTTCCCATAACATACACAGGGGGCGCTATTCTTATAACATACACATGAGCCGCTATTCCCCATAATATACATAGGGGCCGCTGTTCCCTATAACATACACAGGGGCCGCTATTTCCCATAACATACACAGGAGCTGCTATTCCCTATAACATGCACAGGGTCAGCAATTCCCTATAACACACACAGTAGCCGCCATTCCCTATAACATGCACAGCAGCCGCTATTCCCCATAACATACACAGGGGTCGCTATTCCCTGTAATATACGCAGGGGCTGTAATTCCCTATAATGTACACAGGGACCACTACTCCCTATAACATTAACAAGATCTGCAATTCCCTATACCATGCACAGGAGCCGCTATTCCCCATAACATACACAGGGGCCGCTATTCCCTATAACATACACAGGGGCCGCTATTCCCAATAACATACACAGGCGCCGCTATTCCCTATAACATACACAGTGACCGCTATTCCCTATAAATATTCACAGGAGCCGCTATTCCCTATAACATACACAGGGGCTGCTATTCCCTATAACATACACATGAGCCGCTATTCTCTATAACATACACAGGGGCCGCTAGTCCCTATAACATGCACAGGAGTTGCTATTTCCCATAACATACACAGGAGCTGCTATTCCCTATAACATGCACAGGGTCTGCAATTCCCTATAACATGCACAGGAGCCGCTATTTCCCATAACATACACAGGGGCCGCTATTCCTTATAACATACACATGAGCCGCTATTCCCCATAATATACACAGGGGCCGCTGTTCCCTATAACATACACAGGGGCCGCTATTCCCCATAACATACACAGGAGCTGCTATTCCCTATAACATGCACAGGGTCTGCAATTCCCTATAACACACACAGTAGCCGCCATTCCCTATAACATGCACAGCAGCCGCTATTTCCCATAACATACACAGGGGTCGCTATTCCCTGTAACATACACAGGGGCTGTAATTCCCTATAATATACACAGGGACCACTACTCCCTCTAACATAAACAAGATCTGCAATTCCCTATAACATGCACAGGAGCCGCTATTCCCCACAACATACACAGGGGCAGCAATTCCCTGTAACATACACAGGGGCCGCTATTCCTTATAACATACACAGGGGCCGCTATTCCCTATAACGTACACAGGGGCCGCTATTTCCCATAAAATACACAGGGGCCGCTATTTCCTATAACATACACAGGGGCCGCTATTTCCTATAACATACACAGGAGCTGCTATTCCCTATAACATGCACAGAGTCTGCAATTCCCTATAACACATACAGTAGCCGCCATTCCCTATAACATACACAGTGACTGCTATTCCCTATAACATACACAGTGACCGCTATTCCCTATAACATACACAGTGACCGCTATTCCCTATAAACATTCATAAGGAGCCGCTATTCCCTATAACATACACAAAGTGTCTGCAATTCCCTATAACATGCACAGGAGCCGCAATTTCCCATAACATACACAGGAGCCGCTATTCCCTATAAACATACACAGGAGCCGCTATTCCCTATAACATACACAGGGTCTGCAATTCCCTATAACATACACAGTGACCGCTATTCCCTATAAATATTCACAGGAGCCGCTATTCCCTATAACATACACAGGGGCTGCTATTCCCTATAACATACACATGAGCCGCTATTCTCTATAACATACACAGGGGCCGCTATTCCCTATAACATGCACAGGAGCTGCTATTTCCCATAACATACATAGGAGCTGCTATTCCCTATAACATGCACAGGGGCCGCTATCCCTATAACATACACAGTGACCGCTATTCCCTATAACATACACAGGAGCCACCATTCCCTACAACATACACAGGAGCAGCTATTTCCCATAACATACACAGGGGCCGCTATTTCCTATAACATACACAGGGGCCGCTAGTCCCTATAACATGCACAGGGACCGCTATTCCCCATAACATGCACAGGAGTTGCTATTTCCCATAACATACACAGGAGCTGCTATTCCCTATGACATGCACAGGGTCTGCAATTCCCTCTAACACACACGGTAGCCGCCATTCCCTATAACATGCACAGCAGCCGCTATTCCCCATAACATACACAGGGGCCGCTATTCCCCATAACATACACAGGGGCTGTAATTCCCTATAATATACACAGGGACCACTACTCCCTCTAACATAAACAAGATCTGCAATTCCCTATAACATACACAGGGACCGCTATTCTCTATACCATACACAGGTGCCGCTATTCCCTATAACATACACAGTGACTGCTATTCCCTTTAACATACACAGGGGCCGCTATTCCCTTTAACATACACAGGGCCGCTTTTCCCTATAACATACACAGGAGCCGCTATTCCCTACAACATACACAGGGGCCACTAATACCTATAACATACACAGGGGCCGCTATTCCGAATAACATGCACAGGAGCCGCTATTCCCTATAACATTCACAGTGGCCGCTCTTCCCTGTAACATACACAGGAGCCGCTATTCCCTATAACATACACAGGGACCGCTATTCCCTATGACATACACAGGAGCCGCTATTCCCTATAACATACACAGGGACCGCTATTCCCTATGACATACACAGGAGCCGCTATTCTCTATAATATACACAGGGACCGCTATTTCCCATAACATACACAGGAGCCGCTAGTCCCCATAACATACACAGGGACCACCCCTCCCGATAACATAGACAAGATCTGCAATTCCCTATAACCTACACAGGAGCCGCTATTCCCTATAACACACACTGGAGCCGTTATTCCCTATAACATACACAGGGTCTGCAATTCCCTATAACATGCACAGGAGCCGCTATTTCCCATAACATACACAGGAGCCGCTATTCCCTATAACCTGCACAGGAGCTGCTATTCCGTATAACATGCACAGGGTCTGCAATTCCCTATAACATACACAGGGTCTGCAATTCCCTATAACATACACAGGAGCTGCTATTTCTCATAACATACACAGGGGCCGCTATTCCCTATAACATGCACAGGAGCTGCTATTCCCTATAACATGCACAGGGTCTGCAATTCCCTATAACATACACAGGAGCCGCTATTCCCTATAACATGCACAGGAGCCGCTATTCCCTATAACATACACAGGGTCTGCAATTCCCTATAACATACACAGGAGCCGCTATTTCCCATAACATACACAGGAGCCGCTATTCTCTATAATATACACAGGAGCTGCTATTTCCCATAACATACACAGGAGCCGCTAGTCCCCATAACATACACAGGGACCACCCCTCCCGATAACATAGACAAGATCTGCAATTCCCTATAACCTACACAGGAGCCGCTATTCCCTATAACACACACAGGAGCCGTTATTCCCTATAACATACACAGGGTCTACAATTCCCTATAACATGCACAGGAGCCGCTATTTCCCATAACATACACAGGAGCTGCTATTCCCTACAACATGCACAGGAGCTGCTATTCCCTATGACATACACAGTGACCGCTATTCCCTATAACATACACAGGAGCCGCTATTCCCTATAACATGCACAGGAGCTGCTATTCCCTATAACATGCACAGGGTCTGCAATTCCCTATAACATACACAGGAGCCGCTATTCCCTATAACATGCACAGGAGCCGCTATTCCCTATAACATACACAGGGTCTGCAATTCCCTATAACATGCACAGGAGCCGCTATTTCCCATAACATACACAGGGGCCGCTATTCCTTATACCATACACAGGAGCTGCTATTTCCCATAACATACACAGGGGCCGCTATTCCCTATACCATACACAGGAGCTGGTATTCCCTATAACATACACAGTGTCTGCAATGCCCTATAACATGCACAGCAGCCGCTATTCTCCATAACATACACAGGGGCCGCTATTCCCTGTAACATACACAGGGGCTGTAATTCCCTATAACATACACAGGGACCACTACTCCCTATAACATACACAGGGACCACTACTCCCTATAACATACACAGGGATGATATTCCCCATAACATACACAGACATTGCTGTTCCCAATATCACACACAGGGCTGCTATTCCCTATAAAAGATCCCGGGACCGCTATTCACTATTAAAGATATGGAGGTAGCTATTCCCTCTAAAATACACATGTATTCTCTCTAAAATTTGTTCATGGTCCATGGGCATGACAGGCTGTGCAGCATTTATTGCCCCTGATGGTGCTGTGGGGCCTGGAGTCACATGTAGGCCAGACGAGGTACAGATGGCAGATTTCCTTCTCTAAAGGACATGAGTGAACCAGATGGGTTTTTACAATAATCACGTTAAGGTCATCATTAGATTCCAGAGTTTTACTGAATTCAAGCTTCACCATCTGCAGTGGTGGGATTTTGAACCTGGGTCTCAGAGAATTACTCTGGGTTTCTGGTTGAGTGACGATACCACTACGCCATTGCCTCCCCACAGGGGTTGCTATTCTGTATAACATACACTGGGGTTCCTATTCCCTACAATATACACAGGGGCTGCTATTCCCTATAACATACACAGATTCTGCTATTCCCTGTATAAAATACAGGGGCTTCTTTTCCCTAGATTATATCCCCTGGATCTGCTATTCTCTAGACTATGCACAGCGAACACCATTTTCTATAATGTCCAAAAGGGCTGCTACTTATAGTATAGGGAGGGGCAATTATTTTCTAGAAATGGTGACCTGTATCCCAATCCATTTCCCACCTTTGCTCCATATCTCTCGATAACCTATGCAGCAAACACCTGTCCACCTTTTCCAAGGATCTTTGCCCTTTTGGGGGGGAGGGGGGGGGGGGGGGGGGAGTATTCCAGATGTCCAGTACCGTTTGTGTGAAAAAGTCTTTCCTAATTTCCATCCTAAAATAGCCTCTTCTAATTTTCAGGAAAAGTTTTTGTTTAGGTCTCCCTTACCTGCCTGCTGAGCACTGGCTACGATCTGTCCAATGGGTTTCATTGTCAGGTATTGTTTGTTAGCAGCTTGTAACGCTACTTTGCCGTGACACCATCTCACGGTGAAGTAAGTGGTCTCCTCAATGTCTTGCCCATCAGCCAAAATGGCAGCTTGTCTCCGCTGTTCAAAAAGTCAGATGAGAGAAAGCAGGCAGATATTTGTATTTAAATATCATTAAAGTCTGTTTTTATTGCCAATTTAATAAACCATGGGCCTGTGAGGGGGTGAATTTCTACTTTTTTCCATTGCCCTATCATGAACTCACCATCAGGTTGGCGGGTACCCCATTTAGGCACCATAACCAGGGCCTCTCAAACCTCTCACCTCAACTTCAGCTCAGCCACAACTCTGCTGCAGATCTTCTCATCCACGCCAAATCTCATTCACTCATCATGCCTGTGCTTTCTGGCCTACGTTGGATCCTGGCAATGCTTTGATTTTAACGTTTTAATCCTGATATTCAAATCCCTCCAAGCCCTCACCCTCCCCATTCTGTAAACTCCTCCAGCACTACAACCCTTGAGATCTCAGCATTCACTAAATTCTGGCCTCTTGTGCACCCCTGTTTCATTGCTCCACTGTATTGGAGGCCATGTCTTCAGCTGCCTAGACCCTCAGCTCAAATTCCTTCCATAAACCTTTCTAACTTTATCTCCTCATTGAAGTTGCTTCCATTCTTTTGGTCATGTGTCCTCACATCTCCTAATTTTGCCTGTTGCCAAATTCTGGTTGATAACACACCTGTGAAGCACCCTGGAGCCACTAACGACTTTAAAGATGCATTATGAATGCAAGTCATGGGTGTTGTTGTGGATCTGATGGTTCAATGGGAGAAGCTCCTCAGGATTTGGTCTTAGTGGCGGGTGTGGGTGGAGCAATTGGACTCCAAGAAATGACGAAGCAACAATCGGCTTTCAATGTGAATATTGCCAGAAATCAAGGGAGCGGCTGAGGGGTTTCAGAAAAGTCCAGTCAAGCTAAACCACAAGCCAGAGATTTAAATCAGGAAGAATATTGGAGCTGGTTAAGTCAGGTAAAGAATGTTGTATTGAATTGACCGTCTGTTTTTCAGTGGAAAAGGTACATGAGGATGGTGTATTGCCAGCAGATTATCCAAATTCACTTATAGCCCCGCCACAATTGAAAATTCCAACCCAATTTCTTCAGTCTCACTATCATTCCCCCACGATAACCCCCTCTCCATGGAGCTTAAAGGGTTAAATTATAAAGACAGGTTATATAAATGTGCTTTGGAGTCTCTTGAATTTAGGAGCCTCAAAGGCCGCCCTCTTGAGCTGTTTAAAATGTGAAAGGGATGCAATAGATTAGATGGAAAGAAACAATGGAGCTCAATATCCTGCCCCAAGGCAGGTTTGGAGTCAGGGGGCATTTAATCAGGTGGAAGGGTGCTGGGTGGGCACCCCGACCCCTTCCCGCTCCTGCCCCGATTATATCCGGGTTGGGCGGGTATGGATGGATTTCCCGCCCCGATGCCAGTCGAGGCCCTTAATTGTGCAATTCCTTTATTATGTCTGCTTTCATCAACCTTACAGAACACTTTCATATAAATAAATATGAATAAATAAAAAACCATTCCCACATGCCGCCTTGGATTCTTCTGCCAATCACTTTAAATCAGTTTCCTCTGCTTCCAGAATGTTCTGCTCCTCAAACTGTTTCTTCTTGTTTTCTTTAACATGCTGTGAGATTTTGAACATTTCTAACTAATCTCCCCTTAACCTTTTCTGCAACCAGGAAAATAAATCCAGCTGCTTTATTCATCTTTCGAAACATTCTGATAAATTTCCTCTCCACCTTCTCGAAGGCTTTCATTTCCTACCTAAATTGCGATGCTCAGAATTGGTCGGCGTACTTCAGCTAGGGGTTAACCAGTGTTCGCCAAATGTCTAGCACACATCCTTCCTTCCTTTTTCTACACGACGTCTCTCTTGATCCCGGAATCTATCTTTTAACCAACTTCCCAACTTGTCCTGCCACCTTCAAAGATGTGTGTACAAACCCTTGCTCCATGCCTTTACCTTCTTTAAAATGCTACCATTTGGCTTGCATTGCCCCTATTCATTCTTCCTACAAAGACAAATCACTTCTCACTTTCTGTGTTATCTTCCGTCTGTCCGCACATTTCACCAGTCTGTCTGTGTTCCCCTGATCTGCCTCACTGCTCAGGGGTTCTGCTTCATCTGCGAATTTTGAGATTATCTCGAAAAGAACAATAGTTCTATCACTGACCCCTGGGGTCACCATTACATATTTCCCTCCAATCTTGAAAATAACTCTGCTTTCTGTCCCTCGAGACAATTTTGTATTTACACACCCTCAGTCCCTTTAATCTTCAATTTTCCTCATAAATCTATTAGGCGATTCTCTATTAAACACATTTTAAAAGTATAAAAATGCACAACTGCATCGAAGATCCTGACACACTTTCTCCATTACTTCATCAAAGAACTCAATCAAGTTGTTTGTGCTGGATTTCAATTATTAATCCACGTTTTCCCAAATGCAAGATAATTTAGCCCAGATTATTGTCTTGAAAAGTTTCCCACTTCCGACGTTGGTCTGACCTCCGTGTAATTGGCAGGTTTATCTTTGTCCCTTTGTTTGATCGGGGATGTAACATTTGCAATGCCCCAGTCCTTCGATACCACTTCCACATTGAAGCATTGAACCACATTGAACCCCACATTGAGGGGGTTGGAACATAGTGACCACAGCCGCTGTAATTTCCACCCTAAATTCCCTCATCAATCTCATCTGCCCTTGTACTTTGAGCACAATAAACCCTTTCAGTATCTCCTCTTCATCTATTCTGAACTTATTCAATTGCTGTGTTACTTCAGTGACAGCATTTTGTCTTTCACATTTTAAAATCAGCCATCTCTTTCTTTTACGGTAGCATAGTGGTTAGCACAATTGCTTCACAGGCTCCAGCGTCCCAGGTTCGATTCCTGGCTTAGGTCACTGTCTGTGCGGAGTCTGCACGTTCTCCCCGTGTGTGCGTGGGTTTCCTCCGGGTGCTCCGGTTTCCTCCCACAGTCCAAAGATGTGAAGGTGAGGTGGATTGGCTGTGATAAGTTGTCCTTAGAGTCCAAAACTGCCCTCAGTGTTGGGTGGGGTTACTGGGTTATGGGGATAGGGTGGAGGTGGGTGCTTGGGTAGGGTGCTCTTTCCAAGAGCCGGTTCAGACTCGATGGGCTGAATGGCCTCCTTCTGCACTGTAAATTCTATGTGTCTATGTAAACGTTCGAAATTATAAATAAAAATAGAAAATTCCTGGAAAACCTAGCCGGTTGGCCTACATCTGTGGAGAGAAAATGGAATTTTTCATTCTGGAGATTAGGTTCGGTGGCGGAAGTGAAGATTGGAATGACTTCAGTTGGAGAATGGAGGTGGCGGAGCAGATCTTGTACAGATCAGCCCAATAATTTTGTAACCCATCAAATCTTACAGCAGGGTGGGCAGGATGTGGTCTGTCCCGTCATTACCTCAGGCTCCAATGTCTGCAATACTGTGAACAGTTTTGGGTCCCTTATCTAAGGAAAGATATACTTGCATTGGAGGCAGTCCAGAGAAGGTTCACTAGGTTGATCCTGGGGACCTGGGTATAGAAGCATTTCTTATGAAGCGAGGTTGAGTAGGTTGGGCCTGTGCTCATTGGTGTTCAGAGAATGAAGGGCGACTTTACTGAGACATATCGGATACTCAGGGGGCTTGACAAGGTAGATGATGAGATGATGTTTCCCCTTGTTGGAGAGCCTTTGACCAGAGGGCATAATCTCAGAGTAAGGTAGGTGTCACCCATTTAAGACAGAGATGAGGAGGAAGTTCTTCTCTCAGAAGGCAGTGAATGTGTGGAATTATTTACGACAAAGAACTGTACCGTCTGGGTTGTTAAGGCTGAGATAGATAGATTCTTAATCAAGTAATGTGGGGAGTAGGCGTAAAGTGGAGTTGGGGATTATCGCATCAGATCAGTCATCATCTTGTTGAAACGGGGAGTAGGCACGATGGACCGAATGGCCTACTTCTGCCGCTATGTCTTATGGTCTTATTCTGGTCAGGGCACCATATTTAAATGGTACCTTGGCAACCATTCACTCTGCCACTCTGCTCATTGACTATCCCCCACCCCACCCCGGTTTCAAGGCAACCTCACTAGATGCACGCCACTTAGGTACAGTTGTGGAAGTGAATGTTTGAGATTCCTGCTGGTGGGTGCTTAATTTGGAGCGGGGTGGGGAGGCAGGATTCCGGTGTGCTGGCCTTTTAACGAACATTGGTGAGGTACCAATGGGTAGGAAGGAAGAGATAATGCAAAAAATAGCTCAGTTTTTAAATTTGCCAGAGACACAGCCTGAATGTGAAAGTAGACTGTTAATCTCTTTTAAATGAATGGCAGTCAGAGCAAAACTGTCTGACTTGTGGTCACAGCTTCATCCAGAACTGCACTGCCCCGCTTTTCCTACAAAATGCCTGACGCCTTTGTTCCACCCAGCCATAACATCATATTACCAAGTTGAAATCTAGTTAACTCCACAAGGAATCCCCTTAGTCAGAACAAACCTCCATTCGCCCAAAGCTTTTACGATGCTTTAATTACACCCCTGGCTCCTAACCTTTCACATCAAGATTCTTTTAAAACATGACTACAGCAGTCAAACACACTCTAACCCAGGCTTTCAACCCTTACTGCAGCAAATATTCATGATACAATACATCTGCAATTGCTATATTCATCACACCACCGATTAGTAAACGTGTGGGTCTTGTGAAGAGGAGAGTTGGAGGAGGTTCACTCAGATAATAAACAGTAGCATAGACCATTTAGGCTTGTTTCTGGTATGTCAATTTTGCGCAAGGCAAGTGTGTCAATTTGTGGTATCCATAATGCCGCTGCCCCCCCCCCCAACCACCATTTCCACATTCAGGAGAAGAATATATCTTTTTAAGTTTCAACCAAAATGTTTTACTCGTGTTTACCATATTCCAAAAAAAAAGAAAATCTTGGAATTTATTGGTGGAAGTCCAAGGGCTGTAACAATCTCAGTTCAGACTACAATACTCTTCTCAGCAGGAATATTAAGAAAGTTCAGGGGATGTGAAGCCCAGAAAACCCCACGTTTATTTATTGCTTCTCTCTAATTCTTTCCTCCCCGCCCCCCCCCCCCCCCTTCCCTCTTTCGAGTACCTCACCAGGTATAGTTTCACTGAGCGTCTCTGACTCTCTCACCTTACATTATTTGGTGCAAGTGCTGAACACACATGATTGCCAAGTAAATATCATGAGCAAAAGTAGCAGAAGGCAAAGCTCCTAGGCTCTGTACATCAGTACAGATAGTGCCAGTGAAGGGGATTACTGGCATATGATTAATAGAAAATTAATCACCTTAGTGTGATTTGAAGTGACGTTTATATAAAATTGTGGATTATGCAAGCTTTATCAGCAACCCTTCCTACTGAGCCCTTGGCCTAGTGGATAGTATGCACACCACTGAGCCAGCAGGTCAGAAATTCATGTCCCATTCTGGACAGTTTTGAACACGTTATATTTTGGTGCAGTAGTGAGAAGAGTGTTTCACTGCCAGAGGTGCCACCTTTCTAATGCGATGTCCAACTAAGGCCGCGTCTGCCATCGCAGGTGGATTGACAATATCCCCCATGGTGCTATATTGGACAAAACCAGGAGCGTCCTCCGCAGTGCCCAGGCCAACATTTATCCCTCTAGCAACATCGCTAGAAACAGATTGCCTGCTCATTATTTCATTGCCACATGTGGGAGCTTTGTGTGAGCACATGAATGCGTCGGTGCAGACTCGATGGGCTGAAGGGGTTCTTCTGCACTGTAGTATTCTGTGATTCTGAAATTGGCTGCCGCAATTCCTACATTGCAGCAGTGACTACACTTCGAAAGTATCGCATTGGCTTTAATGTGCTTTGTGACATCCTGAGATTGTGAAAGGTGCTGTTATTTGTTTTTGCCCATATCTGTATCTAACTACAAAGCACTTTGAGCCGTTTTTTTCTGACATTCTGGAACTTTTGTGAATTGCAGTAGTTGATGTGGTATTTCTTTCAAATGTGCTGAACGCTCATTTTCCAATTGTATTTTTCTTTCTTTAACCTCGGTCAAGATAGCACATAATGATTATCTTGTTCCTAGTTTACTGTACCTTTGTTTACAGAAACATCTTAGGGACACCAGGAAGTTGCTTGACAAAAAAAGGTCATCCCCTGCTAAACTTCATTCATTTTAAATGAGGGCAGATTGAAGTTTTGCAATGATGTTGGCCCAAATATCTCACATTAAATTTATCTTTGTCAGATTCAGAGTGTGTTACAGTGCAGAAACAAGACACGTCAATCGAGCCTGCACTCGTGGCTTCCCCCACACAAGGCACACTGGCTAACCCTACTCTTCTGTGTGTTGCATTTAATATTTAATCCATTTAATATTTATCCTTTTCCAGCAACTATCTAATTCCTTTTTAAAATAATTTTATTGACCCTTTCCTCCCACTTATTTGTAGCTGGGGTTGGGTAAATGCCTGGAAGATTCACTGCATTTGAACTCTGCATGACCTCACCATGTGATAATATTATGTGATAATACTGTGTGACCTACCTGTGCCAGGAGCTGCCCATTGATTGTTCTTAGTCTCACACGGTCAGAATTCAGGTTGACCTCATACTGAAACAGTGAGAGCTGAGTGCAATTCTCAAAACGAGCATAAACCTCCACCCCTAGGAAGCAGAGCAAAACACAGCAGAGAGTTGAGTAATCATCACCTTGTGATTGTTTATCACTGTATTGTTTGATCTGCTAATGGTAAAACACAGAATGTGACGGGAAAACAGAATGACTGTACAATGATAGGAACGCCAAATCAAAGCCCTATCTATTCCATCAATAAAAGACCTCAAGGCGTAATGGTATTGTCACTGGACCCGTAATCCAGAGACCCAGGGTAATGCTCGAGGGATCTGAGTTCGAGTCCCATCACGGCAGATGGTGAAATTTGAATTCAATAAAATTCTGGACTTAAAAGTCTACTGGTGACCATGAAACCATTGTCGATAGTCGTAAAAACACATCTGGGGGCCGCACGGTTAGTATTGCTGCCTCATGGTGCCGAGGTCCCAGGTTCGATCCAGGCTCTGGGTCGCTGTCCGTGTGGAGTTTGCACATTCTCCCAGTGTCTGCGTGGATTTCGCCCCCACAACCCAAAGATGTGCAGGGAAGATGGATTGGCCGCACTAAATTGCCCCTTAATTGGAAAAACTGAATTGGCTACTCGGCTACACAACATTTACAAAAAAAAACCCATCTGGTTCACCTAATGCCCTTTAGGGAAGGAAATCTGCCATCCTTACCTGGTCTGGCCTACATGTGACTCTATACCCACAGCAATGTGGTTGACTCTTAGCTGCCATCTGAAATGGCTCAGCAAGCCACTCAGTTCGAGGACAATTAGGGCTGGGCAATAAATGTTGGTCCAGCCAACGACACCTACATCCTAGTAATGAATGAAAAAATACATTTAAATAAGACAGAGAGAGCTTTCCCCGGTAACCTGGTCAATACTTGTCCCTCCACGAACATCACAATACAGATTATAATATTGCTGGTTGTGGGATATTGCTGTGAGCAAATTGGCTGCTTTATTTCCAATAGTAACTACTCTTCAATAAAGTGTAAAGATAATGTTGCCGTAGCCCAGATGACCGTAGGCTGCTTTCCCTTTTGAGGGGGAGAGCTGACAGGTGGTGATTTAACCCAAGGATGACTACATCTCAGGCGAGGGACAAGGTTGAGAAGGCGGGCCTTACAGTAGTACCTCTTTGGCTGGGTAATGCCTTGGAACATCCTCAGGTCATGAAAGACATTATGTGAATGTATGTTTCTCATTTGTACAGTTACTGATTATTCAACAGGTTTATTTAGCAGGTTAAAAGTTAAGTTGGTAAACACAATAACAATAATTCTATTTTTTTTAATAAGGTATGTTTACAAGACGGATTTGTCACATGATAAACCCGCCAGGAATATACCCGATCTGAGTTGACAACCTTATCAACTATTGACACTTCTTTACTCAGACTCCAGGATTTGTTTCATAATCAACCTTCTGTTTCAGCAGCATTTATGGAGCATGTATTTTGCCTATTCTGTCTATCAGTGTGGAGAACTATATACTTGTCTGCATTACATTTTATCTGCCATCACTCTACCCACTTGTCCAACTTTATTCTGTAATCTGTGAGCTGTCTCTTCGTGTTCCTCGGGCTAGATCCTACAGACCACCGTGGGCAGGAAAACAAGCGGGCGGGCTGTACATTAGGCTGCTGTGCTACGCCACGAGTCCACCCACTCTCGCCCCACCACAAATTTACATGCGGAGTGGGGGAGGCATTGAATGGGTCATGTGCCTGTGGCCCAATTCAGCTCTTTAAGTGGGAGATTAGTGCCCAATTAAGGATCTCACCCTGCTGCCCCTTCAATATAATGAGCAGCAGAAGATAGTGCACAAGGTTCCACTTCCTCATTCTTGGTGAATTGTTTGAGACTCCCAGCACCACTTATCTTTCCATGCCAGTGCTTTGTGCTTACCATGATGTGGAGATGCCAGTGTTGGTCTGGGGTGAGCACAGTAAGAAGTCTTACAACACCAGGTTAAAGTCCAACATGTTTTTTTCAAACACTAGCTTTCAGAGCGCAGCTCCTTCCTTAGGTGAATGAAGAAGTATGGTTTTATGGGGGCCTGCGCCCCTGACACCTTCACTGCTTAATCAGCCAAAAGCACCTGAAAAGGCAGCGACTGGTTGCACCAGCAAATACCCATGCCATTTGTGCAGGGTAGGAGCCCACACCAAAAGCGAAACTGGAATTGTTTCAGGTGGAATGTTAGCTAGAGGGCCATGGTACTTACTGCCCTACCAAGTGTGCCACATAAATTTGCTAGAATTGATTTTGGTTTATCAATAACAGCGGATAAGTTTGGATAAAATAAGGTGGGAGGAAGCTCATGGATAGCATAAACAGTGGCATCAACCAATTGGGCCATGTGACATGTTTCTGTGATGTAAATATGTTTAGCTTCTCTGGCAGTGTAGCATTCCCTCAATAAAGTACTGCAGTGCCATTATAGATTGTTCACTCCTAGCCTGGGATGGACCTTGAACTTTTAACTCACTGGCTCATGGATAAATATTCCAACAAACCATTATTCGGCAATTGGTAGAACAAATAAAAAACTCAACCACACAGTGCATGGGGTGAACCTGCTAGTTTGCCTCACCGTAATTAATTGCCACATATTTCTGTGACTTAGTCTTCAGTGTGATCCAAGGCTTGCTCCTCTTGATGATGAAGATATCTTGCATATCTGATGGATGCATCCCAATGGACAACAGGCCAGTTCTTGAGTGAGGATACAAGACCCCTCGGTTTCCAGCAGAAAAGGTGGCCATGTAGCCGGCCTTCAAGTGCATAATGAAAGCCGTCAGCTTCGAACGTTTGCTCAGCAGTTGATTTTTAACGGACAAGTAGCGACAGTCACTTGTTTGGAGGTGATACTTTCCATTGTCAAAGTGAATCAAGAAAATACATTCCTCCGAGAAAGGAGCTGGGGCCTCAGCAAAGCCATTGTCCTCACTACAGTGCATCTGTACATAGGTCTTCGACTGAGGGTGGTATAGTACAACTTGGGGATGAATGGCAAGATGAGGAATCCATTGCTGGGATCTGTTCGTCTCCTTCTGTGTGCAGCGAACCCCATCAATATTCTTCTCAAGGTAAGTTCCAAGCACGATGGACTTGAAGATCCAGGATCCATTAGGCTGGTATTCCAAGAGAAACAAGCTGAATTCATTGGGAGGCGCACATTTAACTAAACCATCTGCATTTGTCTGCAAAGCCAACCCGTTAAATGCTATCAGTTCCACTCGGACCTGAAATCCTTGACTGGATTTGAATCTCACTTCCCAGATCTGCACAAGAAACAGTGAGAGACAAAGTTCATTTCTGGAGACCACTGTTGCAAATAAAAGCACAACAATCAGCAACAACCCACTTAACTCTTGTCACACATTACTGCCCCCCCTCCCCCCCCCCCCCCCCCCCCCCATCCCTGGTGACCAATAGGAAAATTGCCCCCTGTTTCCCATGCAGGCAGCAGAAGTACTTACTCAATGCTTGTTCAAATAGTTAGTCTCCATCATGGGAATCTGGAGAATAAGTGGCCAATTACTATTTGGCTAAGGGAGTGAGTGGTGTTGAGCTTGGTCATGTTCCCAATCAACAGCCCAGTCAGTGATGGTTATTTTCGAAAATGCATCACTTGGTGATATTGCTTTTCTTGTCAAAATGGCAACACTGACTGTAGGGGCAGCACGGTAGCATTGTGGATAGCACAATCGCTTCACAGCTCCAGGGTCCCAGGTTCGATTCCGGCTTGGGTCACTGTCTGTGTGGCGTCTGCACATCCTCCCCGTGTGTGCGTGGGTTTCCTCCGGGTGCTCCGGTTTCCTCCCACAGTCCAAAGATGTGCAGGTTAGGTGGATTGGCCATGATAAATTGCCCTTAGTGTCCAAAATTGCCCTTAGTGTTGGGTGGGGTTACTGGGTTATGGGGATAGGGTGGAGGTGTTGACCTTGGGTAGGGTGCTCTTTCCAAGAGCCGGTTCAGACTCGATGGGCTGAATGGCCTCCTTCTGCACTGTAAATTCTATGTAATCTATGCAATCTCCCCCAACACAACTGAAGCAAGGGCAGCACGGTGGCCTAGTGGTTAGCACAACCGCCTCACGGCGCTGAGGTCCCAGGTTCGATCCCGGCTCTGGGTCACTGTCCGTGTGGAGTTTGCACATTCTCCCCGTGTCTGTGTGGGTTTCGCCCCCACAACCCAAAAATGCGCAGAGTAGGTGGATTGGCCACGCTAAATTACCCCTTAAATTGGAAAAAATAATTGGGTAATCTAAATTTAAAAAAAAAACACAACTGAAGCAATTGGAGTTATTAGTGACTGGCTTATTTCTGTGTATGCATCTTAGTCTTTCCCCACAAAGTGCTCACATTTATTCCACATAAACCCCTTCAGAATTTGAACGAGTCCAATTGGGTCACCTCTTTAGCGAAAAACCCTCACTTGTTCAATCAATGCGAATCAATGAGGGGATCCTGAGGGGTCAGTAACCCGGGGATATAGATTTTATGTTATGGGTAGGGGATTTAGAGCGGTTTTAAGGAAAAACCTCGTCGGCCAGAGGGTGGTGGGAATCTGGAACTCACTGCCTGAAAGGGTGGTAGGGGCGGGAATTGTCACAGCATTTAAGAAGCATTTAGATGAGGAATAGCAGATAAGGCTACGGACCAAGTGCTGGGAAATGGGATTAGAATAGGTAGGTGCTGGTTTTCGGGGATTTCCCCGAGCTTCAACGCATCCCCCAACTATTGTCGGCTTTTGGGGCCGTCACAGGCTGCCAACGGGGCCGGTTTAAAATCCGGTGAAGAACCCCGCTCGGGTGTCGGGCCGCGGGGGCTGAGGCGCTGGACCCAGCGCGGCGTCGGGGCCAAAGCAGCGGGGGCGGAGCTACGAGGAGGCCGAGGAGTCAGGCCCGAGTCCAGGGCACCATGTAAGTGGGGTGTCCCACATCGGATGGCTCCCATCTAGGAGGAAGAAAGAAGGCTGGGACCTGGTCCCAGGGGAGCTCTGGATGAATACAGAGGAGAAAGAAAGAAAGTTGGAAGATTTAAAGAAATTTAAAGAAGTTTGGTGAAGTTTTTGTTTTCGTCCCCCAAAAAGAATAATTCAGATTGATGAAGGACAGAAGGGTGGAGGGAGAGAGAGGAGAAGAGAAAAAAAGTAAAAAACAATAAGCCGCTAAAGGATGCGAAAAGCAGCGTCGAAGAAAGGAGGAAACGCGGGTTCGCCGCTGAAGGAGAGACGAATAAAAGTGGTGACAGGATGGCGGAACCCGAACTGCAAAGGGGGGGCTCTTTATGGTGGAGAAGATGACCGAGGTGATGGCGGGGGAGCTGGAAAAACAGTTTGCGAGGCACATGGAGGCCTGGAAAAAGGAGACAGCGGCCGCATTGAAGTTACTGGTGGAGGAAGCAATCGCCCCGATAATTGCCCCGTTGAAGGTGTCGGTGGCAAAGGCATTGGCCGAGGTGAGAGAGCAGGGCAAGAAGTGGAGGAAGTCATGTCACGACATAGCGACCAGGTCACCTCGATGGGAGATGAGTTACGGAGGGCTGTGGAGATTAATAGAGGACTCCAAGCAAAGCTGGAAGACTTGGAAAACCGCTCAAGGCGGCACAATTTGAGAATTGTGGGCTTGCCCGAAGGGACAGAGGGCCCAAGGCCAACACAATACTTCGCTAAGAAGTTGGCGGAGCTGATGGGGGAGGTTGGGAGCCCCTCCCAGTACGAGCTAGACCGAGCCCATCGGTCATTAAGGCCGAAGCCCAAAGTGAACGAGCCGCCAAGGGCAATAATTATCTGCTTTCATAAGTTTAGCATGAAGGAGAAGGTGTTAAACTGGGCAAAGCAGAATCGGGAGATACTATGGGATGGTACTACGGTCCGGATCTACCAGGACTTGACGGTGCAGTTGACAAAAAGACGAGCGGCGTTTGGGCGAGTGAAGGCGACGTTGTACAAGGGGGTGTGATTTGGAATGGTGTACTCAGCGAGGTTGAGGATGCGGCTGAGGCGTTCGAGAAGGCAGAAGGCTTGAGACAGACATGAAGAGTGGAACTGGAAGAGAGACTGTGGACTGTGTTTGAACAGCCCGAAAATGTATAAATGTTATAACTTTCTTTTTACGGATTTGTATTGTAATCTACTTCTCTTGCATTGTTATAGAGTTCAAGTTAATGGTGGGTGGATAAGTGCTCTGTGTTACGACGGTTAATTGTTATGTTAGTGAACTGTATGGGTTGGATTGTTGGGTTTGGTTTTTTTTCTCTGGGACTGGGTGGAAGGGGATGATATGTCTTGGCGGGGGGGGGGAGGGGGGGGGGGGGCGAGCCACCCACACTACCTAGCTAAAGTCAGCTAGTGAACAGAGGTGAGAGGAGAGGAGGGCTGCGGACATTGGAGCCTGGATATCAGGCGTCAATGGGCCTACGAGGCGAGCGAGAGGGGGGGAAGGGATGGATGCTGGGGGATGTTGTTTCAGGGGGAAATTTAGGGGGGTTTTCGGGAGGGGGGAAGGGATTCGATGTTAACAATGGACGGGGGGGATTTCCGGTGGCGGCGATGACGTAGGAAGCTGCACATTTGGGAGCTCCCATTTCAAACGGACTTTTCGGCTCTTTGTAGAGCCCAAAACTGAATTTTTTCAACGTCTCCCGGTGGGAGAAGGTGTGCTGATCGACTTTCTCTGCATTTCATGACTTGAACTTGGAGTGGAAAGGGGGAAAAAACGGCAGCAGCTCCCCAGAAAAAAACGGGGGAAGGAATCCAAGATGGCGGCCGGCGGAGCACCAGAGGAGTGGAGGCTGTGGGCACAGGAGCAGCAAGCTGCTCTCCTGCGCTGTTTTGCAGACTTCAAGGCTGAGGTACTGAGCTCTCTGCAGGAAACGAACAGAAGGCTGTCGGAGATTCAGACGACCCAGGGTGCTGCCATCCAGGCGTTGCAGACGCAGGCCACTGAACGAGAGGAGGAGGCCGTGGTCCTCGTGAGTAAGGTGGAGGGGCACGAGGCACTCCATAAGAAGTGGCAAGACCGCTTTGAGGAGCTTGGTCACCGCATGAGGCGGAAAAATCTGAGGATCTTGGGCCTTGTGGAGGGGCTGGAGGGGTCGGATATGACAACCTACGTGGCTACAATGCTGAACTCGCTAGTGGGGGCAGGATCTTTCCATCTGCCCTTGGAGCTGGAGGGAGCCCACAGGGTACTGACCAGGAGGCCTAAGGAGAATGAACCCCCGCGTGCGGTGCTGGTGAGGTTCCACCGGTTTAGTGATCGGGAGTGCGTGCTGCGCTGGGCCAAGAAGGTGAAGAGCAGTAACTGGGAGAATGGGGTAGTACGGATCTACCAGGATTGGAGTGCGGAGGTGGCTAAGCGGCGGTCCGGGTTTAATCGGACGAAAGAGGTGCTTTACAAGAAGAAGATAAAGTTTGGAATGTTGCAGCCTGCACGCCTGTGGGTAACTTATTCGGACCGGCATTATTATTTTGATTCCCCGGAGGAGGCGTGGGCCTTCGTGCAGACAGAGAAACTGGACTCGAACTAGGGGTTGGGGGTTGCGGGGTCGGTTGTAATGCTTTATTGCTGGTTTCTGCTGTTGCTGTGTTTTTTCTGTACTTTTGTAATTTTGATATGATTATTTATTGGGGTGTTGTTCTGTTTTTTTGTTGTGGGGCATTGTTTGAGTTTTGTATCTTGCGGGGAGGGTTGGGGGGGTTTCTTGTATTCTATGTCGGGTTGGGGGTATGGAGTGGGGCTGGTATTTGGGAGCTGCGTCAGAAGGGTGTGGTGGGGCAGTGTGAAAGCGCGGGCTTTCCTCTGGTTTCCCGCGTTGCGGGGCTGGGGGGTGGAGGCGGTGATGGGGTGGGGCGGGGCCTTAACTGGCTCTTCCCCGCGCTGGAGCGGTGCCTGGAGGAGGGATAGGATGGGGGATGATCCCACTTTGCGAGGGGTCGGGTTATTGGCGGGAGTTTCCGGGGTCAGCAGAAGTTAGCTGACCCACGGAAGTACAATGGAGGACGGTTCACGGCTAGGAAGGTTCCTAGCCTGGGGGGGAGGGAGGGGGGGGAAAGGGGAATACCGGGTTGCTGCTGGCAGGGTCAGGAAGGAGCTGGTGGGGGCTGGGGGGACAGAGGTGAGGTGTTGTCGCTGTGGGGACTGGGTCGGGCGGGGGGTGCTGGCCTGGGGCGGGCAGTCGACGGGCTATGGCTAGTCGACGGTGGAGGGGGGCGGGACGCCCTCTGATCCGGTTGGTCACCTGGAATGCGAGAGGATTGAATGGGCCGGTGAAGCGGTCGAGGGTGCTTGCTCATCTGAAGGGGCTAAAGGCAGATGTGGCAATGCTTCAGGAGACCCACCTGAAGGTGGCGTACCAGATCCGTCTGAGGAAGGGGTGGGTGGGGCAGCTTTTCCACTCTGGGTTGGATGTGAAGAACCGGGGAGTGGCGATTCTGGTGGGGAAAAATGTGTCGTTTGAGGCATCGGAGGTGGTGGCGGATAAGAGGGGTAGGTATGTTATGGTTAGGGGCAGGCTACAAGGAGAGAAGGTGCTACTTGCTAGTGTGTATGCCCCAAATTGGGACGATGCGGGCTTTATGAGGCGTATGCTGGGACGGGTCCCGGATCTAGAGGCGGGAGGTCTGATCATGGGGGGGGGGACTTCAATACGGTGTTGGACCCTTCACTGGATCGGTCCAGCTCCAGGACGGGTAGGAGGCGGGCGGCGGCCAAGGTACTGAGAGGGTTTATGGACCAGATGAGAGGAGTGGATCCATGGAGGTTTGTGAGGCCGAGGGCACAGGAGTACTCTTTCTTCTCCCACGTACATAGGGTCTATTCTCGGATAGACTTCTTCGTGGTGAGTAGGGGACTGATTCCGAGAGTGGAGGAGGCCGAATATTCGGCCATTACAATCTCCGACCACGCTCCGCATTGGATAGAGTTGGAGATGGGGGAGGTGCGGGACCAGCGCCCGTTGTGGCGGTTGGATGTGGGGTTGTTGGCGGAGGAGGAGGTATGTAGGAGGGTCCGGGAAAGTATTGAGGGGTACCTCGAGGTGAATGATACGGGGAGGTCCAGGTGGGGATGGTCTGGGAAGCCCTGAAGGCAGTGATTCGTGGGGAGCTGATATCCATCCGGGCACACAGGGAGAGGAGCGAGAGGAGTGAGAGGGATAGACTGGTGGGAAAGATGCTGGAGGTAGACAGGAGGTTACGCAGAGGCACCAGAGGAGGGACTGTTGGGGGAGAGGCGCAGCCTACAGGCTAAATTTGATTTGCTGACCACTAGAAAGGCTGAGGCACAGTGGAGGAAGGCACAAGGGGCAGTGTACGAACATGGTGAAAAGGCGAGTAGGATGCTGGCTCATCAGCTCCGCAAGCGGGATGCGGCTAAGGAAATTGCTGGAGTGAGAGATAAGAGTGGGAATGTGGTGCGGAAGGAGGTAGAGGTGAATGAGGTCTTCAAGGACTTTTACGGGGAACTGTACCGGTCGGAGCCAACGGTGGAGAGGAGGAGAATGGAGAGGTTCCTCGACGGGCTTTCTTTCCCGAAGGTGCAGGAGGAGCAGGTGGAGGGGTTGGGGGCGCCGATTGAGCTGGAGGAGCTAGTTAAGGGGATCGGGCAGATGCAGTCAGGGAAGGCGCCGGGGCCGGATGGGTTCCCGGTGGAATTTTATAAAAAGTTTGTGGACCTAGTAGGTCCCTTGCTGGTGCGGACACTTAATGAAGCGTGGGAAGGGGGGACTTTGCCCCCGACGATGTCGCGGGCGCTGATTTCGTTAATCCTAAAGAGGGACAAGGACCCCCAGCAGTGTGGTTCATACAGGCCCTTCTCTCTCCTTAATGTGGATGCCAAGGTGCTGGCAAAGATCCTGGCCACCAGGATAGAGGACTGTGTGCCAGGGGTTGTACACGAGGACCAGACAGGGTTTGTGAAGGGAAGGCAGCTGAACACGATGTGTGGAGATTGTTGAATGTCATCATGATGCCGGCGATTGAGGGGGAGGCTGAGATAGTGGTGGCGCTGGATGCGGAGAAGGCCTTCGATAGAGTGGGGTGGGGGTACTTATGGGAGGTGTTGAGGAGGTTTGGATTTGGTGAAGGGTTTATTAGGTGGGTGAGGCTGCTATATGAGGCCCCGATGGCGTGTGTGGCCACGAATGGGAGGAGGTCGGAGTACTTCTAACTTTACCGAGGGACCAGGCAGGGTTGCCCCCTGTCCCCCTTGTTGTTTGCATTGGCAATCGAGCCGCTGGCGATGGCATTGAGGGGTTCAGGGAGGGAGGTGGAGAGGTTTGGTGCGAGGGGGGGAGGAACATAGGGTGTCGTTGTATGCCGATGACCTGTTACTGTATGTGGCGGACCCGGTGGGAGGGATGCCGGGGGTGATGGATCAGCTAGCTGAGTTTGGGACCTTTTCAGGCTATAAACTAAATTTAGGCAAGAGTGAGGTGTTTGTGGTGCACCCTGGAGACCAGGAGGAAGGAATTGGTAGGCTCCCGCTTAGGCGGGCAGGGGAGAGTTTTAGGTACCTGGGGGTGCAGGTGGCCAGGGACTGGGGGACTCTTCACAAGCATCATTTCACCAGGCTTGTGGATCAGATGGAGGAGGAGTTCAAGAGGTGAGACATGCTGCCATTTGTCGTTGGCGGGGAGGGTGCAGTCCGTCAAAATGACGGTGCTTCCGAGGTTCTTGTTCCTCTTTCGGTGCCTGTCCATCTTCATCCCCAGGGCCTTCTTTAGGAGAGTGACTAGCAGTATTTTGAGCTTTGTGTGGGCACATGGGACTCCGAGAGTGAAGTGGGTTTTCCTGGAGCGAGGGAGGGATAGAGGCGGGCTGGCGCTGCCCAACCTTTTGGGGTACTATTGGGCGGTCAATGTGTCAATGGTGTGTAAATGGGTGATGGAGGGGGGGGGGGGGGGCAGCGTGGAATAGAATGGAGACGGCGTCATGTAGAGGTACGAGCCTGGGTGCCTTGGCAACGGCGCTGTTGCCGCTCTCTCCTAAGAGGTATACCACGAGCCCGGCGGTGGCGGCGACCCTAAGAATCTGGGGACAGTGGAGACGGCATCGGGGGGAAACAGGGGGTTCGATGGAGGCTCCATTGGGTGGAAATCATCGGTTCATCCCGGGGAACAATGATGGGGGATTTAGGGGGTGGCAAAGGGTGGGTATCAGTAAATTGAGGGACCTGTTTATTGGCGGGAGATTTGCGGGCCTGGGGGAACTGGAAGATAAATTTGGCCTTCCCCAAGGGAACATATTCAGATACTTGCAGGTAAAGGCGTTTGCTAGACGACAGGTAGAGGAGTTCCCTTTGCTGCCCTCGCGGGGGGCGATGGACAGAGTGCTTTTGGGGGTGTGGGTTGGAGAGGGGAAGGTGTCTGACATTTATAAGGTAATGCAGGAGGTGGAGGAATCGTCAGTGGAGGAGCTGAAGGCTAAATGGGAGGGGGAACTTGGGGAGCAGATAGAGGACGGGACTTGGGCGGTTGCCTTGGAGAGAATCAACTCTTTCTCTTCAGGTGCGAAGCTTAGTCTCATCCAATTTAAGGTGCGGCACCGGGCCCACATGTCCGGGACTAGGATGAGTAGGTTCTTTGGGGGTGAGGACAGGTGTACCAGGTGTTCGGGGAGTCCAGCAAATCATGCCCATATGTTCTGGGCATGCCCGGCACTGGAAGAATTCTGGAAGGGGGTGGAGGGGACGGTGTCGAGGGTGGTTGGATCCAGGGTCAAACCAGGATGGGGACTCGCGATTTTCGGAGTTGCGGTGGAGCCGGGAGTGCAGGAGGCGAAAGAGGCCGGTGTCCTGGCCTTTGCGTCCCTAGTAGCCCGGCGGAGGATCTTGCTGCAATGGAAGGATGCGAGACCCCCAAGTGTGGAGACCTGGATCAGTGACATGGCGGGATTTATAAAATTGGAGAAGGCCAAATTTGCCCTGAGAGGATCAATACAAGGGTTCTATAAAAGGTGGCAGCCTTTTCTGGACTTCCTGGCTCAAAGACAGGTATATTGGTCAATAGCAGCAGCAACCTGGGGGGGGGGGGGGGGGGGGGGGGGGGGGGGAAGGGGGGGGGGGGGGGGTGGTCCTTATTGTAGTTTCTATTTTTTTTCTCTACAGTTATGTAACTTAACATTGTGTTAATTTAAGTTGTTAATAAGTTGTGTTGTTCATTGAGGAGGGGCGAATGTTTATGATTGCTATCATTATTGTTATTGTTGGTATTTTATTATGGTCAGATGTTGTTGTATATTCAAAATTTTTCAATAAAAATTATTTTTTGAAAAACAATGGACAGGGGCGGGTCAGGCTTATGGGGCAGGGCCTGGTGGTATGTTGATGGTGGATAAGAAAGGTGGGGGGGGGGGGGGTGAGAGACCCCCAGTAAGGATAGTCACGTGGAACGTGAGAGGGCTAGGCAGTCCGGTCAAGAGGTCAGGGGTGCTCGCACATCTTAAAAGTCTGAAAACCGATGTGGCAATGCTGCAGGAGACTCACTTGAGGGTGAAGGACCAGGTGAGACTTCAAAAGGGCTGGGTTAGTCAGGTGTTTCACTTTGGATTTTATGGAAGGGCTCGAGGGATAGCGGTGTTGGTCAGCAAAAGGGTACGCTTCTAGATGGAGAAGGTGGTGGCAAATCAGGGGGGGTAGATATGTGATTGTGGCCGGGGCGCTGGACGGGGGATTAGTGACGCTGTTAAGTGTATACGGTCCCAACTGGGACGATGTGGGATTGATGAGGAAGGTGTTTGGAGCCATTCCTGACTTGGACACACACAAGCTGATTGTGGCGGGGGGGGGGGGGGGGGGGGGGGGGGGGGGGGGAGTGCCGGAGCCAAGGTTGGACAGATCACGGCCGCGCTTGCTGGTCCCATCGGGGGGGCAAAGGCGCTAGCTGGGCTAATGGTGAAAATGGGAGGGGTGGACCCTTGGAGGTTCCTGCACCCAGGGGAACGGGAATACTTGTTTTTCTCAGCAGTCCATAGGGTATACTCGCGGATTGACTTTTTTGTGGTGGGAAAGGCTTTGCTGGCTGGAGTCACGGGGTCGGAATACTCTGCAATTGCTGTGTCAGATCACGCGCCACATTGGGTGGATATGGTGCTGGAGAAGGGGGTAGTGCAGAGGCCGGGGTGGAAATTGGATGTGGGGCTTTTGGAGAACCAAGTATTCTGTGAAAAAATTGAAAAGGTAATTAAGGAATATGTAAGATTCAACTGTACGGGTGAGGTGTCAATGGCAGTTGTCTGGGAGCCTCTAAAGGCGGTAGTGAGGGGTGAGGTAATTTTGCTTAAGGCCAGGGTGGACAAAGAGGAGAGGTTGGAGCGGCAGAGGCTAATGGATGAGATGTTGGAGGCAGATAGGAGTTATGCAGAGGATGGGGACCCAGTGATGCTGGGAATGAGGAAGGAACTACAGGCGAGCTTCGACCGACTATCCACCAGGAAGGCGGTGCGCCAACTGAGACGAGCGAGGGGTGCAGTTTATGAGCATGGAGACAAGGCGAGGCGTATGTTAGCAGGTCAGCTCCAGTGGGAGGCAGCAGCAAGGGAAATTCTTCAGGTAAGGGATAGGACAGGGAAGTTGGTGGTGGCTCCGGAGCTGATTAACAAGGTTTTTGAGGAATTCTACGAGAGGTTGTACAGGTCAGAGCCACCCGGGGGAGACCATGAGATGCTGGAATTTCTAGATGGGAGTACCTGAGGTTAGGGGAGGGAGACAAGGCTACGATAGAAGGACCAATACTGGAGCAGGAGATAAAAGACACGATTGGGAGGATGCAGTGGGGGAAGGTGGCAGGGCCGGATGGGTTTCCGGTGGAATATTATTAAAAATTTAAGGATAGGTTGGCACCCCTGATGGTGGGGATGTTTGAAGAGGCGATAGGGAAGGGAGTGCTGCCGCAAACCTTGGGGCAGGCATCGATTTCACTGTTGCTTAAAAAGGATAATGATCCAACGGAGTGTGGTCGTATAGGCCCATTTCACTTCTTAATGTGGACACAAAGGTATTGGCGAAGGTACTGGCGGGTAGGCTGGAGGGGTGCCTCCCGAAGATGATAGGTGAGGATCAGACAGGGTTCGTGAAAGGGAGGCAGCTGTTTTCGAATATTAGGAGATTTTGAACGTCGTTATGGCACCGGCGGAAGGGAAGGAAACAGAGGTGGCATTGGATGCCGAGAAGGCGTTTGATCGGGTGGAATGGGGGTACCTGATGGCAGTGCTGGAGCGGTTTGGGATTGGACCAAGATTTGTGAACTGGGTAAAGCTATTATATAAGGAGCCGAAGGCGAGTGTCCGCACGAACAATATTTGTTTGAGATACTTTTCTCCACCGTGGGACGAGGCAGGGATGTCCTATGTGTATGCCGACGACTTGCTGCTGTATGTGTCGGAACCGAGTGCGTCAATAGGAGGAATATTGGAGTTGCTGCGGGTATTTGGGTCTTTCTCGGGGTACAAGCTGAATTTGGACAAGAGTGAGTATTTTGTGGTGTCTCGGCCGGGGGTGGGGGCCGGGGTGGGGGCAGGGATGGGGGGGGGGCTACCACTCCGTAGGGTAGGGACTCACTTTAGGTATTTGGGGGTGCAGGTTGCCCGGGAGTGGGGAAGGCTTTGCAGATACAACATCACTAGTTTGGTGGGGAGAGTGAAAGCTGACCTGGCAAGGTGGGATGGTCTCTCTCTGTCACTGGCAGGTTGGGTACAGGCGGTTAAAATGAATGTGTTGCTGCGATTTCTGTTTATTTTTCAATGCCTACCGATTTTCCTGCCAAAGTCTTTTTTCAGGGAGATTGAGGGAAGGATGAACTCATACATATGGGGAGGGAAGGTGGCCAGAGTGAGGAAGGTGCTGCTACAGAGAGGACGGCAGGCAGGGGGTTTGGGTCTCCCGAACCTGATGTACTACTACTGGGCGGCGAATGTGGAGATGGTGCGGGGCTGGGTCAGAGGGGTTGATTCCCAGTGGGTCAGAATGGTGGAGAGTTTGTGCAGGGGGTCGGGGCTGAAAGCATTAACAACAGCGCCGCTCCCGATAGCTCCGGGGAAATACTCAGGGAGTCCGGTAATAATAGCTTCAGTGAAAATTTGGAGGCAGTTTCGCCAACACTTCGGGTTGGGGGCAGGGTCGAGGGAAATGCCAACCCGGAGAACCACAGATTTGAGCCAGGGAGGTGGGACGGAAGCTTTCGCAAATGGGAAGAGAAGGGGATTAAGACCCTAAAAGATTTGTTTCTTTGGGGTTTATTTGCAGGATTGAGGGAGCTGGAAGCGAAGTATGGGCTGGAGCAGGGAGAAGTGTTTAGATATATGCAGGTTCGGGACTTTGCCAGGAAAGAGATACAGAGCTTCCCGGAGGAACCAGCTTCCACGTTGCTGGAGGAGGTGCTGACGGCAAGGGGACTGGAGAAGGGGGAAGTGTCGGCGGTGTATGGAGCTATTTTGGAAGAGGATAAGGCACCACTGGAAGGGATCAAAGCAAAGTGGGAGGAAGAATTGGGAGAGGTTATAGAGGAGGGGGTCTGGTGGGAGGTGCTCCGGAGAGTAAATGCCTCCACCTCATGTGCGAGGTTGGGGCTGATACAGCTGAAGGTGGTGTACAGGGCACACCTCACGAGGGCGAGGATGAGCCGATTCTTTGAAGGGGTAGAAGATGCGTGTGAACGTTGGGGGGGGGGGGGGGGGGGGTGGGGGGGGGGGGGGGGGCGCGCACTAATCACGTTCATATGTTTTGGTCCTGTCCAAAGCCCGGGGAGTATTGGAAGGAGGTGTTTAGGGTAATTTCCAAGGTAGTGCATGTGAAACTGGACCCGTGTCCCCGGGAGGCCATATTCGGGGTGTCGGACCAGCCGGGGTTGGTAACGGGTGCAGAGGCAGATATTGTAGCCTTCGCCTCATTGATCACCCGAAGGCGGATCCTGCTGATGGAGAGCAGCCTCTCTACCCTGTGCCCTGGCGTGGCAGGGGGGACCTGTTGGAATACTTGACCCTTGAGAAGATTAAGTTCGAATTGAGGGGAAGTTCGGAGGGGTTCTGCAAGTCATGGGCACTATTTATTGTGCAATTTCAAGAACTGGATAACATTGAACATTAGTTGGGGGAGGATGGGTGGGTGGGTGGGGGGGGGGGAAGGGGGGCTGTGTGTATTAAGGGTGACTATGGGTAATCCCTGATTCCTTTTTGTCATTTGTTTATGTAAACATGCGGGCTGATGTTTGGGGGTTGGTGGGAGGATGGGATCGTTGTTATTGTTATGGGGTTTGAGATATTTGTTGTTGGTTATTGTTTGTTGTTGGTGGGTGTAAATTCGGGAGAAAATTTGTGATAAAGGAGAATAAAAATATTTAAAAAAAAAGAATAGGTAGGTGCTTGATGACACAGACACGATGGGCTGAATGGCCTCTTTTTGTGCTGTAAAACTCTACGGGGATGATTTTCAGCCGGCATTAGCCCTGTTTGAGATTGGCAATACGTTCACAAAATCCCGAGAGAATTGGAAAACGCGATTCTGTCCGGAGAGATCAAATTTCTCGATTTCCCCCACCCCTCGCCGGTGACATCATGAAGTTAACACACAAAGGACGGGAACCTCATTTAAATAGATTTGAATTAATTTAAATATTATGAACAGCCCCCCTGCCACATGATCCCCCCCTCACTAAATATTCATACCTCACCGACGTCATGTCACATTGGGGATCCCATTGGGAATGCAGAAGTAAGTATTGCCCCTGGGCAGGGTGCGAGGGACATGCTCCCAGCACAGGTTGGCACTACCAGGTGGGCACTGCTAGGTTGGCACTGTGCCAGCCTGACCATTCCAACCTGGCAATGCCAAATTGTGCAGGGGGGCAGTGCCCGGGCAAGCCCGAGGGGGAGTCCCATGGGGGGGGGGGGGGGGGCAGGTAGCATTGAAATCCTGAGTCATAGCTTTCTGTTGCGTAGTTACCTGTTTTGGACCAAGTGCTGTGGTTATTAGTGATACGACATTTCCAATTTGTTCTGCTGTCAGGTATTTGCCACAACTGGTTCTCAGACCGATTTTAACTGCTTCAGTATTTGACATGGCAATGACAGGTGGCAGCCCTTTGCCAAAATGTCACAAAACTGCCAAAAACAAAATAATCGGCTGCAAATTCTCCTTGCCGTAAGAAATCGTTCATCGTTCAGAAACTCCAGGACCACTTGATTTGAATCATGCAATATAATCAGCTGAGATTGATTAAGGCTGTCATTGTGATGCCATAAAGGGACGGCAGGGTGGGGGAGGTGATGTCATCATGATTCAGTTGCTGCTGATGGCTGGGGAGGGGAGGGTTGGTTATTATGGGTGTGGCAGGGTTTATAATCACAGGACAGGCCCAATCTCCCAGGTCTCAGTGTATATATAGTCACAGGACTGGCCCAATCCTCCATGCCTCAGTGTATATATAGTCACAGGACTGGCCCAATCCTCCATGCCTCAGTGTATATATAGTCACAGGACTGGCCCAATCCTCCATGCCTCAGTGTATATATAGTCACAGGACTGGCCCAATCTCCCAGGTCTCAGTGTATATATAGTCACAGGAAAGGTCAAATCCCCCATCCCTCAGTGTATATATAGTCACAGGAAAGGTCAAATCCCCCATGCCTCAGTGTATATATAGTCACAGGAAAGGTAAAATCCCCCATCCCTCAGTGTATATATAGTCACAGGAAAGGTAAAATCCACCATCCCTCAGTGTATATATAGTCACAGGAAAGGTAAAATCCCCCAGGCCTCAGTGTATATATAGTCACAGGACAGGCCCAATCTCCCAGGTCTCAGTGTATATATAGTCACAGGAAAGGTCAAATCCCCCATCCCTCAGTGTATATATAGTCACAGGAAAGGTCAAATCCCCCATCCCTCAGTGTATATATAGTCACAGGAAAGGTCAAATCCCCCATCCCTCAGTGTATATATAGTCACAGGAAAGGTAAAATCCACCATCCCTCAGTGTATATATAGTCACAGGAAAGGTAAAATCCCCCAGGCCTCAGTGTATATATAGTCACAGGACAGGCCCAATCTCCCAGGTCTCAGTGTATATATAGTCACAGGACTGGCCCAATCCTCCATGCCTCAGTGTATATATAGTCACAGGAAAGGTCAAATCCCCCAGGCCTCAGTGTATATATAGTCACAGGACAGGCCCAATCTCCCAGGCCTCAGTGTATATATAGTCACAGGAAAGGTAAAATCCCCCAGGCCTCAGTATATATATAGTCACAGGAAAGGTAAAATCCCCCAGGCCTCAGTGTATATAGTCACAGGACAGCCTAAGCTCGCTGCCTCAGTATAAATATTCACAGGACTGGCCCAATTCCCCACGCCTCAGTGTATATGTAGTCACAGGACAGCCCAAACCATATGCTTCAGTGTATATATATATATATACACAGGACTGGCCCACTCCTCCATGCCTCAGTGTATATATAGTCACAGGACTGGCCCAATCCTCCATGCCTCAGTGTATATATAGTCACAGGACTGGCCCAATGCCCCATGCCTCAGTGTATATATAGTCACAGGACTGGCCCAATGCCCCATGCCTCAGTGTAAATATTCACGGGACAGGCCCAATTCCCCACGCCTCAGTTTATATATAGTCACAGGACTGGCCCAATGCCCCATACCTCAGTGTATATATAGTCACAGGACTGGCCCAATGCCCCATACCTCAGTGTATATATAGTCACAGGACTGGCCCAATGCCCCATGCCTCAGTGTATATATAGTCACAGGACTGGCCCAATCCTCCATGCCTCAGTGTATATATAGTCACAGGACTGGCCCAATGCCCCATGCCTCAGTGTATATATAGTCACAGGACTGGCCCAATTCCCCACGCCTCAGTGTATATATAGTCACAGGACAGCCCAAACCATATGCTTCAGTGTATATATTATATACACAGGACTGGCCCAATCCTCCATGCTTCAGTGTATATATAGTCACAGGACTGGCCCAATCCTCCATGCCTCAGTGTATATATAGTCACAGGACTGGCCCAATGCCCCATACCTCAGTGTAAATATTCACGGGACAGGCCCAATTCCCCACGCCTCAGTTTATATATAGTCACAGGACTGGCCCAATGCCCCATGCCTCAGTTTATATATAGTCACAGGACTGGCCCAATCCCCCATCCCTCAGTGTATATAGTCACAGGGAAGGTCAAATCCCCCATGCCTCAGTGTATATATAGTCACAGGAAAGGTCAAATCCCCCATGCCTCAGTGTATATATAGTCACAGGAAAGGTCAAATCCCCCAGGCCTCGGTGTATATATAGTCACAGGACAGCCCAAGCTCGCTGCCTCAGTGTAAATATTCACGGGACAGGCCCAATTCCCCACGCCTCAGTGTATATGTAGTCACAGGACAGCCCAAACCATACGCCTCAGTGTATATATATATATATATACACAGGACTGGCCCAATCCTCCAGCCTCAGTATATATATAGTCACAGGACTGGCCCAATCCTCCAGCCTCAGTGTATATATAGTCACAGGACTGGCCCAATGCCCCATGCCAGTGTATCTAGCCACAGGACAGGCCTAATCCCCCAGGCATCAGTGTATGTAGGAAGAAGTCTCACAACACCAGGTTACAGTCCATCAGGTTTGTTTTGAATCACTAGCTTTCGGAGTGTAGCTCCTTCCTCAGGTGTATGTACCTGAGGAAGAAGCTGCGCTCCGAACGCTGGTGGTTCGGAACAAACCTGTTGGACTTTAACCTGGTGTTGTAAGGCTTCTTACTGTGCCCACCCCAGTCCAAGGCCGGCATTTCCACATCATGGGCAGCACGGTAGCATGGTGGTTAGCATAAATGCTTCACAGCTCCAGGGTCCCAGGTTCGATTCCCGGCTGGGTCACTGTCTGTGTGGAGTCTGCACGTCCTCCCCGTGTGTGCGTGGGTTTCCTCCGGGTGCTCCGGTTTCCTCCCACAGTCCAAAGATGTGCGGGTTAGGTGGATTGGCCATGCTAAATTGCCCGTAGTGTCCTAAAAAGTAAGGTTAAGGGGGGGGGGGTTGTTGGGTTACGGGTATAGGGTGGATACATGGGTTTGAGTAGGGTGGTCATTGCTCGGCACAACATTGAGGGCCGAAGGGCCTGTTCTGTGCTGTACTGTTCTATGTTCTATGTTCTATGGCTATCATTGTATATATTCACAGGGCAGACCCAATCCCCCAGGCCTCAGCTGAAAATTTATTGCTTCGAGTGGGGATTAAGCTTTTCAGTGTATAATTTGCTGAAGGACAGTCAGCCAGATTAAAGAATTGTCAGGATCTTGTCAGGTGGATATACCTTTAAGAAATGGGTGATTAACAAATAGCTGCAGTGATGTCAATGTGTGGGTGGAGCTGGGCTGTCTGTGTGTCCTTTTTACTACCGTTTTGAGCTGTGAGCTGCAGTGTGTCTTAGTTTCACTTTCAGTTGGAGAGCCACATTGGAACCAAGCAGATGTATTTTGGCCTCTGATGTCTCCAGATCACTTGATGATTTCAAAGTAATACCTGTTTCTGTAGAGAACTTAAACCTGCTGTCTTTGTAAAAAGGGTTTAACTTATGGATGTTGCTAGAAAAGGTTAAGGGTTACCGATAGAGTATTGTATCTGTGGGGATATGTGTGTTGGTGGTTGATAAGATGTTTACTGTGTGTTTATAAAATGTTAACTGGGTTCATAGAATTAACATTGTTTTGTTTTTAAAATACTTTTAGTTCTCTGTTGCACTACACCTGTAAAGTGGGCCTTTGCTGAGCATTTAAAATTGCATGAGATACAGACTGACTCATTATAAATGGCAAAAATTCAGTTACATATTAAACAACTTGAACATGAAAAAGAATTAAAGCAGCTTGAATACGAAATGAGGGAAAAAGAAAGAATAGCCCTAGCAGCACAACAAGAAAGAGAAAGGGAGGTACAGATCAGGGAAAAAGTAACAGAGAGAGAGGAAAAAGAAAGAGAGAGAGCGGAAAGTGAAAGAGAGAGTGTTTGAACTTCAGATAATGGCCATGAAACATGACAGCCAGTTAAAATTGACGGCGGCAAAGGGAAACAAACAGTTTGAGGATAGTGATGAGGATAAAGAGAAAGAGCATCATAGTCAAAGGCTTGGTGGGGATCTATTTAAATATGTCCAAGTATTGCCAAGGTTTGATGAGAAGGAGGTAGAAACCTTTTTCATTTCATTTGAGAAGGTGGCTAAACAAATGAAATGTCCACAGGACATGTGGGTATTACTGATTCAAACAAAGTTGCTAGGTTGGGCTAGTGAAGTGTTTGCATCACTATCAGAGGAGGTATCTGGGACCTATGAGGAGGTGAAAAAATCCATCTTAGGTGCATATGAATTGGTGCCTGAAGCTTACAGACAAAGGTTTAGAAATTTAAGGAAAGAACCTGGTCAAACATATATGGAGTTTCAAAGGATCAAACAGTAATTTTGATTGGCGGATAAGGGCTTTGAAAATTGACCACATGTATGAAGCTCTCAGAGAAATTATACTTTTGGAGGAGTTTAAAAGTTCAATTCCTGATGCACTGAGAACTCATGTGGAAGAGGGTTAAAACTGTGAAATTGGCAGCAGAAATGGCAGATGATTATGAATTAGCTCATAAATCAAAGCTTGGTTTCCGACATCAGTTTCAGCATGTGAAGGTGATGGATCTGTATTTTGTTAATATATTCAAGTGGCGCCACATTATATACTAATCTTACAGAACTCGAGACTGAGCTTCTTGGGTGAAGTCAAGTATAACTTTATTTATGTCAGTTTCAAAGTCTATTGATCAAGTCAAATTTTATACGAATACAGAATCTAGAAAGTTGTTTGTCCAACGCAAATACAGATAGTTGAGTTGAATTCCAAATACAATTCAGTTTGGGGTAATTTCTTCAGATCAAAATGCACAATACAAAAATGAAACGAAAGGAAATAGCTGTTTGCAAAGCAAAGTAGAAATAGGTTTCAAAGGTTAGGTTAAAGATGAATTCAGAGAGCGTGGACAAAGGTTTTCTCCCAGTCTCTTAAGGAATCGTAATCTTTTGAGGCTCTATCCCCTTTCTGACTGTGATTGGGTTAAAATAATTATAATTCATTTAATTCAACAAAATGTCTGTCTATCATTATAAGAGATAATGTGGTATGAGAAAATTCCCCTGTGTTTCCATAATATGGTGTGAACGAACTACCTGTTTCCCATCATATTCTCCAGAACTGGGATGGTTGCCCAGTAATGATACCAATGCATCTATTCTGCAACGTGGATAGTCAGTTTGAATACCGACTTCCTTATCAGATATTTTCCCATGCTCTCAGCATCCTCTGCTGTCATGGCTTAATATATGATTTTTAATAGTATAATGTCACTAAATCATTTCTTCCCTTAAACCTTTATTACCTATAATTATGTAGGTTTCTACCAGAAGGATAGAAACTGGGGAAAAGAGAAATAATCGAGTGGTATAGGTAAAGAAGATCTGATGGGAGATAATAAGGAGAGTGTACTTCAGATTTAAAAAGAAACCAAGGAGGGTAGAAGAGAAATGAAAAGTTTCAAATGTTTTCACTGCAATAGACAAGACCAATTAAAGTCACAGTCGGAACTTACATTATTACGTGTCAAATTTTAGGGAACGATGAAATAGAGCAGGGGAATTGGCAAGACAACATTTAAAAGTTGCACAACAGGTGATGAAACGGGTAGCGGACAAGAAAGCAAAAGTTTGTAGTTTTGCCAGTAACGATAAAGTTTTAGTATTGTTACCAGTGGTAGGTGAACCGTTAAAGGCAAGGTTTTGTGGACCTTATCAGATTGAAAGGAAATTAAATGAGGTGAATTATATGGTAAGAACGCCAGATAGAAGGAAAACTCACCGAGTGTGTTATGTGAATATGCTTAAAAGGTACTTTGAAAGGGAAGGAGAGAAAAAGGAGGTTTTAATGATTCTAACTCAAAGTGAAGCACCAAATCCAGGTGACTTTGAATTTGACATCCCTCAAATTAAATTGGAAAATGAGGATGTTCTTACAAATTGGGATACATTGTTGAGTTACCTTCCAGAGGAAAGTCAATCTGATCTGAAAGAGTTATTGATATCACATGGGCAAGTTTGTGGAGATACGTTGGAAAGCACTAAAATGGTTATACATGATGTCGATGTGGGAGATGCTGTTCCAATTAAACAACATCCATATAGACTTAACCCTTTAAAATTGGCACAGGTTAACAAGGAAATTGAAAGCATCCTTAAAAATTGTATAATTGAAGTGGGTTGCAGTCAATGGAGCTCACCCATAGTGATGGTACCATAACCAGATGGTACCCAACGGTTGTGTTTGTGCACTATAGAAAGGTTAATACAGTTACAAGAACGGACTGTTATCCTATCCCACGTTTGGAGGATTGCATTGAGAAAGTGGGACAATCAGCTTTTATTTCCAAACTGGATTTGCTTAAAGGTTACTGGCAGGTACCTTTATCCGGAATGGCGAAGGGAATTTCAGCTTTTGTGACTCCAGATGGTATATACCAATTCAAAGTTATGCCATTCAGCAGGAAGAACGGCACAGCCACATTTCACCGGTTAACTAATAAAGTTGTTTCTGGATTTCCCAATTGTGCAGTATACATTGACAATCTGGTAATTTTCAGTCAGACATGGAAAGAACATTTGAAGCATGTCATTTGAGAGTACCTTTAAGAAATGGATGTTTAAGCAATGTACCTTTAAGAAATGAAGTAGCTCATATTACTGAAGTGATGTCAGAGGGGGAGCTGAGCTGAGATTACTTCTGCTTTTAGTTTCAGTTTGAGAAAGCAGCTGAAAAGTGCCTGGCTGGTTTGCTGTGAGCTGTTTTGAAAGGAGAAAGCCAGTTTGGAGGAAAAGAGCTTGGGTGTGTCTATGTTTTGCAGGGAGCTGGATTTGCTGTGATCTCTGCCATGAAAGACTATCTCTGAATCATTTGAGTGATTTAAACTCATAATAGTAATATCTTTAACCTGATGTGTTTCTGTTTAAAGGTGTTAAGTCTTTTAGAGGTTTGAAGGAACATTTTGAGGGATTATTTAGTGTTGTATTATTTTCGGGGTTATCTTTGAAGTAAGGGGTGTTAAGGGATCTAATGTTTATTTAAGAACGTTAAGTTGAATTCATGGAATAAACATTGTTTTGTGTTTAAAAACCCACGTGTCCATAATTGTAATACCACACCTGGAGACCAAGCCGTGTGCTTCAAAAGCAACAATGCATTAAAGGGAGAGGTTGGTTGAACTCAATGATACATTTTGGGGTTCTGGAAACGCCACTCCCATAACTCTGATGGAGTTATTTGATCAACTTCAGGAGGCGGGTTTGGTGGTAAACCTAGCCAAGAATGAATTTGGAAAAGCCCAAGCCACTTTCCTTGGCCATACAATCGGACAGGGTCAAATGGTCCCACGGGATGTGAAAACAAAAGTTATTGGGGAGTTTCCAATACCCTCAACACGAAGAGAAATAATGCGATTTCTTGGCATGAGTGGATCGTGCTGAGGCCTTCTTGTCCAAAGAGACTATCAATCTAGAAGGATTCCAATTGGAGGAAGAAGAACTAAAATGGACTATGTTATTATAAATGTTTGCGTGTTTTGTTTTGTTAAACAACAAAAATATATTTACTATCAATGTTGCTTAAAAGAAAGTTAAAAGGAGAAAAATGAAACCATCTTGGAAGTTGATAGTTTATTTTTTTTCTTGGGGGGAGGTGTCAGGTAGATGTACCTTTAAGAAATACACATTTATCAAATAGCTGCAGTGATGTCAGTGTGTGGATGGAGCTGGGCTGTCTGTGGGTCCTTTTTACTTTCGTTTTGAGCTGGGAGCTGCAGTGTGTCTTAGTTTCGCTTTCAGTTGGAGAGCTACATTTGAACCAAGCAGATGTACTTTGGCCTCTCTCCCTTCATGAAAAAGAATGTCTCCAGATCACTTTATGATTTCAAAGTAATACCTCTTTCCGTAGAGAATTTAAACCTGCTGGCTTTGTAAAAAGGGTTTAACTTATGGATGTTGCTAGAAAAGGTTAAGGGTTACCGATAGAGTATTGTATCTATGGGGTTACGTGTGTTGGTGGTTGATAAGATGTTTACTGTGTGTTTATAAAATATTAACTGGGTTCAAAGAATAAACATTATTTTGTTTTAAAAATATTTTTAGTTTTCTGTTGCATCACACCTGTAAAGTGGGTCCTTGTGCTCACCATAACCTAACTCTATTCAAAGTTGTGGGTCAGGTGAACTCCATGATATACTTTGGTGTTCTCTAAACCCTGGCCCATAATAATCTATACTGCACTGCCTGGAAGGATGGTGGAAGCAGCTTGAGGTGTAATTTTCAAAAGACATTTGCATTGATACTTGAAAAAAGCAAAATTTACGGACTGGAGAGGTTACTAAGGAAAGTTGGTCGATTTGCGTTCCTCTTAAAGAGATGGAAAATGCATGATCGGTTGAATTACATTTCTTTGTGCTATTCTAATAAAACTCATACTTATCTATCCTGTTGGGGTTATACTGAAGATCAGCATGGGGTAGCACGGTAGCATTGTGGATAGCACAATCGCTTCACAGCTCCAGGGTCCCAGGTTCGATTCCGGCTTGGGTCACTGTCTGTGCGGAGTCTGCACATCCTCCACGTGTGTGCGTGGGTTTCCTCCGGGTGCTCCGGTTTCCTCCCACAGTCCAAAGATGTGCAGGTTAGGTAGATTGGCCATGATAAATTGCCCTTAATGTCCAAAATTGCCCTTAGTGTTGGGTGGGGTTACTGAGTTATGGGGGTAGGGTGGAGGTGTTGACCTTGGGTAGGGAGTAGGGTGCTCTTTCCAAGAGCCGGTGCAGACTCGATGGGCCGAATGGCCTCCTTCTGCACTGTAAATTCTATGTAATTCTATGTAATCATACTGTCTGAGGTGGACTGAGAAAGTGGAACATATATAGACAATTGGATTTTAAGGAACCTCATTATCTTCCACATTGTTCATTCCTGACTAAAGTAATTCAATAGCAAAGGCTATGTGGCCTGACAACATCCTGGCTGTAGTACTGAAGAACTGGCCACTACACTAGCCAAGCAGTTCCATTGCAGCTGTAACACTGTCATCTTCTTGACAATTGGTACGACATCCTGGGCTATGGCGCGGTCAATTACAGGCCCACCTGTCCTGGAGGCACAACACAAGTGAATTAACCAATAATTCTTGAAAATCACCCAAAGTCTTTGGCCCTTGGCTGCCCAATTACTGTTTATTTAAAATAAGAATTATAACGAAATATGCAGCAAATACAGCTGGATAATTATTATCTCATTCCTAGATTCCCAATTTAACTTGCACCCCACCCTCTACAACACACACACTAGACAGACAAACAGAGGAGTAAAAACCCAAAAGTAAAAGGGAAAAAGAGTCTTTGTTTCAGCTGGTGGTTTACAGTACCTTACTCTTCAAACTTTGCTTTCACTCCATGGCTTTACTGTAGATTCATCCAGGCCCCTGTAGTTTCAGAAATACAGCACTCACAAACTTATTGTAGAGGAGTGTCCTGGTCTTTGTTTGCAGCCTATAATGGTTTTTCTGTAGATTCATTCATTCAGGGTCTCTTGAGTTGTAGAAATACAGGACTCACAGACTTTCTGGAGAAAACAATGAGGAGAGAGAGTCCTTGTCACTCTGCTTCCAGGAGTCAGGATCCAGTGATTGGATATGATCCAATCGCGGCCTGTTACCAGGCAGAGTACGACCGTTTGAACCAATTCATCGGCTACCAGCCAATCAATCAAACCGAGTACCATCCTATCTCTCTGGTGCTGAAAAGTCTGACACTCCTTTTCAAACTCGCTGTGACTAACAGAGTGTTCTCTCCTGTAAATCTGACCATGGAGGCTAATTGGTCTGTCCCCATAGGTCTTGGTAGGGTTGTTCACTCCTCACTGAGATTGGGGATAGCCCCCAAGTTAGAGCAAGCTTGTGTCGATTTGCTTTGGGATTTTGTTTTTGGTTATTTGAATTTAGGAATCCATGCCTTTCTCCTTCGATGACCAGAACAGGTTTTGTATCCTGGGGAGGGCTGTGTTCCATTTAACTCTTCCTTGAGCTTCCGTTTCTACTTTGGTGTCTCTCTTTATTCCTCCTCGAAGATTTTTAAATGAGTAGATTTAGTAATGGCATTCCCTGAGATGAGGTTGGTTCATCTGTCTTGATCCTCCTTTGTTTTTTTTTCTCCTGTTTTTCCATATCTGGGTGAGCGGGATACTGTTTCTAATTCTGGGTGAGGTTCTCCTGGTTGTATCAGTGAGGAGGCAATGGGTCCTCCCTCCCAGGATGCCCAATTGTTGGGTATCTCAGCGGTTCTGCTTCTCCTCGGGATGGGGGTCTCCCTGGTTGGAGCTGGAGTAATTCCTTTTCCTTCTTCGTATAGGTGGGGATGGTGCATTGACCTGAATGTGGTTGGAGATGTGTAGGTTCGGCTGGGGTGCAGGTTTTGGGGTGTGCTGGAGGTCCTGGGGGTGTAATTTCCTGGATGCCATGATAAGCTGGGCTGGCCCAGGACTGGTGATGTGGCTGGGTATCCTGTTCCCCCTGGGGGCTTGGAATAAGTTCCAAGTGTAACTTTCAGCGGAAGAAAGTTAGCAGCTAATTCAGGTTGTTTTCATCCTCCTCTGCGTCATTTATGTTTGTTGAAGTGGCCTTTTCTTGATGCATGGGATTCAAGTGATAATTTCTGAAAAGCCTCAGGTGGAACTTCAAGTTTGCGTTTTTAACCTTTTCTGTGCTGAGAGCAATACTTAAAGCATTGTGCTAGAGGCGTCAAGATACCCTCACAATTAAAATCTGTACGTTCACAAATAACAAGAGAAAATGCAGAATTGTCCTCTGGATGTTTGCAACACCTTGTAAATCTGTGCTGATCATACAAGAATCTATTCAGCAGAATTAAACCAATTGTATCCTGTCAATGGGATGGCTGCAATTAATTCAATCATATGGACACTTTGCTAATGTG
The DNA here is from genome assembly GCF_902713615.1 of Scyliorhinus canicula. NCBI lineage: Eukaryota > Metazoa > Chordata > Chondrichthyes > Carcharhiniformes > Scyliorhinidae > Scyliorhinus > Scyliorhinus canicula. Next base: position 150,502,186 of record NC_052156.1, read on the forward strand.
AGTAAACATAACCGGCAATTCACACTTTACACTGAACCTTATAGAAGTTTTAAAAGAAAACTTTTACCCAATGCAACACCCACCTATTAATTTTGTCCAACAGGTTCAGAGAGGTTTTCTATGAAGAGTCCAGGAGAGGTTAAAGGGATCAAAACAGAACAAGCTAATGCTGTTTGGACCTGCAACACCTTAGTTCACCTGGGCCTTGTTATTGTCCTTCATAGTTTGGTTGGAAAATAGAACATGCCAAGGGACCCCAGGAAGTTCTGCACAGCGCTTTGATATTCCAGAGGATGCTGCCGCAGGTGCCCGGCATGACGAGATATCTTCCAGCTTTTTCCAACTGCATGGATGCCTTTCATCGCCCAATTACGCAGCAGGGCCTCCACTTCCTTGTAGTCGCTCAGTGGGTCATTCTCGCTGTAGAATGTCAGAATGGGTGTACGGTATGGCCTTTCCTTGAACATCTCTGTGCTGGTTTGGTAGTGACTGACTGTGTAACGTTTGAAAAGCCAGAAGTAGAGAAGTAAGGCCCATTTGAATAATGGCTGGAGGAATCGGTGAGCCAGCACTTGTGCAGCACCTGGAATATATTGAAAATAGATATATTAGCACATATGGAATAGCTGAGGCGAATATGGAGTAGTTGGGTGAATATGGAGTAGTTGAGGCAATTATGGAGTAGTTGGGGTGACTATGGAGTAATTGAGATGAATATGGAGTAGTTGAGGTGAATATGGAGTAATTGAGCCGAATATGGAGTAGCTGAGGTGAATATGGATTAGTTGAAATGAATATGGATTTGTTTAGGTGAATATGAAGTAGGTGAGGTGAATATGGAGTAGCTAAGGTGAATATGGAGTAATTGAGCCGAATATGGAGTAGCTGAGGTGAATATGGAGTAATTGAGGTGAATATGGAGTAGCTGAGGTGAATATGGAGTAGCTGAGGTGAATATGGATTAGTTGAGGTGAATATGAAGTAGTTAAGGTGAATATGGAGTAGTTGAGGTGAATATGGAGTAATTGAGGTGAATATGAAGTAGTTGAGGTGAATATGGAGTAGCTGAGGTGAATATGGATTAGTTGAGGTAGACATGGAGTAGTTGAGGTGAATATGGAATAGTTGAGGTGAATATGGAGTAGTTGAGGTGAATATGGAATAGTTGAGGTGAATACGGAGTAGGTGAGGTAAATATGGAGTAATTGAGGCGAATATGGAGTAGTTGAGGTGAATATGGAGCAGTTGAGGTGGATATAGAGTAGCTGAGGTGAATATGGAGCAGTTGAGGTGAATATGGAGTAGTTGAGGTGGATATGAAATAGTTTCTTATAAATTATTTTTATTGGGTTTTTTAACAAAGTATATTTACAGTTATGTACTCAGAATAAAATATATATATATAGAAGAGAAAAAAAACACAAAACAAAAAAACTGGTATGATATTGTGCACTAGCTCAACAACAGCAACTCTGTACAGTTAGCAATAAGTAGGCACCTGTTTGTTGGGGGCAGGGGGGGTGGAATCTGGGGCGATACATATACATTTGGGTACCGGAGAAACAATTACATTAGTTATGTCCGATACAAAGAGGGCAATACGAAAATGGATCTGGTGTTAATGTTGTTACTTGCTTCTCCCGGGCAGTTTTCGCTGCCGTTGTTGGTGCGCATTTACCTCCGCTTCGGCCGTTCGTCTCGTCTTTCACCCGTATTTTCCTTGCTCTGAATATGGAATAGTTGAGGTGAATACGGAGTAGGTGTGGTGAATATGGATTAGTTGAGATAGATATGGAGGAGTTGAGGTGAATATGGAGTAGCTGAGGCAAATATGGAGTAGATGAGGTGAATATTAAGTAGTTGAGGTGAATATGGATTAGTTGAGGTGGATCAGGAGGAGTTGAAGCAATATGGAGTAGTTGAGGTGAATATGGAGTAGCTGAGGTGAATATGGAATAGTTGAGGTGAAAATAGATTAGTTGAGGTGAATATGGAGTAGTTGAGGCAATATGGGGCGCGATTCTCTGCAAATGCGGCGAGTCGTAAAGACTGCCGTGAAACTGCCCGTGTTTCACGGCAGCCTCCGCGCCCCCTCCCAGGACCCAATTCTCCCCCCCGGGCGGGGCTAGCAGCGCGGCCCCGTGAAGCACGGCATCCGTCACCACCGGCGCATGCGCGATGTGGGTTTCCCTTCCGCTTCCGCCATGGTGGAGGCCGTGGAAGAGAAATAGTGCCCCCAGGGCACTGGCCCGGAGTCTGAGCGGGGGGCCCCGATCGCGGGCCAGGCCACCGGGGTCCGATCGCCCCCCACCCCCTCCCCCCCAGGACCCCGGGTGCCCGCTCGCACCGCTTATTCCGCCGTTACAGAGGTGGTTCAAACTTCGGCGGCGGGAGAGGCCTCCCAGCGGCGGGACTTCGGCCCATCCGGGCCGGAGAATCACCGCAGGGGCCTCGCCGGTCGGAGTGGCGAGATTCCCGCCACCGCCACTTCCCGGGTGGTGGAGAATCTCTGCCACGGCGGGGGCCGGATTTTCGGCGGCCCCAGGCGATTCTCTGACCCTTCTGGGGGTCGGAGAATTTCGCCCATGTACACAGTATTAAATATATATATATATATATATGGAAGAGTAGAGAAAAAAAGACACAAATAAAAAAAAACTGGTATGATATTGTGCACTAGTTCAACAATAGCAACTCTGAACAGTTAGCAATATTATTTTTAACAAATAAGTAGGCATCTGTTTGTTGGGGGGGGGGGGGGGGGGGGGAAACTGGGGAGATACATATACATTTGGGTACCGGATAAATAATTACATTAGTTATGTCCGATAGTTATGTTAGGGGGAAAGTTTAAGGGAGATGTGCGTGGAAAGTTTTTTACGCAGAGGGTGTTGGGTGCCTGGAACGCTTTACCAGCGGAGGTGGTAGAGGCAGGCACGGTAGCATAATTTAAGAGGCATCTAGACAGGTATATGAACGGGCGGGAACAGAGGGAAGTAGACCTTGGAAAATAGGAGACAGGTTTAGATAAAGGATCTGGATCGGCGCAGGCTGGGAGGGCCGAAGGGCCTGTTCCTGTGCTGTAACTTTCTTTGTTCTTTTCTTTGATGCAAAGAGGGCAATACGAAAATGGATCTGGTGTTAGTGTTGTTACTTGCTTCTCCCGGGCAGTTTTCGCTGCCGTTGTCGGCTAGCATTAACCTCCGCTTCGGCCGTTCGTCCCGTCTTTTTCCCGTATTTTCCTTGCTCTGAATATAGAATAGTTGAGGTGAATATGGAGTAGGTGAGATGAATATGGGGGAATTGAGGTGAATATGGAGTAACATTGCAGTGTTAATGTAAGCCTACTTGTGACAATAAAGATTATTATTACTGTGGAATATGAGTGTGAATTGCTTACATCAATTAAGTTACTGTGAAAAGCCCCTAGTCGCCACATTCCGGCACCTGTCCGGGGAGGCTGGTACAGGAATCGAACCATGCTGCTGGCCTGCTTGGTCTGCTTTAAAAGCCAGCGATTTAGCCCAGTGAGCTAAACCAGCCTCTGATATGGAGGAGTTGAGCGAATATGGGGTTTTGAGGTGAATATGGATTAGATGAATGGATATGGAGGAGTTGAGGTGAATATGGAGTAGTTGAGGTGAATATGGATTATTTGAGGTGGATATGGAGAAGTTGAGATGAATATGGAGTAGTTGAGGTGAATATGTATTAGTTGAACGAATATGGATTAGTTGAGGTGAATGTGGAGTAGGTGAGATGAATATGGGGTAGTTGATGTGAATATGGATTAGTTGAGGTGACTGTGGAGTAGTTGGGGTGGATATGGAGTAGTTGAGGTGGATATGGGGTAGTTGAGATGTATTGTTGAGTTGAGATGCTTATGTAGTACATTGTATATATTGTGTTGCCCTATTATGTATTCTCATGTATTTTCTTGAATTCTGTTTAATTCCCTTTTCTTCCCATGTACTGAATGATCTGTTGAGCTGCTTGCAGAAAAATACTTTTCACTGTACCTCGGTACACGTGACAATAAACAAATCCAATCCAATCCAATATGGAGTAGTTGAGGTGAATATAGAGTTGTTGAGGTGGATATGGGGTAGTTGGGGTGGATATGGGGTAGTTGAGGTGAATGTGGAGTAGTTGGGGTGGATACGGAGTAGTTGAGGTGGATATGGGGTAGTTGAGGTGACTGTGGAGTAGTTGGGGTGGATATGGGGTAGTTGAGGTGGATATGGGGTAGTTGAGATGTATAGCATTGATACATTTAAAGGGTTGTCTGAAACGTTATGCTGGTAGGATTAATGATGGAGGGTGGGGGAGGTTCCTGTGGGAGATAACTATGAACAGGAATGGTGGGCACTTTCTGTGCTGAATTATTATGTCAGGTAGATTCCTCAGTGTGAAATTCCCTTTAATGTTCTCCCCAGCCAATTCTTCCACTAAAGCTCCTGGTCAGTCAGATTAAGAATTCTTAGAGGCCTGGAGCACCAAAATAATTTGGGAAATCTCTCTTTGCCATCTCAGTATTTATATCAAAACTAAACAAGGACAATTAAGCATGGGATCTGTCTTGAACAAATATCTGCTGCTTCTGTCTTGTTCCCTTCTGGCAGTATTTTGAAATTCTAGGATTTTTGATTTACTGGATGTATGTAGTTTTCCCCATGTAATCGGAATATTAATATTCATAACAGTAATATGAAAGCAGCCAATTTAGCTACTCAAGACTGTTAGTTTACCCATCTTGATTCCATGACCCTTAACACTTCAGTCAAACAAAAATCTATCAATCTTAGTTTTGAAATTTTCAATTGACGTCCAGCCTCAAAAGCATTTCTGCTAAAGAATTCCTGATTTCCTGATTGCCATCCATGCTTTCCTGACATCATCCTGAACGGTTGCGGATATGGTGAGTTTTACTGGAGCTGCCACTTTTGACTGGTGTTCCTGCCAACTGGGTCCCATAAATCCATCTGTTAACCTGCACTTGGCACCGGATCGAGCTGTCCTATTGAGTTGTGGGTTGCAGCTGCCACCTCGTACCTCAGCCAAATGACACTTCCAGTGGGCAGCATTCCTGACTTTGGGTCAGGTGATTGTGGGCTTTAGCCTGACTCCAGGGACACAAGCATATAGTCCAGGCGGAGGAGGAGATGGTTACCACATTGGCCAATGTAGCTTGACTCACTTCAAGGTTAATTTACTGGGTGGGGTTCTCCGTTGCTGAGGCTGGGGCAGGATTCGCGGAGTTCTACGACACCAAAACTGGTGCTGCACCTGCACCGATTCAGTGACTGTTGAGGGGCTAGCACTGGCACCACGTGGAACACAATCGATTCCAATGAGAAATGGTGCGGGATTTTCCCAATTGGCGATTGACACTCAGGAGGCTGACAAGCTGCAGACACATAGACACACTTCACTCTCCACCCACACCATCCCAGCCAACAAGATGGCAGCGAGGAAAGCATCATCCCATTTCACGGACGGCGAGATTGTGACACAGCAGCATGCTGTGGAGGAGAGGCGGGCCACCCTCTACCCCAGTCCAGGATAGAGGGTGCCAGCCACCGCCGTTCGCTGTACCTGGGTGCAGGTGGCAGAGGCGGTCAGTGCCAAGGGCGGCACCATCCAGACCGGCCAGCGATGCCAGAAGATACTGCACAACCTCCTCAGGGCGACCAGGGTGTGTAGGCAGCATTGGCCCCTGGCACAACCCCCGTCCCACACACCCGTAACCATACCCCCCACCCCCCACCCCCACCCGGAGGGCGGCTGAACCCACTACCCTGCACCAGAAAGTGGCCATCATTTGGCACAGATGTCGCACGGTCTCTCTGGCTAGCCAAAACCTCCAGTGACACGCTTGTTCTGGTAGGTGTCTGAAAGACGTGTGCCGACGGTATACACGCAGCCTGATGTGTCGCCTCCTTCGCATCTCCTCCTTAGCCTATTGGGCAGCCACCTCCCCAGCCTCATGGCTGGGCCCTGCTCCTCTGGGACAGGCTCCTGTGGTGCAGGTCCCTCCTCGAGAGGCTCCTGTGGTGCAGGATCCTCCTCGAGAGGCTCCTGTGGTTCAGGGTCCTCCTCGAGAGGCTCCTGTGGTGTAGGGTCCTCCTCGAGAGGCTCCTGTGGTGCAGGGTCCTCCTCGAGCAGCTCCTGTGGTGCAGGATCCTCCTCGAGAGGCTCCTGTGGTGTAGGGTCCTCCTCGAGAGGCTCCTGTGGTGCAGGTCCCTCCTCGAGAGGCTCCTGTGGTGCAGGATCCTCCTCGAGAGGCTCCTGTGGTTCAGGGTCCTCCTCGAGAGGCTCCTGTGGTGTAGGGTCCTCCTCAAGAGGCTCCTGTGGTGCAGGGTCCTCCTCGAGCAGCTCCTGTGGTGCAGGATCCTCCTCGAGAGGCTCCTGTGGTGTAGGGTCCTCCTCGAGAGGCTCCTGTGGTGCAGGTCCCTCCTCGAGCAGCTCCTGTGGTGCAGGGTCCTCCTCGAGCAGCTCCTGTGGTGCAGGGTCCCTCCTCGAGAGGCTCCTGTGGTGCAGGATCCTCCTCGAGCAGCCCCTGTGGTGCAGGGTCCCTCCTCGAGAGGCTCCTGTGGTGCAGGTCCCTCCTCAAGCAGCTCCTGTGGTGCAGGTCCCTCCTCGAGAGGCTCCTGTGGTGCAGGATCCTCCTCGAGAGGCTCCGGTGTTGCAGGGTCTTCCTCGAGCAGCTCCTGTGGTGCAGGGTCCTCCTCGAGCAGCTCCTGTGGTGCAGGTCCCTCCTCGAGAGGCTCCTGTGGTGCAGGTCCCTCCTCGAGAGGCTCCTGTGGTGCAGGATCCTCTTCGAGAGGCTCCTGTGGTGCAGGTCCCTCCTCGAGAGGCTCCTGTGGTGCAGGTCCCTCCTCGAGCAGCTCCTGTGGTGCAGGGTCCCTCCTCGAGAGGCTCCTGTGGTGCAGGTCCCTCCTCGAGAGGCTCCTGTGGTGCAGGTCCCTCCTCGAGAGGCTCCTGTGGTGCAGGATCCTCCTCGAGAGGCTCCGGTTGCAGGGTCTTCCTCGAGAGGTTCCTGTGCCTGCAGCCTCAGTGCATCCGCAAGGGCTGCTGTGGCCTGGCAAAAGGCAACCATTGCTGGCTGAATACCCAAGTCCATTCTCTGCAGGTGGAAAAGGACAGACATGTTAGCATGGCGAGTACTCCCATCTATCCAGGTCTAAGAGGCTACACGGTGGCCCTGGGTTGCACTGCAGCTCAAACCTCAGCATGACCCCCTCCCCCAATCTCACCTGTTGGCCATTCCCCCCGACACTTGGCCGACCACACCACACCCCCGGCACCGGAGAGCCTCTAACTCCGCTACCATCCCTATTGGCAGGGGTGACTGGCGCTACCCATGCCAACAATACACTCTTCCCCTGCTTTCCCTGCAGTGGGGCAACACTTCCGATCAGTGAACTGAGGGGTGGCAGCACCCAGTGGGCCGCTGGGTGCGCATGGCCACCCGTCACGTTGATACGTCAGCTGGGGCCTGCGGGTCCCCACCCAGGTTAGGGGGGGGGGGTTGGGGGGCAGCCATACACCTGGTGGCACTCTACACATTTACAGGACACAGTCGGCAGAGAACGTAGCCAGGTGTCGCCGTGGCAATGATAACCTGTGCTCAGCCACCCCGGTCCTGGGGGCAACACCCAGAACCCACCGCCCATCTCCAGGTCGCCCCCCCCCCCCCCCCCCCCCCAACTACTCCCCCTGGCCCTGACTGACAACTCCCAGCCTGTGGCACAACTATCAGCCCACTATTGCGATTTAGGAATCTTTTCCTCCGTCCTCTCTCTCGCCCTCTGCAGGCCCGGCACCCGGGTCCCGTTGTTAAACACCACAAGTGAACCGCGCCAGCGCCACTTCCACCTGGCAGGAACAGAGCATCGCAGTGACCTGGACAACACTGTGCCAAACCCGGTAATGATATGCTAACACATGCAAATGCAGGTTTTGCATGTCAATGCTGAGGCATGAAGTGGTCTCGCTGCCAGCGAGGCACCAGAGCATTGGCTGTAGGTTCGTCGCCCGGCACCAAACCCGACTATCAGCTGCTCCTGATTCCTCGCGTGGTGGCAATTCACGATTCCGGCGTGGCAGGGCGGAGAATACAGCCTGAAATCTTTCATCAACCAACCCAAATCAAGAAACATAATACAATGTAAACACTTTTTATAAGTATTCCTTGATACTGGGCTTGGCTCCGTAAGCTAAATTTCTCAGGTCCGGTAGGGAAGCTGAAGGCGGATCTGGGGAGATTGAATCCCTTTGTCATTGCTTGGCCGGGTGCAGGCAGTCAAAATGAATATTTTGCGACAGATTCAGTTCCTGTTCCAGTGCCTATCGGTCTTTTTGCCAAAGCCATTTTTTCGAGGGGTGGATAGGCTGGTCTCCTTGTTTGTATGGGCAGGGAAGGTGGCGAGGGTAACGAAGGTGGTTCTCCAAAGGGGGTGGTGCTTGGGGGGCTTGGCTCGGCCGAATCTGTTGCACTATTACTGGGCAGCGAATGCGGAGTAAGTGCGGGTCTGGAGGAAGGAGTCGGAAGCTTTGTGGGTGCAGATGAAGTCGGGGTCCTGTACGGAGTCGGGGTGGCGGGCGGTGGTAACTTCGCCCCAGAGAAGTATTCCGGGAATCCGGTAGTGGTGGCCACACTGAAGTGGCACAGTCGCACAGTGGTTAGCACTACTGCCTACAGTGCTGAGGTCCCAGGTTCAAACCCGGCCCCGGGTCACTGTCCATGTGGAGTTTGCACATTCTCCCCGTGTCTGCGTGGGTCTCACCACCACAACCCAAAACATGTGCAGGGTAGGTGGATTGACCACGCTAAATTGCCCCTTAACTGGAATAATAATGAATTGGATACTTTAAATTTATTTTAAATATTAAAAGAAAAGTCGTAACCACACTGATCTGTGGGCAATTTCGACACCACTCCAAGTTGAGGGCAGTGTTGACGGTGATGCCAATAAGAGGGAATCATGGGTTTGAGCCGGGGAGGATGGATGTGAAGTGCCGGGGATGGGAGGAGAAAGGTGTGAAGGAGATGAAGGATCTGTTTCTGGGGGGAAGATTCGCAAGTCTGCAGGAGTCGGGTGTGAAGTATGGGCTGCAGCATGAGGAGAGTTTTAGGTATGTGCAGGTGCGGAATTTCGCAAGACTTTCCCGATTTTCCCGGTGGCCGCCCTCCTCATTGCTGGCGGAGGTGCTGTTGGTGGGGAGGTTGGAGAGTGGGGTGGTCTCAGTGATTTATGGTCGGATCATGGAGGAGGATAAGGAGCCTATGGAAGGGATTAAGGCCAAGTGGGAGGAAGATCTGGTGATGGGGCTGGAAGAGGGGATTATGGTGCTAAGTGCTGTGAAGGGTCAATGCCTCGACCTTGTGAGCGAGGCTGGAGTTAGAACATAGAACAGTACAGCACAGAACAGGCCCTTCGGCCCTCAATGTTGTGCCGAGCCATGATCACCCTACTCAAACCCACATATCCACCCTATACCCGTAACCAAACAACCCCCCCCTTAACCTTACATTTATTAGGACACTACGGGCAATTTAGCATGGCCAATCCACCTAACCCGCACATCTTTGGACTGTGGGAGGAAACCGGAGCACCCGGAGGAAACCCACGCACACAGGGGGAGGACGTGCAGACTCCGCACAGACAGTGACCCAGCCGGGAATCGAACCTGGGACCCTGGAGCTGTGAAGCATTTATGCTAACCACCATGCTACCCTGCTGCCCCAGTTGACTCAGTTTAACGTGATGAGGATGAGCCTGCTGTTCGAGTGGGTGGAGGATAGTTGTGAGCAGTGTGGGAGGGGCCCAGCCAACCATGTCCAAATGTTTTGGTCCTGCCCAAAGTTGGAGAGATATTGGACTCATGTCCAAGGTTCTGCAGATGGAATTGAAGCGGTGTCCCCTAAAGGGTGTCGGACATGCTGGAGTTGCAGACGGGGGCAGGGGCAGATGTCTTCGCCTCATTGATCACTCGCAGGTGGGTCCCATTGGGGTGGAGGTCTCCCCCTCGTGCCTCGCCGTGGCTGGGGGAACTGTTGGAGATTTACGCCTTGGAAAAGGTGAAATTTGCCCTGAGAGGGGCAGATATGGGGTTCCACCAGAAATGCGGGTTGTTCACTTTGAATTTTGGAGATCTAGTTTCTAGGATAGTTTGGATTTGGATTTAGAATTGGATTTTGTTTATTGTCACGTGTACCGAGTACAGTGAAAAGTATTTTTCTGCGAGCAGCTCAACAGATCACTAAATACATGAAAAGAAAAAGAAATAAAAGAAAATACATAATAGGGAAACACAAGGTACACAATGTAACTACATAACACAGGCATCGGGTGAAGCATACAGGGGTGTAGTGTTAATGAGGTCAGTCCATAAAAGACTCATTTAGGAGTCTCGTAACAGTGGGGAAGAAGCTGTTTTTGAGTCTGTTTGTGCCTGTTCTCAGATTTTTGTATCTCCTGCCCGATGGAAGAAGTGAAGGGTTAATAATTACATCTCTGTGTAAATCAAACACCAGAGGGCTTTACTACTTCTCTTTATTTAAGACAGCCTCTCAGAGAATTCTGGGAATAGCATAAGGAGAAGCATGGTGAAAGCACAAGCAGAAGCTTAGAATAGATAGAGCTAGCACGAGGTTAGATCATAGTGTAGTTAGTGACCAGATAGATTATTGAGTACTGCAATACAGATTCAATATCATTTAATTATTATCTGTAGCTCAGTAGAGTGTTCGAACTTCATTCAATTAGTAGTGTAATAATAAATTAGTGTTGTTTCAATCTTTTGATTGGTATGTTCTTTTCAACACTACAACAGGTCATTTTGGAAGAAAGGACAAAGAATACAACATATTATCAATCATGGTAATATAGCAGTTTCATTTTCTCATATGAAAATATGTGCAGACGAGTGGCTGGAGGAATCTCACATTGCTGACCTGGGGCAGAGTCAGCTCTATGTGGGTGGGGCCTCATGTAGGTGCAATGAATCTTGAATGTTGAACCAGTGGAAAAATTGTGGAATTCAAACATGACAACTCATGATTTTTGGCAGTAACTCATCGAACCATAGAATCCCGACAGTGCAGAAGGAGGCCATTCAGCCAATTGAGTCTGCACTGACCCTCGGAAAGAGAACTCCACCTAGGCCCACTCCCCCCACTGTATCTTAAGACCACAAGATATAGGAGCAGAATTAGGCCATTCGGCCCATCGAGTCTGCTCCACCACTCAATCATGGCTGATATGTTTCTCATCCCCATTCTCCTGCTTCCTTCTCATAACCTTTGATCCCCTTATTAATGAAGAACCTATCTTAAAGACACTCAGTGATTTGGCCTATACAGCCTTCTGCAGCAAAGGGTTCCACAGATTCATCAAATATCTCCGTAACCCCACCTAATCTGAACACCGCTGGACTCTAAGTGGCAATTTAACATGGTCAATCCTTCCTAACCTGCACATATTTGGACTGTGAGAGGAAACCGGAGGAAACCCATGCGGACGTGGGGAGAAAGTGCAAACTCCACAGAGACAGTCACCCAAGGTCAGAATCGAACCCGGGTCCCTGGTGCTGTGCCATCATGCCACCATTTATGTTTAAAATTTAACACCATCATTGCTGTGCTGGCTTGACCGATTACTCCTGGATGATGCTGATATTTCTAGCATGAACAAGAGGAAACATGAGCCCTGTGAAAACTGATTTTTAAATGATGTGTTTGCCTCACCGTTCGCCATTAGTTCCATATTCCCTACGACAAGACTGTCAAAGATCTGACCCCGAATCCTCGCCTCGAAGCCCGCGTATCGTGGCGCATCTCTCAACGTGGCCTGAATCATCTGGGCAACGGTGAATCCTCCAATGGAGAATGCATGAATGACGAGGGGGGGGGAGGACAAGGGCTCACTCTGGAGAAGATCCAACACATTCGAGGCATAGGCCAGGCCGTACTGAGGCCACAGGAAGTGTAGAATGTTGCTTTCCACAGTCAGGATGTCAAAGCCATACGGGTAGTAAATCTGCCGGTAGCGCTCCACAACATGGGGCGTGGCTCCAAGCCAGGGAAAGAGTACGAGTAGTGGCCTAGGGGCATTGGCCACAGATTTGGTGCTGTTTCGGTAGAGTGTGATGGTGTTGGAGAACTTTTTCACCATCATGTTTCGAGGAGAAGATTGAGACAACGGGATCCAGTCAGCCATCTGATGGAGAGAGGCTTGGGTGTTGAGGAGGAGAGAACTGGAGAAAATAGAAAAAATGCATTTACTCGAGTATTTCCACAAGATACACTAATGTGACTCAAGGAGATCAACAGTCTAATTCATCAAAACAATAAAAATAGTTTTATTTCGCTCTTAAACACCATCTTAATAACAATGGGAATTAGGTAGAAGCCGCCTGAGTCAAAACAGTGACAGATTTTCCATTTTTACCAACAAATTCCCAAAGATTGGCTCAACCTTTGTGGTAAAAATGTTAGATTTATGGAGCAGAAATATTTGTGACGTCCAAGGTTTTGAGCTACACTTTGATCAAATTGTTTGTTTTCAACTTCCTTCTAATAAATGATTTTAATCGCATTGAAATTAATTTTAAATATCTTTTTTTTATTAATAGCCTCGATTCATTTCTTTCTCCAATTAAGGGGCAATTTAGCGTGGCCAATCCGCCTACCCTGCACATCTTTGGGTTGTGGGGGTGAAACCCACGCAGACACGGGGAGAATGTGCAAACTCCACACGGACAGTGACCCAGAGCCGGGATCGAACCTGGGTCCTCGTCGCTGTGAGATAGCAGTGCTAACCACTACGCTACCATGCCGCCCCATTCATTTTTAAATGTCTCATACTGGTGTCTATCTTTGATGAAAACTGGAGGGTAGTTGGATCATCACAAAGAGAATATTGCATTGATGCAATGTTATTTCAATATATATTCTATCAAATGATAAAACAATGCTAACGTCATTTACATCCAGAACAGGACAATTTTAAACTCAACCACACACACAAACACAATCACAAATACCGACAAACGCGCGCATACACATGTACGTAAACACATACCCACACACAAACATGCACACAAATGCACAGACACATACACACAAGCACAGACATACACACACATACACATGCACATTGATGCATACATAAACATACACAATCACGCACACAAACACATATGCACACACACGCATGTACACACACGCATTCACGCCTATGCACTCATAAACATGGGCACACGCACATGCACACAAATACACACATACATGCACATGCATACACACACATACACATGCACGCACACGATGTATGCACATGCACACTGACACACGCATGCACACACATGCATACACATGCTTGCAACCTGAATGTTCTGACTCACTGTAGTGTAATTCCAAAGCTTTTTAAAAAATTATTATTTTCCAATGAAGGGGTAATTTAGCATGTCCAATCCACCTACCCTGCACATCTTTGGATTGTGGGGGTGAGACCCACGCAGACACGGGGAGAATGTGCAAACTCCATACAGTGACCCGGAGCCGGGATCGAACCCGGGTCTCGGCGGCGTGAGGCAGCAGTGCTAACCACTGCGCCACCGTGCCGCCCCTAATTCCAAAGCTAACCAACTTCCCCTCTGTTCTATCATCCGAGGGGCCAATTTTTATATCTGTATCTATAAACATTGGGTGACATCTAGCAGGGTATTATTGCTTATTTGCAATTCCAAAGATTTCAGCTGCTGGATCGCAGCTATTTAAGTAATTCCCAAAGTGCCCAGTATTGAATTCACAAGTTCTTTCAAATTCTCAGTTACAATTCTTGCCCCTGCCTCTGCAACCTGTGCCAGTCTGTTCTACCCAATTCCTACTCTGGGCGCTCACTGATTCCAGAAAGAATTGCATTTATACAGCATCTTTCATGCCCATAGAACTTTACAGCCAATAAAGTACTTTTGAAGTGGAATCACTGCCCTAATGTCGGGAACGTGGAAGCTAATTTGTGCAAAGGATGATCGCAGAAATGGCGGTGTGGTAAATGACCAGAGCATCTGTTCTCGATTTTGGTCCTGGAATAAATATTACTCAGAAACCAGAGGAGAGCTCATCCACAATTTATCCAGTGCTGTGGTAGGATCTTTCCCATCTAGCAGAGGCCTCGATTTAACAGCTCTCAGAAAGCTGGCAGTTCGAGCGGCACGGTGGCGCAGTGGTTAGCACTGTTGCTTACGGCGCCGAGGACCTGGGTTCGATCCCGACCCTGAGTCACTGTGAGTGGAGTTTGCACATTCTCCCCATGTCTGTGTGTGTTTCATCCCCACAACCCAAAGATGTGCAGGGTAGGTCAAGCTAAATTGCCCCTTAATTAAAAAAAAATTGGATAATTGGGTACTGTAAAAAATTTTTAAAAGATGGCAACTCTAGCAGTGCAACACTCTTTAAGCGCCAAACTGAAGTTTCAGCCGAGATTTTCATGCTGAGGTCCTAGGAATGGGTCTTGAACCCCCCCCCCAACCTTCGAGGGCAGAGGTGAAAATATCGCTACTAAGTTAAGCTAACGCTTGAAAACGTAACTGATGTTTATTCTGTATCACTGCTCAGAAGAATTATCCATCTATTTAAATACTTGTATGGAGTGAGGAGGCCGTTACACATTGCTGTTTTACAGGGCAGAGACCTTCCATTTATCATAGAATTTACAATGCAGAAGGAGGCCATTCGGTCCATCAAGTCTGCACCAGCCCTTGGAAAGAGCACCCTACTTAAGCCCACACCTCCACCCTATCCCCATAACCCAGTAACCACACCTAACCTTTTTTGGACATTAAGGGCAATTTTGCATGACCAATCCACCTATTCTACACATCTTTGGACTGTGAGGGGAAACCGGAGCACCCAGAGGAAACCCAAGTAGATACGGGGAGAACGTGCAGACTCCACACAGAAAGGTCACCAGAATCAGGGTCCCTGGAGCTGTGAGATCATAAGATCATAAGAACTAGGAGCAGGAGTAGGCCATCTGGCCCCTCGAGCCTGCTCCGCCATTCAATTAGATCATGGCTGATCTTTTGTGGACTCAGCTCCACTTTCCGGCCCGAACACCATAACCCTTAATCCCTTTATTCTTCAAAAAACTATCCATCTTTACCTTAAAAACATGTAATGAAGGAGCCTCAACTGCTTCACTGGGCAAGGAATTCCATAGATTCACAACCCTTTGGGTGAAGAAGTTCCTCCTAAACTCAGTCCTAAATCTACTTCCCCTAATCACTGTGCCAGCGTGCCGCCCATGCCCTGCCAGTGGGTTCAATGACGGACGGGGGGTGGAACTTGACAGATCCAAAAATTGTTTTTACTTTGACGTGAATTTGTCGTGGGATCTTCTGCTGGTGCCCAACATGGTGGAGCAGAAATCCCGTTGGAGGCTGACATGAAACTGATTTGCAGCCGTGAATGGGATGCAGATAGAGGCCTGACCAGACTCTTCCTCCCATGCCCAATTCCATGCAACACCAATAGGAAAGCACGGCTGTCCAGAACATGTCTGGAACATTGTGATGTGCAAAAGTCAGGACTTACCTGCGGCGGCCTTCAGAATTTGGCTCCTAAATTTAACAACCAACTAATGATGTGACCACGGTCCCTAAATTCAGCAATATCAGTAAAGTTCTTGTTATTGATGTGTAATTTGATGATGGTCTCCTCAGAAATAAAAGAAACTATGATCACATTACACTTCAGTAAATGAAAAGATTTAATTTGGGAGATCAAAGACATACTCTACAATTTAAATATTTAACTACAGTGGGTAAGCCATTGTCCTCTTCATATTGTTCTGTTTAAATTGTCTTCCTGTTTAGAGTGTGTTTGTGTCAGCTGAAGGTGTCTGTTGGGGTATATGAAGGTCCTTCTCAATTTCGGAATACCAGCTGGGGGTAGAATCATCAGCTTTCACTAAATCCAAAGCCAGAGGAGGGTCAGAATGAGAGGGGATCAGGGATCATTGTTCAGTTGCTGATGCCGTCTCTCCTGCTGATGAAAACCACATTTATGCTTCTCTCCTTTCCTGAACAGCTTTATATAATCCACTGAAAACCCTGATTACGCACTTATTTGCAGCACAGGAGCAAACCCAACAAATCCAGTGCGTTATTGTTCCACGCCGATGGTAAGACCAGCTGTGGGTCGGTGTGGGACCCCCACGATGATCAATGACTGCAACAGGCACCGGCACTGAAAACAACACCCACTGCAGCTGTGTATGCGTGGCAGACTCTGCCCCGCACAGACTGGACTTTTCAGCAGAAGTGCACCTTAGGAATCTATTCCCTCCACAAAAGGATTTGCTGCTTGTCCGACGTGCATGTGCTATCTCACTTCCCTATCAACACATCTGTGTTATTCACCTCAACTACTCTGTTAATTGTTATATTATCACGACTGGTTATATGTTGTATTCTTTGTCTTTTCCTCCGGGATAGCCCAATGTAGTGTTGACAAAAAATATACCAATCAAAAGATTGAATCAAAACTAATTTATTATTACACTACTAGTTAAATGAAGTTCACACACTCTACTGTGTTATAGATAATAAACAAATGATATTGGATCTGTACTACAGTATTCAATATTCTATCTAACTACTTAACTACACTATGACTTGACCTCTTGCTATATATCTCTGATCAACTTTCACTCTGCTCTCTTCATGTTCTATTCAGCTTCTCCCAGAATTCCGAGAGAGTGTCGTATAAACAGAGAATTAGTAACGTCCTCTAGTGTTTGATTTACACATAGATGCAATTATTAACCCTTCACTGTCCTGACTATATACAAATCATTACATTAATGCATTTCACTCTCTAACCCCTCGCTGGGTAAAGGAGTTTCTCCTGAATTCCCGACATTAGTGACTATTTTATATTTATGGTTTCAAGAACCGGTCTCACCTGCAAGTGAAAATATCTTCTCTCTGTCCATCCTATCAAACCCTTTCCCAATCTGAAAGGCCTCTCTCAGGCCATCCTCAATCTTTCCTTATTTCCGTGGCTCTTATTCACCAAAGTATTATCCCTTTGTCTTTTTCTTTCCAGATAGGTCTGAATCCCGGTGACAGTTGTCAGGCTCTGTTCCCCAGCTCAGTTTCACATCTGGTTTTCTTTATGGAAATCTCACTTCCTGTTCCTGTAAAGTCTGCACCACTTCTCGAAGGGAAACAAAGTCAGGGTTGCCGAGAGTTGCTATAGCGACTTACTTCAAATAACTAAAAGGGGAACTGCCGATGCCAGGCAGTCCCAGATTTAATTTCTGGAGTGTTTTGAGTTGGCTCTGTCAAGATATGCAGACACACACATAATGATATACAGACAAGCAGCTAATGGACACAGAGAACAGGACATGGCCAATAAGCAGGCAGGACTCTCAGAGGTGGGATCTGACTATAAAAGACACAAGGCACTCACACTCCACCTCTTTCCACTGATGAACATCTAGAGAGTCAGTCAAGGGTGTTGTTACAATTTCACACCTCCACCACGTGGCTAAGAGCTAGTCTGGTTCAGTCAGGCAGAGTAACCACACTTAAGTTAGCAGAGAGTCGAACTCATAGAGAACTGTGCTAACTGTGCTATTAGTTCAATAAACCTGATTGAACTAACTTCAAGGTCTGGAGTATCTTTCTGATCTAAGCTGCATCCAGTTGCAGCCGGTGTTAGACCAGTGTACCTAACACAATAGGCTCAACCTCTCACTGTGTTGGCCGCAGAGCTCCTGGGCCTGGGAGTGGAGTTGTTGGGGAGGATGTGCTGGATCCCAGTGTAGTTCATGGGGATAAACACAGAGGTCAATGGGCTGCCGTCACTTACAAATGATGAGTTATCCCCCAGCAATCAAGAATCACGTGGCATTATTAATTAATTTTGAAATGGTCCCTCATGTTTACTAATATTTTGCTGTTTTACCCTGTGCTCACTGACCTACATTGCTTCCCATTTCAGCAACATCTCGATTCTGAAACTCTCATTGTTGTTTTGAACTCTGTCCATGGTCTTCACCACCACCAACCCCCCCCCCCCCCCCACCCCCCCATCCCCAGCCCCACAATCCTCTGAGATCTCAGCGTTCCTCCAATTCAGGACTCTTGTGTGTCCCTGATTTTCATTGATCCATCATTCAGCTGCCTTGGTCTTAATTTCTGTAATTCCCTGCCTCTATGTCTCCCTCTTTAAGACACTTCTCAAAATTTACATCTATGACCATGCTCTTGGTTATATATGTGTCTCGGTGCCAAATTGTGTTTGACAATTCCACTGTGAAGAGGCTTCATGGTTTTATTCTGTTAAAGATGCTATATAAATGCAAGTTGGTGTTGCTGATGTCCGCCAGAAGGTGAGCAATGTGACGTACTTGGCCAGACCTGGATTGGATTCCCCATTGAATGCCCGGGGTCGGGAGTTCGGCTGCCCGGGGTCGGAGTTCAGCTGCCCGGGTTCGGAGTTCGGCTGCCCGGGGTCGGAGTTCAGTCCGGTATCCCAGCAGACATTTATCCCCCAATCAGATATAAAAGCTCCAAAGGCCCGAGGAGGTAAATTCAAAGAAAATTTAATTCAACAACAAAAGCAAAGGTCGCAATGTGGCTTGCCATCCAAAGATCCGCACCAGGGCGACCAATCACACCATCCCAGCCTGGGCTGGCTTTCATAAGGCGATTAGCATGAACCACGATTGATGAGCCTTAGGTCACTAGCGGGGGAGAGTATATTCCATGAGTCCCACAGGGAGATCAGTTGGGCTGTCCCTGTGCGTCTCGTGAGTGTTATCACACCAGATTATTTAATAAATGATTTGGTCATGGTTCTCACTGCATGTATGGGAGCTGGCTGTGGGCAAAGGGGCTGCTTGGCCTTTCACATTATTACAGTAACTACAATTCATTGGTTGCAAAGTGCTTTAGGACAAACTGAGGTTTCGAAAGTTGCTTTTTAACTGCAAGTTTCTTCTGAGTGAGTAATTATCCACAATGGACCATTGGCATATCTCACTATTCGGCAAGATCACTGATTATGTACAGCTTGAGGGACACCACTCCACAAGCATGGAGCAAGGAGAGGAACTACCCAGCTGGTACGGTGATTAAACCCACACTGGTGACTGCATGTTGCGTCACACTCTGGCCAGATAGTGGGGCTGGGCTAACTAACTCCCAAGCTGCAAAGCAACACATTATAGATTCTATAATGTGTAGATTTTGCAGCTTGCCGGTTGGTTAATTCAGTTCGCTAGATGCCCACAATGTGACGCAGCATGCAGTTAACATTATGTTCCTGTTGTTTGTGGCTGTGTGCACGTCTAATGCAAAGGTGCTTGGCAGCATTGCATAATGGGGGACTGCGGAATAGCACCATCTCTGGTATGGGGTACAGAGTCACACGGTAATGGACTAGGAGAACTAGAAGGAAACTGCATGGGAGCAGCACCATGCATGACAGTAACTGGGATATGTACATTGTTAAGGATTACCAATAAATGATTCATGTTTAAAAGACAAGCCTCAATATCGCATCCATGAGACACATAGGAACACATAACACAACAATTCTGATTAGCATCTGCGAATCAGGTTGCTATGGGCAAATGCAGTGCTTTCCTGCAGGCTGGGGTGGGGTGGAGTTGTTAAATAAGGGGTTGTATGTCATTGCCTTAAACAAATACATGACAGTTCATGTTGGTGATCAAGGCCAGGTATCTGGATCAGGCTCCTTTTCTCAGCCAGGATAAGGAACACCGAATGGGCCACATCTAGGGCTAGTCACAGAGCAGGGAATGGGAGTGGTGGAAAATATCGGGTGCAGTGTCTAACTTGCCAGGAATAAGACTGGCCTATTCCTTAGAAGGGAGAACCCTGACCAGCATAAGCAAGGCAAGAAAGGGAAGGGAAAACTGCACCAGGAGCATTTAATCTCCAAACTTCCAACCAAACCAGGTGAAACAGTGATTAACATGTATTTTTTTCAATTTTGTATCCTCGATTCACTGCCCATAATGCAGTCACCTTAACACCAGTGAGATAAAATACAGACTGGTGTTTGCTTTCCTGAAAACTCCTATCCAATTCCCAAAGCATGACTCTGAGCTTCTGGTCACCTGTCATTTTCACTCCCTGCCTGACTGCTGTCCTCATGTCTCTGGTGTTGGCATCCTAAACTCTTCCAATGAAGCTCAAAGGAACTCGAGGAACAGCATATTGATTAAGCACTTTGAAAGCTTCCAGCTTCAACACAGAGTTCAATAATTTCAGTTTCTAACCCCTGTCCTCCTCATTTTGGACAGCAGCTTCTGCTGTTGCCATTTCCCCCTCCTCTGAGCCCGTCTTTTGTATTCTTCACTTGTCTCATTTCCATCTGCTTTTGCCTTTGAAATTACGACAACCTTTCACCCATTCCCTCTCGTTTATTGCCCCCCTCCCTGGCTTTTCCTGTTTCTCGACTCACTTAAAACCTGTTGGGGGGAATTTTCTGCTCCTGCCAGTGGAGGGAATTTACAAAAGTCAGTTTCCCTTGCTGGCGGGAAATCAGTTTGGAATTTTCATATTCCAACTTTGATGGTGGGTTAAAGGTGGGTCGACTTTCCCACTGTTCTATGCCGGGAACCACACTTGCATTCAGTTATATCTCATGAATACTCATTAAGAGGCAAATGCGCCGGAATTATGTTCTCCCTCCAAACTAATGCCCCACCAGTGGATAATTAGAACGGTCTGTTTCACGACTGTATATTAGTGACCTGCACCTGGTGAGCTTCGCTACATCAATGACTCTGAGGTACATTATCGCTGCTTTCACCTTTAACAGTGGTGCTGCGATATTTCAGTGCGTCTCTGATATTGCTCCAAGGCCGTAACGGTAATGGTCGAGAGAAGGGGGTAAAAGAAGTGGGCTAGGTGGTGGGAAGGGCGGGTGGAGGAAGACAAAGGCATTGCTAGGGGTAGGCGAGTGAATCATGGGAGTGAAGGGGAATGCAGAGGCATGACTGATGGGGGTGGGGAAAGGAACAGAGTGCAGGAATGGAAATGTGTCCTGGGGCAAGACTTATGAGACAGCCCAAGGAGAGTCAGAGGGCGCAATTCACCCAGCCCCGTGCCGGGCCGGAGAATAGTCCCAATGCGCGATGCCACCCCGACGCAGGCGTACGATTCTTCGAGGTGCGGAGAATCGGCGTCATTTGCGCCGGCGCGTTTGGCACAGTGACGGTTGCGGGCCGTTATCCACAGAGGGGCCACCAATTCTCCGGCCCGAATGGGCTGAACGGTCGCACGGAAAAGCAGAGACCCACCAGCACCGTTCACCCCGGTCGCTGCCGGTGAGAACTCTGCGCGAAGGGTCAAGGGGCGGCCAGAGGGGGTGGGGGGTGGGGGGCTCAGAACCCGGGGAGGGCCTCCGTTGGGATCTGACCCTTGATCGGGGCCCACCGATCAACGGGCTGGCCTCTCCGATCCCGGGGCTACTTTGTTGCGCAGCTGACCCCTGAACCCCCACGCCATGTTGCGTCAGGGCCGGCGCTCTGAAGAGTCCTCCACACACAAGTCCCCCCCGCGTGGGTTGGCGTGGTCCAACTGCGCAGGCGCGGGTTGGCGCAGCGCCCAGTTGGCGCCAGGAAGGGAGACTGGAGCGGCGTGAACCGCTCCAATGCCATGCAATGGCATTCACGTCGGCACGAACACTTAGTCGACATTTCAGAGAATCGTGCCCAGAGAGTTGGAGCAGACCGTCCCGGTGCTGACGCCTTGCTGCCCGGGGAGATGGAGCAGACTGTCCCGGTGCTGAGGCCTTGCTGCCCAGGGCGATGGAGCAGACTGTCCCGGTGCTGAGGCCTTGCTGCCCGGGGAGATGGAGCAGACTGTCCCGGTGCTGAGGCCTTGCTGCCCGGGGCGATGGAGCAGACTGTCCCGGTGCTGAGGCCTTGCTGCCCGGGGTGATGGAGCAGACTGTCCCGGTGCTGAGGCCTTGCTGCCCTGGGCGATGGAGCAGACTGTCCCGGTGCTGAGGCCTTGCTGCCCGGGGAGATGGAGCAGACTGTCCCGGTGCTGAGGCCTTGCTGCCCGGGGCGATGGAGCAGACTGTCCCGGTGCTGAGGCCACGCTGCCCTGGGTGATGGAGCAGACTGTCCCGGTGCTGAGGCCTTGCTGCCCGGGGCGATGGAGCAGACTGTCCCGGTGCTGAGGCCTTGCTGCCCGGGGCGATGGAGCAGACTGTCCCGGTGCTGAGGTTACGCTGCCCGGGGCGTTGGAGCAGACTGTCCCGGTGCTGAGGCCTTGCTGCCCGGGGCGATGGAGCAGACTGTCCGGGTGCTGAGGCCTTGCTGCCCGGGGCGATGGAGCAGTCTGTCCCGGTGCTGAGGCCTTGCTGCCCGGGGTGATGGAGCAGACTGTCCCGGTGCTGAGGCCTTCCTGCCCGGGGAGATGGAGCAGACTGTCCCGGTGCTGAGGCCTTGCTGCCCGGGGTGATGGAGCAGACTGTCCCGGTGCTGAGGCCTTGCTGCCCGGGGCGATGGAGCAGACTGTCCCGGTGCTGAGGCCTTGCTGCCCGGGGAGATGGAGCAGACTGTCCCGGTGCTGAGGCCTTGCTGCCCGGGGCGATGGAGCAGACTGTCCCGGTGCTGAGGCCTTGCTGCCCTGGGCGATGGAGCAGACTGTCCCGGTGCTGAGGTTACGCTGCCCGGGGTGATGGAGCAGACTGTCCCGGTGCTGAGGTTACGCTGCCCGGGGAGATGGAGCAGACTGTCCCGGTGCTGAGGCCTTGCTGCCCGGGGCGATGGAGCAGACTGTCCCGGTGCTGAGGTTACGCTGCCCGGGGCGATGGAGCAGACTGTCCCGGTGCTGTGGCCTTGCTGCCCGGGGCGATGGAGCAGACTGTCCCGGTGCTGAGGCCTTGCTGCCCGGGGAGTTGGAGCAGACTGTCCCGGTGCTGAGGCCTTGCTGCCCGGGGCGATGGAGCAGACTGTCCCGGTGCTGAGGCCTTGCTGCCCGGGGCGATGGAGCAGACTGTCCCGGTGCTGAGGTTACGCTGCCCGGGGCGTTGGAGCAGACTGTCCCGGTGCTGAGGCCTTGCTGCCCGGGGTGATGGAGCAGACTGTCCCGGTGCTGAGGCCTTGCTGCCCGGGGCGATGGAGCAGACTGTCCCGGTGCTGAGGCCTTGCTGCCCGGGGAGATGGAGCAGACTGTCCCGGTGCTGAGGTTACGCTGCCCGGGGCGATGGAGCAGACTGTCCCGGTGCTGAGGCCTTGCTGCCCGGGGAGATGGAGCAGACTGTCCCGGTGCTGAGGCTACGCTGCCCAGGGCGATGGAGCAGACTGTCCCGGTGCTGAGGCCTTGCTGCCCGGGGAGATGGAGCAGACTGTCCCGGTGCTGAGGCCTTGCTGCCGGGGGTGATGGAGCAGACTGTCCCGGTGCTGAGGCCTTGCTGCCCGGGGCGATGGAGCAGACCGTCCCGGTGCTGAGGTTACGCTGCCCGGGGCGATGGAGCAGACTGTCCCGGTGCTGAGGCCTGGCTGCCCGGGGCGATGGAGCAGACTGTCCCGGTGCTGAGGTTACGCTGCCCTGGGCGATGGAGCAGACTGTCCCGGTGCTGAGGCCTTGCTGCCCGGGGAGATGGAGCAGACTGTCCCGGAGCTGAGGCCTTGCTGCCCGGGGCGATGGAGCAGACTGTCCCGGTGCTGAGGCCTTGCTGCCCGGGGGAGATGGAGCAGACTGTCCCGGTGCTGAGGCCACGCTGCCCGGGGCGATGGAGCAGACTGTCCCGGTGCTGAGGCCTTGCTGCCCGGGGTGATGGAGCAGACTGTCCCGGTGCTGAGGCCTTGCTGCCCGGGGCGATGGAGCAGACTGTCCCGGTGCTGAGGTTACGCTGCCCGGGGAGATGGAGCAGACTGTCCCGGTGCTGAGGCCTTGCTGCCCGGGGCGATGGAGCAGACTGTCCCGGTGCTGAGGTTACGCTGCCCGGGGCAATGGAGCAGACTGTCCCGGTGCTGTGGCCTTGCTGCCCGGGGCGATGGAGCAGACTGTCCCGGTGCTGAGGCCTTGCTGCCCGGGGAGATGGAGCAGACTGTCCCGGTGCTGAGGCCTTGCTGCCCGGGGAGATGGAGCAGACTGTCCCGGTGCTGAGGCCTTGCTGCCCGGGGAGATGGAGCAGACTGTCCCGGTGCTGTGGCCTTGCTGCCCGGGGCGATGGAGCAGACTGTCCCGGTGCTGAGGTTACGCTGCCCGGGGCGATGGAGCAGACTGTCCCGGTGCTGAGGCCTTGCTGCCCGTGGCGATGGAGCAGACTGTCCCGGTGCTGAGGCCTTGCTGCCCGGGGAGATGGAGCAGACTGTCCCGGTGCTGAGGCCTTGCTGCCCGGGGTGATGGAGCAGACTGTCCCGGTGCTGAGGCCTTGCTGCCCGGGGCGATGGAGCAGACTGTCCCGGTGCTGAGGCCTTGCTGCCCGGGGCGATGGAGCAGACTGTCCCGGTGCTGAGGTTACGCTGCCCGGGGCGATGGAGCAGACTGTCCCGGTGCTGAGGTTACGCTGCCCGGGGTGATGGAGCAGACTGTCCCGGTGCTGAGGCCTTGCTGCCCGGGGCGATGGAGCAGACTGTCCCGGTGCTGAGGCCTGGCTGCCCGGGGCGATGGAGCAGACTGTCCCGGTGCTGAGGCCTTGCTGCCCGGGGCGATGGAGCAGACTGTCCCGGTGCTGAGGCCACGCTACCCGGGGCGATGGAGCAGACTGTCCCGGTGCTGAGGTTACGCTGCCCGGGGCGATGGAGCAGACTGTCCCGGTGCTGAGGTTACGCTGCCCGGGGCGATGGAGCAGACTGTCCCGGTGCTGAGGCCTTGCTGCCCTGGGCGATGGAGCAGACTGTCCCGGTGCTGAGGCCTTGCTGCCCTGGGCGATGGAGCAGACTGTCCCGGTGCTGAGGCCTTTCTGCCCGGGGCGATGGAGCAGACTGTCCCGGTGCTGAGGCCACGCTGCCCGGGGCGATTTTAGCAGACTGTCCCGGTGCTGAGGCCTTGCTGCCCGGGGCGATGGAGCAGACTGTCCGGGTGCTGAGGTTACGCTGCCCGGAGAGTTGGAGCAGACTGTCCCGGTGCTGAGGCCTTGCTGCCCGGGGAGATGGAGCAGACTGTCCCGGTGCTGAGGCCTTGCTGCCCGGGGGCGATGGAGCAGTCTGTCCCGGTGCTGAGGCCTTGCTGCCCGGGGCGATGGAGCAGACTGTCCCGGTGCTGAGGCCTTGCTGCCCGGGGAGATGGAGCAGACTGTCCAGGTGCTGAGGCCTTGCTGCCCGGGGCGATGGAGCAGACTGTCCCGGTGCTGAGGCCTTGCTGCCGGGGGTGATGGAGCAGACTGTCCCGGTGCTGAGGCCTTGCTGCCCGGGGCGATGGAGCAGACTGTCCCGGTGCTGAGGCCTTGCTGCCCGGGGCGATGGAGCAGACTGTCCCGGTGCTGAGGCTACGCTGCCCGGGGCGATGGAGCAGACTGTCCCGGTGCTGAGGCCTTGCTGCCCGTGGCGATGGAGCAGACTGTCCTGGTGCTGAGGCCTTGCTGCCTGGGGCGATGGAGCAGACTGTCCCGGTGCTGAGGTTACGCTGCCCGGGGCGATGGAGCAGACTGTCCCGGTGCTGAGGCCTTGCTGCCCGGGGCGATGGAGCAGACTGTCCCGGTGCTGAGGTTACGCTGCCTGGGGCGATGGAGCAGACTGTCCCGGTGCTGAGGCCTTGCTGCCCGGGGCGATGGAGCAGACTGTCCTGGTGCTGAGGCCTTGCTGCCCGGGGCGCTGGAGCAGACTGTCCCGGTGCTGAGGCCTTGCTGCCCGGGGCGATGGAGCAGACTGTCCCGGTGCTGAGGCCTTGCTGCCCGGGGCGATGGAGCAGACTGTCCTGGTGCTGAGGCCTTGCTGCCCGGGGCGCTGGAGCAGACTGTCCCGGTGCTGAGGCCTTGCTGCCCGGGGCGCTGGAGCAGACTGTCCCGGTGCTGAGGCCTTGCTGCCCGGGGTGATGGAGCAGACTGTCCCGGTGCTGAGGTTACGCTGCCCGGGGAGGTGGAGCAGACTGTCCCGGTGCTGAGGTTACGCTGCCCGGGGCGCTGGAGCAGACTGTCCCGGTGCTGAGGCCTTGCTGCCCGGGGTGATGGAGCAGACTGTCCCGGTGCTGAGGCCACGCTGCCCTGGGCGATGGAGCAGACTGTCCCGGTGCTGAGGCCTTGCTGCCCGTGGCGATGGAGCAGACTGTCCTGGTGCTGAGGCCTTGCTGCCTGGGGCGATGGAGCAGACTGTCCCGGTGCTGAGGCCTGGCTGCCCGGGGCGATGGAGCAGACTGTCCCGGTGCTAAGGCTACGCTGCCCGGGGCGTTGGAGCAGACTGTCCCGGTGCTGAGGTTACGCTGCCGGGGGCGATGGAGCAGACTGTCCCGGTGCTGAGGCCTTGCTGCCCGGGGCGATGGAGCAGACTGTCCCGGTGCTGAGGCCTTGCTGCCCGGGGCGATGGAGCAGACTGTCCCGGTGCTGAGGCTACGCTGCCCGGGGCGATGGAGCAGACTGTCCCGGTGCTGAGGCCTTGCTGCCCGGGGCGATGGAGCAGACTGTCCCGGTGCTGAGGCTACGCTGCCCGGGGCGATGGAGCAGACTGTCCCGGTGCTGAGGCCTTGCTGCCCGGGGAGATGGAGCAGACTGTCCCGGTGCTGAGGCCTTGCTGCCCGGGGCGATGGAGCAGACTGTCCCGGTGCTGAGGCCTTGCTGCCCGGGGCGATGGAGCAGACTGTCCCGGTGCTAAGGCTACGCTGCCCGGGGCGATGGAGCAGACTGTCCCGGTGCTGAGGTTACGCTGCCCGGGGCGATGGAGCAGACTGTCCCGGTACTGAGGATGTTGTGGCTCATATTAGCCACGCTCTGTGTGGGAATCTGACACCGCATGGCCTTGGAGAACTTGCAATGTCAGTTGCTCTTAAGGTTACTGCCGCATTGAACCTTTTTATCAGTGGATTATTCCTCTGACCTCTGTGCAATATCATAATTGGTGACACATAAACGTGTAAGAAAGGTGACCAATGCCTTCTTCAATAAAGCTCACCAGTATGTGCAGCTCTATATGGATGAAGCATGCGAGCTGCCAGAGCTGTGGGTGAATGCTGCTATCTCAGGCTGTTTGTAAGTGCAGGGCGCCATTAACGACACACATGTTACCTTGAGAGCTCCCTGGTAGCAGCCTGTGTGATTCATTAATTGAAGAGGATTTCACTCTCTCAAAGTTCAGTTAATCACAGAAAGCAGGTAATGCATGTTTGTGCCACCTACTCAGGGAGCCCTCACACCTCCCCAATAGTGTAGCCTCAGCACCAGGATAGTATGCTCCCTCACACCTCTTACAACTTGAGTTCGTCACAGATATGACAAATCTTTGAGGGCCCTCGGTGCTTCCAGCATTGACTTCTTGTTGATAAGTCTACTCCCCAAAGACGTGGCTAATAACACCTGTTTGCCATTCACAGAATGCCTCTGCGTAGAGATTCAATGCTGCACATTCAGCCACAAGGTCCTTAACAGAGCAAGGTATCGGCCAGCATCTGCAGTACTTTACATTTATGGAAGCTGCTCTTACCCCGACAGAGCAGGTGAGGTCGCCCATTCGTTTCCTGCACTGCAGGGTGGTCCTTTTCTGCTTTGAACGTGTGCAAACATCCCTGACGACCTCATCCCAGGCCAGCATGGTCAAGTGGGTGAGCCTCCTGCTCCCATCCTTTGGAAAGAGGATCTCCCATCTTTCCTGGATGTCCTGGAGGAGAATCCCCAGGGAGGCCTCGCTGAGCCATGAAGCAGATGGTTTGCTTTGTTTAGCTTCCTTGGTTTGATGCTTCAGCACACACCTGGCCTGCAGTGAGTGGATGCCTCTGTGGGTGCATTTAAATATGGCGGCAGGACCTTTGACCCTCTGAGGTAGTAGCGAGGCAGACAAATCACAAGATTCGCCAAGCTCCTTGCTGATGCCTAACTGAAAAGTGCACGGTCGGGCGAAAAAGCCTGTTTCCCGTTTCCCAGCGGAAATCATCCCGAATTTCCCACCGGCCACCACAGTCAGTCTCCGAAACGAATGATCACAGACCTGAAATGTTAGCTCTGTTTATCTCTCCACAGATGATGCCAAAGCTGCTGAATGTTCCAGCATTTTCTGTCTTTATTTTGGATGAATGTCTTGGCAGATCAAAAAGAATCTAAATCGGCCTCCTGTCACAGGGGATTATCACAATTCTGAACCCTGGAAATGGACCAGAGAGAGCACTGTGACAGAATGCCCAGCAACTTTAATCCAACAGCAGAACACTGGGATGTATCAGCTGATGTGGTAGCAGGTCACTGTCATGGGCTGATCCCGCTGCCTGACAGCAAGCTAGAGGCAGAGCAGTTTCAGCAGAGGTGGCTGTGGAATTGTCCCTCAACCTGTTCAATTTGCTGAATGTGTGAACAACAAAGGTGTGCAGGTTAGGTGGACTAGCCATACTAAATTGCCCCTTAGTGTCCAAAAGAGTTGGGTGGGGTTACTGGGTTACGGCAATGGGGTGGAGGTGTGGGCTTGGGTAGGGTGCTCTTTCTAAGGGCCGGTGCAGACTCGATGGGCCGAATAGTCTCCTTCTGCACTGTAGATTCTATGATTGGTATTATTGGCTGTTTGGAGAAAGGGGCAAAAGAAAGTGGGCTGGATTCTCCCAGCAACAGTAGTTGGAGCTCCCCATTTGTGCTGAGGGACAAGCTGGACATTAAACTGGAATCCCTACAGGAGGTGAAAATTAATATACAGCCCACCAACCTCCTAGCAATCAGACTTGAAAAAGTGCCCGGGGTTCAGCAAGTTAAGTCATAGGTTGTAGGGATTGTCACCAAGAAGTTAAAACCGATGCACGCAGATCAAGTTAACAATCAAGGAAGTTTGCATATTGACAGCCTTTGTGAAAAACAGGTTATGGATGTGGACAGCGAGGGGTTAAAACCAATGCAAACAGATCGGGCTAGCAATCAAATAAATTTCCATCTCGACTGCAGTTCAACTAAATGGGTAAGCATGTGATTAATAGAAAATAGAAAAATGCAGCACAGAACAGGCCCTTCGGCCCACGATGTTGTGCCGAACCTTTGTCCTAGATTAATCATAGATTATCATAGAATTTACAGTGCAGAAGGCGGCCATTCGGCCCATCGAGTCTGCACTGGCTCTTGGAAAGAGCACCCTAGCCAAGGTCAACACCCCCACCCAATCCCCATAACCCAGTATCCCCACCCAACACTAAGGGCAATTTTGGACACTAAGGGCAATTTATCATGGCCAATCCACCTAACCTGCACATCTTTGGACTGTGGGAGGAAACCGGAGCACCCGGAGGAAACCCACGCACACACGGGGAGGATGTGCAGACTCCGCACAGACAGCGACCCAAGCCGGAATCAAACCTGGGACCCTGGAGCTGTGAAGCAATTGTGCTATCCACAATGCTACCGTGCTGCCCTTAAGAACAAATTAATCTACACTCCATTATTCTACCATAATCCATGTACCTATCCAATAGCCGCTTGAAGGTCCCTAATGTTTCCGACTCAACTACTTCCACAGGCAGTGCATTCCATGCCCCCACAACTCTCTGGGTAAAGGACCTACCTCTGACATCCCCCCTATTTCTTCCACCATTCACCTTAAATTTATGTCCTCTTGTAATGGTTTGTTCTACCTGGGGAAAAAGTCTCTGACTGTCTATCTATTCCCCTTATCATCTTATAAACCTCTATCAAGTCGCCCCTCATCCTTCTCCGTTCTAATGAGAAAAGGCCTAGCACCCTCAACCTTTCCTCGTAAGACCTACTCTCCATTCAGGCAACATCCTGGTAAATCTCCTTTGCACCTTTACCAAAGCTTCCACATCCTTCCTAAAATGAGGCGACCAGAACTGCACACAGTACTCCAAATGTGGCCTGACCAAGGTTTTGTACAGTTGCATCACTACCTCATGGCTCTTAAATTAAATCCCTCTGCTAATGAACGCTAGCACACCATAGGCCTTCTTCACAGCTCTATCCACTTGAGTGGCAACTTTCAAAGATCTATGAACATAGACCTTAAGTTCCTCCACATTGCCAAGAACCCTACCGTTAACCTTGTATTCCGCATTCATATTTGTCCTTCCAAAATGGACAACCTCACACTTTTCAGGGTTAAATTCCATCTGCCACTTCTCAGCCCAGCTCTGCATTCTATCTATGTCTCTTTGCAGCCGACAACAGCGCTCCGCACTATCCACAACTCCACCAATCTTCGTATCATCTGCAAATTTACGGACCCACCCTTCAACTCCCTCATCCAAGTCATTAATGAAAATCACAAACAGCAGAGGACCCAGAACTGATCCCTGCGGTATGCCACTGGTAACTGGGC
Source organism: Scyliorhinus canicula (assembly GCF_902713615.1). NCBI lineage: Eukaryota > Metazoa > Chordata > Chondrichthyes > Carcharhiniformes > Scyliorhinidae > Scyliorhinus > Scyliorhinus canicula. The sequence goes on from NC_052156.1 coordinate 150,532,650, forward strand.
TCCAGGCTGAATATTTGCCATCCACCACCACTCTCTGTCTTCTATCAGTTAGCCAGTTCGTTATCCAACTGGCCAAATTTCCCACTATCCCATGCCTCCTTACTTTCTGCATAAGCCTACCATGGGGAACCTTATCAAATGCCTTACTAAAATCCATGTACACTACATCCACTGCTTTACCTTCATCCACATGCTTGGTCACCTCCTCAAAGAAGTCAATAAGACTTGTAAGGCAAGACCTACCCCTCACACATCCGTGCTGACTATCCCTAATCAAGCAGTGTCTTTCCAGATGCTCAGAAATCCTATCCCTCAGTACCCTTTCCATTACTTTGCCTACCACCGAAGTAAGACTAACCGGCCTGTAATTCCCAGGGTTATCCCTATTCCCTTTTTTGAACAGGGGCATGACATTCGCCACTCTCCAATCCCCTGGTACCACCCCTGTTGACAGTGAGGACGAAAAGATCATTGCCAACGGCTCTGCAATTTCACCTCTTGCTTCCCATAGAATCCTTGTATATATCCCGTCAGGCCCGGGGGACCTGTCTATCCTCAAGCTTTTCAAAACGGACCTTTTTCTTTAAAGACAAGAAAAGACTCTGACTACAAATGGCTGCCATGAGTCATCTGATGTCTGGAATTGTAGGTGGATCATTTCTGTGTGGATTGCACTCCTGACACGATCACTCTGAGATAGTCACACCTGGGGATGTCAAGGCCAACTTCAACCCGGAGTCACCCTAGGGAGTGGAGACAGTGACCACCAGTCCTCTGAGGTCTCCTCCAGGTGACACCTGCATGTCTCGCAGTCAGCCCCTGGAAGGATGTGCCGCCGACAAGTGGGCCAGGGTCTTTTGGCTCCAGTGCCCCCACAGGATGCCCGCCAGGGTTGAATGCCACTGAGCGCAGTAAGCAGCAGGCTTCCTCCACTTCTGATGTGCATCCTGGGCATACACCTAGATGTGGTGGGAGAGCACAGAAGGCTAACCAGGTCGAGGATAACTGAGAGGGCACGGGCGGGGGGGAGGAGGGAGGGAAAGAGGAGTGATGGGGTGAGGTGGGGACAGGAGTAGGGGGTGTGGGGAGGAAGGGGTGGGGGTAAGGGTTGGGAGGGGTGGGAATGGAGTGGTACCATCAGGGGCAGTTGGGGACACATATGTACAGCATTAAACTGAATAGGCGGGAAGGGGGGAGGGGTCAGTTGTCGGGAAAATTAGAAAACCCAAATTAAAGAAAGAGGTAAGCGTGCAGGTTAGCGATGTGGTGGATGGCTTCCAGAAAATAATGGCGAGGGGCAGAATGGATGAATGCCTTTATGCACAATGGAATTATAAAAGACTAGGGAAAGTTGATAATAGAAAACTTTAAAAGCTTCGCATCTAAATGTACGAAGGATTCAGAACAAACTTACTGAGTTAACGACTCAAATAGAGACAAAAGATTATGATTTGGTGGCGATTACTGAGACATGGTTGCAGGGAGGTCAGGTCTGGGAATTGAATGTCCGAGGGTACTCAGTATTCTGGAAAGATGGACTGAAAGAAAAAGGAGACGGTGTAGCTTTGCTGGTGAAGGGCGCCTCGTGGCGCCGAGGTCCCAGGTTCGATCCCGGCTCTGGGTCACTGTCCGTGTGGAGTTTGCGCATTCTCCCCGTGTTTGCATGGGTTTCGCCCCCAGTGATTACCATTGCGTCATCATTCCTCGAAGAGGCTGGGATGTCCGACTGCCCCAGGATGTAGCTGTCGTGCACACTCGCTGAGAAGGGTGCACACACGTGCATGATCGTCAAATGGTGGTCGCACACAAAGTTGGATGTTCAGGGAGTGGAATTCCTTCCTGTTGATGTACGGCACTCCCTGATAGCCCGCTGTGTACAAGGCGACATGCATGCCATCTATTACCCCCTGAACCTGGGGCATCCTGTTGATGGCAGAGAATCCTGCGGCCCGGGCATCTCATTGGACCTGGTCCATGTCAAAGTTTATATAGTTTGCTGTCTGGGCAAACAGGGCATCTGTGGCCTCACGGGCTGCCACTTGTGAAATGCTGCACAAGTCCTTGCTCGAACTCTGGAATGATCCTGAGGCATAGAAGTTCAGGTGGTGACGGCCACTGGGAGCGGGTATCCTCCTCCTCCACATGGTGCCAAGTCCATGATGACATGGCACAGGTACTGCACCGTGCCCTTGTTGAGGTGGAGCCCCCTGCGGCACTCGCTGTCCGTCATCTGTTCGGAAGACCAGTAATGCCTGTACACCCTTCCCCTCTGCCCCCACCCCCATCCCGGCCTGATGGACTGCTGGGTCCTCAGGATGTGAGGCTGTACCCTGCAGATGCGCCACCGCCTCGAGCCTCTGTTGGTGCTGCTGCCACTGCCTTCTCTGGCATCTGGCCTGCCAGCAGCACCTCGAGGATGGCATCTGTGAGCTCCAAGATATCATCTGGGAATTGAATGTCCGAGGGTACTCAGTGTTCTGGAAAGACAGACTGAAAGAAAAAGGAGACGGTGTAGCTTTGCTGGTGAAGGGGTCAGTGCTGTAATGAGAAATTACATAAGCACTGGAAATCAAGATGTGGAATCACGGGTGGCATGGTGGCACAGTGGGTAGAATTGCTGCCTCGTGGCGCCGAGGTCCCAGGTTCGATCCCGGCTCTGGGTCACTGTCCGTGTGGAGTTTGCGCATTCTCCCCGTGTTTGCGTGGGTTTCACCCCCAGTGATTACCATTGCGTCATCATTCCTCGAAGAGGCTGGGATGTCCGACTGCCCCAGGATGTAGCTGTCATGCACACTCGCTGAGAAGGGTGCACACACGTGCATGATCGTCAAATGGTGGTCGCACACAAAGTTGGATGTTCAGGGAGTGGATATTACAGGTAATATCTGTAAAGAATTGTAGGGGGTGTGAGACTGACGGCCAGCGGTGTCTTCCATCGCGGGACCCTCCAGTCTCCCATGACACTAACCCCCCCCATCCCCGCTCACACCCCCTGCCATCCCACTGGCTGCCATCAAACCGCCCTGCCCACGCACCCCCGGTCGCAGTGGAGGTCCTTGGTCACCGGAACCCAGACACTGTACCCCAGACACCTGCTCATAATGTTTCCTGGACTGGGCACTGGTCCCCTCCCCACAACCCCACCCTCTTGTCAAGGAAATGTCCCTCGTGCTCGGACCCATCCCCTGGGTGCTCGGATGTTGGCTGCTGGGTCTGTGGTGCTGTTTCCTGCACAGGCATAGTGTCCAGGCATCAAGGTCTGATTGGAATCTTCGGCAATTACTGCCACCTGCTAAATGGCATGCCTCCCCACGGGAATCCACTTGGGAGCTTTGAAGTGCTCACTTAACTATGATTGTCATTGTCCTGTCAGCAAATGCCTTCAGGCGAGCGGCTAGAGACCTCCATGGTCAGTGGGAGTTATTGGTGGCCGGTGGGACAAACAGGCAGGAGCTGGGGTTGCCCCCATTATGGGTAGACATGATTCAGGGGGTGGCATGGTGGACCTGCAGGCGCTGAGGCACCCATCAATCCCCCAGCCCACGGGCATTAAATGGCGTCCAATGTTTCGAATTATCTACTCTCCGGGAAACCTTTCTATAAACTAAATTCCTGTAGCCCTATTCGGTAAACAATATACATGGTTGGAGTGAATTATGATCTTACTTTTTCAAAGCTTTAATTATCCCTGCTGTAGCCAGAGTGTCTGTCTTTAAAAACCAGGGGCTGGATTCTCCGCAGCCCGACCTCCAAAATCGTGGCCGGCGCCGGGGTGGAAAATCCAGTTTGACGTTGTACTCGGGGCGGGTGCTGGTTCAGCAATTGTCCGGGCACCGAAAATCGGAGTCACCATGGAGTACGCCGCACCGCCAGGGAGCCTTGCTAGAGGCCCGCTCAGCAATCTTCCGCTCCCGACCGGTCGCTGCAGGACGCCGCCATGCGCATGTGCGGCCTCTGACCCAGATGTGCGGGGGGCCGTATATGCAGCAAAAGCTGCGAGATTCACTCTGGGTGCCTGCTAGCCCCCTGCAGGGCTTGGCACTCATTGAACTTATTTGTAGGAATTTCTGGAGTAAAACTCTACCGTTTTTACGCCGGCGTGGGGACATAGTCTCATTTTGGGAGAATCCAGCCCCGGGATTTTAAAAAACCATGACTGCAGCAGTCACACACACACATTAACCCAGGCTTTTTACATTTACTGCACCAGTTACATATAATACAATAGGCGAGATTCTCCATTTGGGAGACCATGGGCAGGATTCTCCGTTCCTCCAGCCCCGTTTTCCGACGCAATGCAACCCCGCCGGCAACGGGAATCCTCTGTTCCAGCAGCCGGCCAATGGGGTTTTCCATTGTGGCCACCCTATGCCGTCGGGAAACCCCGGGCGAGGGTGCTCTGTCGGCTAACTAGAGGGACCCCCCCCCCCCCCCCCCACAAGGAACCCTGAACTAGATGGAGCCCAGAGTTCCGAAAAATCATGAGGGCCCAGAGACTCTTATGCCGTGCCCGCTAAGTTGATGCAAATGGGTCATCAGGACAATTTGTGTCCATTAACATCGTCCCGCTGGGGAGCGAACCCTGATTCCCCCACCAGCAGGGAGGGTGCCAAGTGCCGATCCCGATTTTTCCTGGACGCCTGATTTCCTGCTGCATCGGGAACACCGCGACCAGCGGCGGCTGGCGGAGAATCCAGCCCAATATATACCTTAAATACCCATTGAAAAATACACCAGCCTGCATTCAGATAACACTTTTCACAACCAGCAGACGTTTGAAATCCCTTTGCAGCCAATAAAATATTTTTGGGGTGTTGTCACTTGTCGGAAATACTGCAGCTAATTTGCATCCAGCAAACATCTGCACACAGCAGCATGACACAGATAACCCCTGAGAGTGAAGCAAACAGAACAGAAAAGAGCAGAGACAAAGTTCATTCGTTGGCGGCCAAAATGGGACAGTAAGTTGAGATGGCGATACACGCGCTGCTGGAGGCTGAACCGAAGATAAAAGCAAATTGCTGCAGATGCTGGAATCTGAAACATGAAAAGAAAATGCTGCAACATGTCAGCAGGTCTGAGAGTTTCGGTGGAGGGGGAACAGAACAGGGCTAACGTTTCGTATCTGGATCGTCATCAGAGGATTAACAGAAAAATTCAGCTAATGAGAAGGTGACATGAAAAGCTAACCACTTACTTTCAATTCGGCAGCAGACAACTCTGGAAATAAGAGCACGCTGGGCTTGATTAGCTTAAACATAGGAGGGGTGGAGATTGTAGCAGGCTAGGGAGCGTCTATAAAATCCCTACACTTTACTTAGAGGCAGAAGCAAGCTAGGGAGCATCTGTAAAATTCTCACACTTTACTTAGAGGCACTGTTTCATCTGGGCTGGCTCTTACGTTCTATTGTTTTTTAAAAAATATTTTTATTCTCCTTTTTCACATTTTCTCCCAAATTTGCAACCACCAACAATAAGCAATAAGCAGTAACGAATATAATGTCAATCCCCATATCAACAACAACAATCCCATCCTCTCCCCAAACCCCCAAACAGCAGCCTGCATGTTAACATAAACAAATAACAAAAAGGAATCAGGAAGCACCCATAGTCACCATTAACACACACAGTCCCCCTCCCCCCAACCCTCCCAACCACCTCCCCCCACTAATTTTCGATGTTATCCAATTCTCGAAAGTGCATAATGAATAACGCCCATGAATTGTAGAACCCCTCCATCCTTCCCCTCGGTTCAAACTTAACCTTCTCAAGAGTCAAGAATTCCAACAAGTCCCCCGCCACGCCAGGGCACAGGGTGGAGAGGTTGCTCTCCATCCCAACAGGATCCGCCTTCGGGCGATCAACGAGGCGAAGGCTACAACATCTGCCTCCGCACTCGTTTCCAACCCTGGCTGGTCCGACACCCCGAATATGGCCTCCCGAGGGCCCGGGTCCAGTTTCACATGCACCACTTTAGAGATTACCCTAAACACCTCCTTCCAATAATCCTCCGCCTTTGGACAGGACCAAAACCCGTGAACGTGGTTTGCGGGGCCCCCCCACAACGCTCACACACATCTTCTACCCCCTCAAAGAACCTGCTCATCCTCGCCCCCGTGAGGTGCGCTCTATACACCACCTTCAGCTGTATCAGCCCCAACCTCGCACACGAGGTGGAGGCGTTCACTCTCCGGAGCACCTCACACCAGAACCCCTCCTCCATACCCTCTCCGAAGTCTTCCTCCCACTTTGCTTTGATCCCTTCCAGTGGTGCTTTCTCCTCTTCCAAAATAGCCTCGTAAACCGCTGACACTACTCCCTTCTCCAGTCCCCCTGTCGTCAGCACCTCCTCCAGTAATGTGGAGACCAGTTCCTCCGGGAAGCTCTGTATCTCTTTCCTGGCAAAATCTCGAACCTGCATATATCTAAACATTTCCCCCTACTCGAGGCCATACTTCGCTTCTTTAATCCTGCAAACCGACCCCCAAGAAACAAGGGTGCGTTTTACGACGGTCGGGAAGGGTCCATTTCCCGACGTATTCACTTCCGGGAAATGGGCTAGTAACGCGGCCGCGTTAATCACGTGCGCGATGATGACGGAACGCGGCGACGACACGATCACGCCCACGTGATGCCGCCCGACGCCGTAAAAAGGCGCGGGCGAGCACAGAATCTGTCGGCCATGATGTCGGAGTCCAGGAGAGCTGCACCTCGTTTTGTGGAGGCCGATGTCGAGATGCTGCTCGATGCTGTCGAGCAGAGGAGGGGCATCCTCCACCCGCGGAGAGGGCATCGCCAACCTGCCAGCGCGGTACGCCAGGCCTGGCGTGAGGTGGCCGCTGCCGTCAGTGCTGTGGGGCAGAACCCTCGCTCCGCAGAGCAGTGCCGGAAAAAGCTACACAACCTCACCAGGGCTGCCAGGGTAAGTGCCAAGAAGGTGCCCCCTGGTCACAACCATCCCTCCCCCCCCCCCCCCCCCCTTTACCTAATCACCCACCTCCCCCCCCTGGCACGAGTTATTTGAGGATGGTTCACAAAGTTGTCACAGACCCAGCGCTCTGGCCCCGTGAAGAGATGCAATCGTCTTATGACAACTTGACCCCCAAACTGTGCCAGTATCTGAACGGACTGCTGATACCTGCCGTATTGTAATGATCTACCTATGTACCCTCCCCCAACAGGCCAAGTCCGCTCACAACAACCGTGAGCGGCACAAGACTGGAGGGGGTTCGCCCAACCTGCACCCCCTCACCACCTTTGAACAGAGGGCACTGGACCTTGTTGGGGGGTCTGCCACCGGGATGTCACGCTATGCGAGGTTGGCGGATCTGCAGCAAGTGAGACAACCCTCCTTGACAAACACCCACCCCTCCCCCATCCTCTGTCCTTTCACACACCCTGCCTACTGGGACACCTCCCCCATCCTCTGTCCCTTCACACACCCTGCCCACTGGGACACCTCCCCCATCCTCTGTCCCTTCACACACCCTGCCCACTTGGACACCTCCCCCATCCTCTGTTCCTTCACACACCCTGCCCACTTGGACACCTTCCCCATCCTCTGTCCCTTCACACACCCTGCCCACTTGGACACCTCCCCCATCCTCTGTCCCTTCACACACCCTGCCCACTTGGACACCTCCCCCATCCTCTGTCCCTTCACACACCCTGCCCACTGGGACACCTCCCCCATCCTCTGTCCCTTCACACGCTGCCCACTGGGACCGTCCAGCGGCCTACCGAGCAAATCTAAATAACCCGTCTCATTCTCTTCCCTAGGACGTGATGCCGAACGACCAGGGCCGTCTGGCTGCAGACGGACACAGGCATCTGCCCCCACCTCACCCGGGGCCGCATGACAGAGGGTGCCCGATCAGCGGGGAGCCCCATCCTCCCCAACCCAATCTGCGGATCAGGACGCCCAGAGGGTGGCGAGAACACAACCCCCGGAAATGGCCTGGGATAACCCTCCGGACTCTGAGCGGCCCCACACCATTGAGGAGGGGCTAAATTGCAAAAATATCGGGCTTGCGGCACTGCTATCTCCCACAACATCCATTATCCCAGAGACACTCACCCCGACGGGCCTATTTAGTGATGAGTCTCCTGGATCACAGTCTGGTTTGCACATCACAGCTGAGCAGGTACAGCAGGTGGAGGTCGGAGCAACCGAGGGCCCGGACTCGCGGAGGCCAGACCAGGCCCAGGATGCAGCTGGCTCCCAGACGTTTTCGGAGTTCCTGGAGTTTCTCAACCCACCCACACAGCCGATGCCTCAAGAAACCCAGGGAAACAACGACGGGATGAGGGCTTCCTTCCAGACTCTGCAGACGCTGTTAGAGGAGTCGAACCGCGTCCACGAGCAGGGAGTGGTGCCGCTCTTGGCAGAGACCCAGTCCGACACCGCACGGGTGGCATCCGCGGTGGAGGCAATGGGTCAGGTGATGCAAGGCATTGGGGTTCATATGCACGCGTCATCCTCGGCCCTGGACAGGGTTGCCCTCTCACAGGCAGCAATGTGCCAGAGGCAAAACGACATTGCCGGCGCCCTGCAGGCCTTGGCCCAGTCTCACCAGGTCATTGGCCAGTCGCAGCAGTCAGTCGCCGAGAGCATCAACCGCCTGACACATGTGCTGGATGGCGTCATGCACTCACAGGTTGAGATCGCACAGTCCCTGGCGGGAATGTCTAACTCCCTGGACTCCGTCTCTGCAAACCTTCGGATCCTGGTGGATACCGTTGCAGGCCTCCAGGACTGGCAGCGCCAGGTGTCGGTGGTGCGACGGGGCACCTCCCCGCTCGCACCTCTGTCCCAAAGTGAGGCCCGGGGGCCACCGGGCTCCCCGAGGGAGGAGGAGGTTTCGGGGCCTGTCCCATTAAGTCCATCACGGGACGTCCCGGAATTCTTGGCCTCCCCCCGTCCCAACCCTGGTGCATCGGGTGGGCAGCAGGCAGAGCAGGGTGGCACAATGTCACCCAAGACGCCCGCAGAGCAGCCTGGCCCATCAAGGCCGGGTCGCCCCAGGAAACGCTTGGCCAAGGAGAAACGAGCCAAGGGGGGCGATTCGCAGCAATCCTCCTCCACTCCTGCTGTATCATCTGGGGAGTCACTTAGACGTAGTGGTAGGGCCCGTAAGGCAACTAAGATAGACACTGAGTAAGTTGGCACGGGTGAAGGGCACAGTTTAGTTGTAGGGGCTAGGGCACCTGTAAATAATTGTTAACATTAAACGCACTGTTCCACCTTACTTGTAATACCGTGTGATTGTTCCACAGCCACAGGAATCGTGATGGTGACCGAGTGTCGCTGGGGTTGACGAGTGGTGAAACTTCGGTGCCGGGTGTGCAGTCCCTGCCCCTCCCCCCCCCCCCCCAACCCCTCCCACAGCTAGCCCACGCGGGCACGTGATGGAGTGTCAGTGACGATCTCAGCGGCCACCAAGGTGGATGGTTCAGCTATTGCCATGGGTCAGACTCTTTCTAACGATTCTGAGCTCACAGCTCTTCGCAGAGCGGGCTGTCATCATTCCACATGGCACTGATCACACCCGCTGACACAGCTATCAATGTTGCGCCATACCGTCTGGACCCAGTGGTGAGGGTGATGTCGAAGTGGAGCAGGGTACACTGAGAGAGAGGGTGGGGGGGGGGGGGGGGGGGTTGTGGTGGTGGAAGTTGTGTGTTGACCCTCTGCACGACTAGCGATGCAGGTGGTGGTTTGGTGTTCAGCGGGGACGTCACATGCGATGCGCGAACTGTGCTGCCACCAAGGCGTCGCGTGCCCGACCTCCTCGCCGGGTCTGTCGTGCCGCCTCCTGGACATCACCAGCACCTGGGTCGTGTCTGCGTGCTGCGCCCGCCACTCCACCAGCCTCCTCCTCCTCCCTCTCCTCCTCCTCCTCCTCCTCTGTGCTGGCACCACTGCCACTGGCTTCTCCCTCCGCCTCCTGCAGCAGGTCATCTCCCCTCTGCATCGCGATGTTGTGCAGCGCACAGCAGACCACAACAATGCGAGCGACCCTGTCGGCCTGGTACTGTAGGGCCCCTCCGGAGCGGTCCAGGCACCTGAATCTCATCTTCAGAAGGCCAAGCCAGCGCTCCACCACACCCCTGGTTGCTGCATGGGCCTCGTTGTATCGTGTTTCCGCATTGGTCTGAGGCCTCCGTATAGGCGTCATCAGCCAAGACCTCAGCGAATAACCCCTGTCGCCTAGCAACCAGCCCCTCAGCCTGGGGGGACGTCCCTCAAACATCGCAGGGATGAACGACTGCGCCAGTATGTAGGAGTCATGCACACTCCCTGGGAACCTTGCAGAGACGTTCATGATCCTCATGTGGGGGTCGCATACCACCTGGATATTCATGGAGTATGTCCCCCTTCTGTTTGTGAACACATCCCTGTCCCCTGCAGGCGGGCGCATGGGGACGTGAACACAATCGATTGCCCCCTGCACCCTCGGTATCCCGGCCACGCTGGTAAATCCACAAGCTCGTGAGTCTTGACTTGCTTGGTCCTCGGGAAAGGTGATGTAGCGATCCGCGATAGCATAGAGGGCGTCGGTCACATCCCGGATACACCTGTGGACCGATGACTGGGAGATCCCGGAGACGTCCCCGCTCGGAGACTGGAAGGAGCCGGTAGCATAGAAGTTAAGAGCGACCGTCACCTTGATGGCAACCGGGATCGCGTGTCCTCCCCCCGTTTCACGTGGGACGAGGTGCGACAGGAGTTGGCAGATATGTATCACCGACTGCCTACTCAGCCGGAGTCTCCTCCTGCAGATGATGTCCGTCATTGTTAGGAAAGAGACCCGGACACGGTACACCCTCGGCTTTGGTCGTCGCCTCTGGCGCCGTGGCTGCACCCTCACTCTCTCCTCCTCCCCCTCCTCCTCCTCCACCCCCATGCTGCTCGACGACTGGCAACTCCTCGGCCCTTCCCCCTGCTGCTGCAGCTGGCCCTGCATCCACTGCGGGTTGTGGCTGTGGATGCTGCTCCATCTCCAAATGCAGTGCAGCGGCCCCAACCACTGCGCTGAACATAGCCGTTCTGTTCACAGACATTGTGCTAACCTACAGAAGGGTGGTGGGGGCAGAGAAACGGGACATGTCAGACGGAGGTTAGTCAACACCTCGGCAGCTGTGCCACGGGATACCAGTGTGTCCCGGTGGCCTGGTCGCGCTGCTGACACGCGGGCAGCCTAACCCCTGGTCACTTTCTGCATCCAACGGCCAGTAAACTACGTCCTCTTCACCGGTGCGTCAGTGGCCTGTGTCCTTAAGCCACAGGGCAACCAGCGGCCGTGTCCTGGTGACCGGCACGCCATGGCATGGTGGCAGACATTTTGTAACCGGGGTTGGACGGCTCACTCGCTCACTCTCTCCCTACCCCCCCCACTCCCACTTCCCCCCTCAGTCTCCCCCACTCCCCCCTCTGTCTCCCCCACTCCCCCCTCTGTCTCCCCCACTCCCCCCTCCGTCTCCCCCACTCCCCCCCCACTCCCCCCTCCGTCTCCCCCACTCCCCCCCCACTCCCCCCTCCGTCTCCCCACTGCCCCCCCACTCCCCCCTCCGTCTCCCCCACTGCCCCCTCCGTCTCCCCCACTGCCCCCCCGTCTCCCCCACTGCCCCCCCGTATCCCCCACTCCCCCCCCACTCCCCCCTCCGTCTCCCCCACTGCCCCCTCAGTCTCCCCCACTGCCCCCGCTCTGGACCCACCCTCCCGTTCTCAGGGATGCCTTCTCCGTTGTGGCCAGACTCGAGCGGTGTGCTGAGCGGTGCGCTGAGCGGTGCGCTCACCTCCTCCAAGCTGTCGTCAGCCAGCACGACTGGTTGACGAACTTAAATAGCAGGTGTGTTTCACGCCATGCAAACAGGGCGCGATGACGTCGGGACTTCGGCCCATCCGGGACGGTGAATAGCGGGGGGGGGGGGGGGGCTATTAGTGGCGAATCTGGTCGTGTCAGGGGCATGAAGGAGGCATTTGTCGGGAATGGCGACTCCGAGATTTTGCGGGGTTCGGAGAATAGCGGGAGGGCGTCGGAACAGCGTCGCCGTAAAAATTTACGACCCCCGCTATTCTCCGCACCGTCGTGAGCGCGGAGAATCGCGCCCCAAATCTTTTAGTGTCTTAATCCTCTTCACGTTCTATTGTTGAGTTTCAAATATCCCAACATTGAATGACAATGAGGAAGAAGAATGGAAAACACCAGTCCAGGGGCAGAAACAGCAGACACAGCCTCATTCCATCCTGGATAAGGTGTGATGACATCAATTGCTTGGTTAAAAGAAGACTTGCATTTATACAGTGCCTTCTTTACCTTCAAAATTTCCCAGTCAGTGCAGTACTTTCAAAGTGCAGTCACTCAGGAGTCTCGGTTTAATATCCCATCAGGAAGATGGCACGTGTGACAATGCAGCACTCACTCAGTGCTGAACCGAGTGTGTCAGCCTGGATTATGTCCTCACGTTATTGGAGTGGATCTTGACCTCAGTGCAGAATTTTTCTAGAGTCATACTCTCACCCCTCGACATACTCTTATCCTCCCACAAACTGTCACCTCTCTCCCGAAAATGTCAACACTCTCTAATACTCCCAATACTCTCATAATCTCTCTAATACTCTCACCCTCTCTCTAATACAAGGCAGCACGGTAGCACAGTGGTTAGCACTGTTGTTTCACAGCTCCAGGGCCCCGGGTTCGATTCCCGGCGTGGGTCACTGTCTGTGTGGAGTCTGCACGTTCTCCCCGTGTGTGAGTGGGTTTCCTCCGGGTGGTCTGGTTTCCTCCACAAGTCCCGAAAGACGTGCTGTTTGGTGAATTGGACAATCTAAATTCTCCCTCCGTGTATCTGAACAGGCGCCGGAATGTGACGACTAGCGGCTTTTCACAGTAACTGCATTGCAGTGTTAATGTAAGCCTACTTGTGGCAATAAAGATCTGCACTTGCACCCTCTCTCTATTAGGGGCTGGTTTAGCACAGTGGGCTAAACAGCTGGCTTTTAATGCAGAACAAGGCCAGCAGCGCGGGTTCAATTCCCGTACCAGCCTCCCCAAACAGGTGCCGGAAAGTGGCGACCAGGGGATCTTCACAGTAACTTCATTGAAGTCTACTTGAGGCAAGAAGTGACTATTATTATTATACTCTCACCTTCTCCTGAATGTTGTCACCCTCTCTCTAATACTTGCACCATCTCTCTAATACTCTCACCCTCTCTAACACCCGCACCCTCTCTTTAATTCTCTCACCCCTCTCGAATACTCTCATCCTTTCGCTAACACTCACCCCTCTCTAACTGGCTCCTACTGTCTCCAAATAACGCTGTTGTGTGTACAGTAGAAAATGAAGAGCATATTAACCCATTACACTTGATATGTCTCACTGTTTGTAGTACAAAATGAAGAGTATATTGACGCTTTCATCTTGGATCACCAGGGAGACAAGACCGCGATTTAACATCTCTCAGTACTGCATCTACATCATGTGCCCTAGTGCTGGTTTAGAATTTAAACCACAACTTCCTCCCTGAGCTAAACTTACAAATGGGGAGGGGGTGGGGAGTTGAATTACAATTGTAGCACGGTAGCACAGTGGGTAGCACTATTGTATAAAAGCCAATTACAGCGGATGCTGGAATCTGAAACCAAAGAGAAAATGCTGGAAAAGGTTTTGACAAAGCTTTGAGAAAGGGTCATCTGGACTCGAAACGTTAGCTTGTTTCTCTCCCTATAGATGTCTTTGGTTAGCACTATTGCTTCACTTGTGGTTTCCTCCCTCTAACTCCGAAAGACGTGCAGTTAGGTAATTTGGACGTTCTGAATTCTCCCTGTGTACCCGAGCAGGCGGGGGAATGTGGCGGGGAGGTGCTTTTCACAGTAATTCCATTACAGTGTGAATGTAAGCCTACTCATGACAATAATAAAGATTATTATTATTATTATTATTATTAATAACAAATACAGCAATGTGTCTTGTGCCAACAGACTGAAGCAGAGTTTGGAGGAACTTTCTGAGGGTGTTTTAACATGTTTGATATTACTGCATCACAGGCTTTCCACTCACAGATCTCACAACTGAGGGGGAATGAATCAACGTGCTGCATATTGCCAAGCCCAAAAACAACATCATGTAGGAACGGGTTACCTTTGCAGCTTGGAATCTGCTCACCTGACTTTCAGATCAAATTTAAACAGCTGAGAACTCAATTGTTTCAGGCTGAACCTGCTCACCCTTGTCAGTCTGAACGTGTGGAAAGAATAGACCTTGTCATCAGAACCAGAAACAGCAACAGACTACATTCAGGCAGCACCTTTGACATAATAAAAGGTCCTCGGACACTTTGCAGGTGTAATGTCGATAGGAAAATGACACTGCGCCACATAAAGAGTTATTGGGACAGATGGCTGACACCTTGGTCAATGAGGTAGGTTTTGAGAGGTGTCCAAAAGGAGGTGGAGATGGAAGCAAAGAGATTGAGGGAGGAGATTCCGGATTTTGACCTTGGGTTCAAAATTGGGCTGGGGATTGAAGCTGACATTGGGGTTTATTATTTGTTAATTACCTCTTTCAGTAATTTTTTTTTTTTCTTTTTAAAAAAAATTTAGATTACCCAATTATTTTTTCCAATTAAGGGGCAATTTAGCGTGGCCAATCCACCTACTCTGCACATTTTTGGGTTGTGGGGGCGAAACCCACGCAAACACGGGGAGAATGTGCAAACTCCACACAGACAGTGACCCAGAGCCAGGATCGAACCTGGGACCTCAGCGCTGTGAGGCGGTTTTGCTAACCACTAGGCCACCGTGTTGCCTGACCTCTTTCAGTAATGGAGGAGCTGCCTGGACACTTTGGCTCTCCAGCACTTAGCACCTACACGGGAAAAGCAGACGAGCTCTTCAAGCACAGTTATTTCCAGAGATGTTGAGCTGTCCTGTAAAATGTTTTGATTTGTCAGGGGTGTGTGGGGGTGGGAAGGGGAGGGTAAAATGCCATCAGCAATTCCTCCTTCTGAACGGAGTCCAGGAACCCACAGGTTGGGCGGCATTGTGGCACAGTGGTTAGCACTGCAGCCTCACAGCTCCTGAGTCCCGGGTTTAATTCCGGCCTTGGTTAACTGTCTTTCTGGAGTTTGCACTTTCTCCCCGTGTCTGTGTGGGTTTCCTCTGGGTGCTCCGGTTTCCTCCCACAGTCCAACGGTGCGCAGGTTAGGTGGATTGCCCATGCTAAATTGTCCCATAGCGTCAAAAAGGTTAGGTGGGATTACTGGGTTATGGGGGTGTGGGCTTAAGTAGGGTGCTCTTTCCAAGGGCCGGTGCAGGCTCGATGGGCTGAATGACCTCCTTCTGCACTGTAGGAATTCTATGATTCTATCACTATGTATTGAGGGATACAATAAATCTTGGTGTAGCTGCCATGAAGGCTCAACAGGGAAGGACCACAGTCTCCTGTCCTGCCACTGTACATCCAGTGCTGAAACCCATGTGGAACCTCTCGAGCATCACTGGGGAGTGTTTGACATGAAATATAACTCTGATTGTAAGTGTAGTGAGACAGTTCAGAGTGCCACATACTGTACTGAAAGAAACCTGAGCGTTATGTAATGTCACATTTGAACTGTTATGTAATGTGCTTTTATAAATTTTATAAATAAAAGTATATTTTTGAAAATAAATACTTCTGGGCACAGTTCAGGATTCTGGATTGGGAAGCCTGCCGGCTTTGCATGGATACATTATTGGGCCTTCCAATCTCCAGGGAGGCCATCAGTTTAATGGGGATGGGACATTTCGGCGTGGCCAGTTCGGCGTGGCCAGTTCGGCGTGGCCGATTCGGCGTGGCCAGTTCGGCGTGGCCAGTTCGGCGTGGCCAGTTCGGCGTGGCCAGTTCGGCGTGGCCGATTCGGCGTGGCCAATTCGGCGTGGCCAATTCGGCGTGGCCAGTTCGGCGTGGCCAGTTCGGCGTGGCCAGTTCGGCGTGGCCGATTCGGCGTGGCCGATTCGGCGTGGCCAGTTCGGCGTGGCCAATTCGGCGTGGCCAGTTCGGCGTGGCCAGTTCGGCGTGGCCAGTTCGGCGTGGCCAGTTCGGCGTGGCCAGTTCGGCGTGGCCAGTTCGGCGTATCCGATTCGGCGGAGGAATTTTTCGGCGGAGGGACGTTTCGGCGTCAAATTACGGAATACGATTGATGTGAAGGGTTTGCTTCGTGTCTATAATCGTTCAAATGAGCTATTCTAATTGGCAAATTATAAGCAGTGATTTCCTTCAGTGCAGCTTCTCTATTGCCAAATAGTCCAATTAGCTCTCTCTGAGGTATTCCAATTGCCAAATAGTCCAAATGAGGTATTCCAATTGCCAAATAGTCCAAATGAGGTATTCCAATTGCCAAATAGTCCAATTATAAGCTTCAGTGCAGCTTCCTTCAGTGATTTCCTTCACTGCACCCTTTTATTCCAAATGGAAGCGAATATTTTATCAAAACGTGGAAGAAACAAAGTCATACACGGTGGATACCTTTTTATTTTTGACGCAACGAGCAAAGGTGATCCTGAATTAAAGTTTTGGCGATGTGAACAGAAAGATCGATGTAAAGTGAGATTGCATATGAAGGATGGAAAAGTTATTCGCCAGTTGAATGAACACACCCATGAAGCTTCTGCCGCAAAAGTAGAGGTTGAAAAGATAAAAACAATTGTTAAACAAAGAAGTGTTGAAACTCTCGAGCCACCAACCATTGTGGTAAATGAATGTTTGGCTGGCGCTTCTCAAGCTAGTTTAGCCTTAGCTCCAGACTTGCCTGCAATGCGAAAACTTATAGCTAGGAATCGAAAATTATTAAACAAGGCACCAGCTAATCCAACTGATTTGGAGCATTTAGTTATACCTGAGTCCTATAAAGTATATGTTCCCCAACTGGGTGTGGAAGAGAAATTCTTATTGGGAGACACTGGAGAAAGCAATAATAGGATATTAGTATTTGGAAGAATAAGCTGGTTGCAACATTTAGTCTACTCAGAAATTTGGTTTGCTGACGGGACTTTCACTATTGCGCCTAGTCTTTTTCATCAGGTTTATGTTATATCGGCTAAGAAGCGTGATGGAGTTAATCCTATAGTTTATGCTCTGCTTTCTAACAAACAAAGAGTAAGTTATTCTCGTTTATTTGAGTTACTTAAAACCATCGAACCTAATTTGAGACCGACTTCTATAATTTGTGACTTTGAACAAGCTGCCATTCTTGCTCTGCAAGATGCATTTCCCACTGTTCGCATTAAGGGATGCTTTTTCCATCTAGCCTAAAACATGCACAGACATCTTATTTCATGGGGTTTATCTAATCGCTATAAAACCGATTCTGACTTCACGTTATGGGCTAAAATGATTATAGCACTCGCCTTCGTTCCATTAGAAAAGATGGATGAATACATGGATACATTAGCAGCAGTTCTTCCTGATGAACTAATAGTCTTGTTCCATTGGTTTGAGGATACTTATATTGGACGAATGAATAGGCGGCGAAATGCAAGGATGACCCCTCTTTTCGCTCCCGAGATATGGAACCTTTATGAGCGAACTCTAAATAATGAAGATCGCACCAACAATCACGCCGAAGCTGCCAATCGCCGTTTGAAATATGAGCTAGGAATGCATCATCCTTCAATCTGGAAATTTATTGATGCCTTACGGAAAGTTCAGAAAGGACGTGATGCATTTCTCGAAAATCCGCCCCCCATAAAGCTAAAAAAATATCGAGATGCTGATGCACGAATCAAAAAAGTAATCTTGGAAGTTGAATCATTAGACCCTATTGAATTCCTGAGGGGTATTGCTCATAATTACGAAATGAAGAAGTAAAGAATAAATAGCTTTACTAGGTTTTTTAATTAATTGGTTTTTATAATACAGTTTTAGCAAAATTTTAAAATTTTAAAGACAGTTTACATATTTTAAATATAGAGATGCTGATGACGTCGAAATGTCCTGTTGCCTAAACGGCTGCGCCGAATAGTCCAATTATTTCCCGGACGCCGAATCGGCCACGCCGAATCAGCTATGCCAAATGGGCTACGCCGCAACGTACCAAACCCCAGTTTAATATGGGCTGTTCTCCAGCTTCCCTAGACAGTGAACGTTAGTTGACTATTGAATCCTGATGGTC